>NC_043753.1:8703508-9051842 GCF_902148845.1 Salarias fasciatus
TTGTGTCTTCAAAAAAATAAAAAATACAGACCGATGACTGAGAGATAAATAGATAAATACACACCAAAAAAATTCTAATCAACTCAATCAGCCAATAAATAAATAGAAGAATAAATAACATTCAAAACATCTTTGGCCAAACTCGGGCCATCTCATTGTCCCCACAGAGCAGATGTTGGTCTCAGTAGACGCCTCGGCCAGTCTGAACACGGTACGCTACGCCGACTGGATCAGCTTAAACCTACGGGGTTCTAAGAAGAAGAAGAAGAAAAAAAAAAAGAACATCGGATGTATGGAATGAAACAGCAAGTGAAAGAACAATTATATTGAGGCACTTTAAAGGATGTTCTGGGAAATGGCAGAATTTCCATGAGTATCCCCCCCAAGAGGAAAGAAAATATAAGACAACAAACAACATTCAACTGAAAGGAAACTGAATGGCTGCTCATCTAACCAGATTTCCTCCTCTTCTTCAGTTTTCAATTTTTTTATTTATTTATTTTTTTTTACAATTTCAGGACTGAGAATGATAAAGTACCGCATCAAATAGAAAAACGAGTGAGCTGGTGAAAAATGAAATGAGATAACACGGAAAAAAAAACAACAAAAAACGAACCAACCGAAAGAGCGATGTTACATATTTTGCTTGTTGAGTCTGTGAATAACATCAATGTGTGTTCTCCATGGTTGTTGAGTCCGACTGAGTTTCTGACTGCTCCCCGAATATTCCTGCCAGAGTCTTGAAGCGGGGGCCCCAGTCACTGAGGTAATCGTAGTCCTCCTCGAGGTCTATGGCAACCGACTCGATGGAGCTGAGCGACTCGGCCACCGAGCCGTCGCCTTCGTAGGCGTACGTCGCCAGGGAGTCGTAGGGCGGGGCTGAGTTGTCAGTGTCGTGTTCTGTCAGGCGCTGGTTGATGAAGTCCCGGATGTCCGCGCTGTCCTGAGAAACAGGCGGCCTGGGGCCTCGCTTCATCTCGGGCTTCACGTCCCGGCGGTACAGGTTCTCCTTGACCACCTTGGGGTTTCGGAGCGTCCCCATGTCGAACGCGTGCGTGTCCTCCTCGCCGCCTCCTTCGTCATCGTAGTGGATCACGTTGTCCCGGACGTCCTCTTTGGATGACATGAGGGTTTCCTTTTTCTTCTGCCGTCTCAGGCCCACGTAGAGCACCACAATAACTGAGGGGGACAAAAGAAAACACTTCAATGACTCATCAGGCAGTGAATTTACAGAGACAGACTACACAAATAATAATCTCTTCTAGAAGAACAAATGCATCCATGAAACCAAAAACAAGAGAATCAATGAATGATGATGGTTGGGCTGATCGTCTGAGGTTGGTAGTTTGATGCCCCATTAAACCATCATATCACTCATCTTCCCATATGTTAAAAACCCTGGGGCCTGATTCATAAACGCTGCTTACTCTCAAAACGTCTGAAGTCTTGTACAACACTTCCTACACCACCATCAGGATTTTCAGATATGTATTTGACGTGAGAATGTGCGCACCGCTACGCCAATTTTAACTCTGGAGTACAGAGATTTTGGACACAGGACAACCCAACTGCACAGATGATGAGGTGGAGATCTTATACGTTTAATTTCATCACAGACTTTCAAGGCTCTGAAGCTCTCACGCAGCTTATATGATAAGACAGCAGCATGTCTGTTGGTTCTTAACAGCATCTTTAATGAAGCTGCATTTTCAGAAATAACACACTATTCGTCATGACTTTACTGATTTGTTAGAGTCTGCAGTACAGTTTTGGCCAGGACACGTCAGATTCTCCATGTGCTCCGGACACACTGCTGCAGAGAGGAGACAGGACACAACATGCCAGTGCCGGAGAAGTTCATCCAAACGAAAGTGTTTCACTGCTGCAGGAGTGCTGTGTTTACATGTAAGCTTTCGATCTAAATAAATACTTTTCTTATATTATGTACATCACTTGTTCCTGAAATTGTATCCAGGGCGGGACACGAGGAGAATCCACCTGCGCAGCTTTCCCAGCTGACTGTGATTTATAAAGGGAAAAGTACGTGCAGGTGTGCATGCACCGGTTTTGTTAATCTGTCTTTTTTTGCGTACTCCATTTTTGACTTTTGGGCGTGCACAGACGTACTTTTTAGTATGTATCCTACACCGTGTTTTACAAGTGAGGTCCCTGGTCTCTATCCACATTACTGTCCCTTCAAGATTCTACGTTGCTACGTGTTTTTTGTGTGATTTCAAAAGCATCTTTAATAAAGCTAGCAAGCTATCTGTCGACACCAGCCCCATCACTTTAGTCAAGCCTGAACTATTTCAGCACTTATTTAAAATGTTTCGATAAATAGTCTTCAGATGTTGAATAGTGGCGTCTATGTGCTTCCCCAGGCTTTCTTTACAGCGCCAGTTTGATCTGGTCCAGCTGCTACTTTAGTTTTTGATAAAGTACCTGCAAAAGGATCCAATTCCCATCAGCACTTATACACTAATTAGCTGGATTTAGCACACCAACACGCACAGCTAAAATGGCGAGTGCTACCTGCTAGCGGTGAGCATTACTGTAGTCATTATGAGCATGTTAGCGTGCTGACATTAGCAATTATCTCTAAGCTCCCGGTACAGCCTTGGAGAGCTTGCTAGCATGACTGTGGATTCTTAATCTTGTCCAGACATCTAAGTTATAAGTTTGCCAATATTACAATGGCATAGTTAGTGCTGGCTATACAATTACACTGAGCATTAAAACAACATTGATGCCAAACTTTGATGAAAATACAAAACTGTTTCAGACTAATTTAAGCCTGTTTTCATCTACATGCCTGACCTGCAAATCAGTAAAAATGATACTGCATTGGTGGGTGAAGCGCCAGGCACTTAAAATGGACCGTAAACATTGGTTCAGGGTTAAACTGCCTCAATGCATACACACAAAAAGAACAGCTAATGAGTTTGCCATCCAATCAGTTGCTACTAATAAGAACTTTGCTCATCCAACTCACTGAGACTGAAAATCTGCTGTTTTTCTTCCTTTCAAGCCACTGTTTTCTGTCTACCTCCCACCTGTATGTGTCTATTCACTGAAAAATGCAGTGTCTCCTTTGGGTCTTTTGCAAGTTACATCTAAGAGGACGCGAAATGGCCAGACTATAACTGAGATCCCTCATATGAAAGAATTCACACTGAGGGAAAAAAAAAGCCCTAAGTAGGTCTCTCCCTTTCACCCTCTCTGTGTCTGACTTCTTCCTCACCCAAGTGATTTTTAGCCCCCCTTGCGTAGTGTGCCAGCTCCCCCCAGTGGTTTGATTCCAGACTCCCACCGCAGGGAGGTTATTATAGGGCAAGTCCGGTTCAACGCCGCTCGCAATTAGGTGCAGCCAAGCCACGTGACTTTGAGAGAAACAGCGATGCAGATGAAAGTCTGGGTGGCGGTTTGTTTAATTTACCTCCTCATTCCTCCTCATGGGACAACTGGGTCATCCTGACAAATCCTCCGCACAAACTAAGTGGCTCTATGGAAATGTTCTCAGTGTGAGTTCTGATTTTCTCTGCCACTTTCCCTGCTCAGGGACAGCATGACAGTTTGGCGTCAGCCTCAGCCTTGGGGGTGAGTCGGCTTAGAGCTTTGAAGACATTCCTCTCGTATAAAGGAGGAGGGATGAGGGTGGGTGGGGGGGGGGATACACCGACACAGCTCTGCGGCACACCAACACAGTCATCTGTGAGCTTTTATGTTCAATCAAATATGAAACTATGACACTGAAGCTGAGAGGGAATGAAGGAGGATTAATTACGGGACGTAGTGGTGGAGTCTCGTAAATCAGACGGATGTCGAGAAAAATAAATACAGCTGAATTCAAAGGTCGCGGCCGCCCTCTGACTTCTGGAGTGGAACGAGAACTTCTTTAACAACCAGCCATCCCACGTTCATAATTCAGAAAACGATGCAATAAACCCACATTTACTTCCTCCCTGCTATGCAGATGAGTCTCGGACATTAACAACAGAGAATTAAGGAGGAGTTTTACAATTATGACCTTGTGGAGTAATCTCAAAGCTCATAGCTCAGTAAAGCAGGGAGATTGGGTTTGGTTTATAGAGCCAAGCACTCCCTCCCTCCAATCTTTAAGGTCTCATTGAACGATAATACTCAAATGGGTCATGTAATTAACTGTGGACACTCCCGAAGAGACAACAGCTCGATTCTGATGGTCACCTCGGCATGTTTGAAGTAGGATTAATCAAAAATCACAGGGTATAAAGTTGGAATCAAGCCAAAGCAAAGTACATCTGGTTACTTAGACTCAAAGCCGAGTGTCTTGACTCTTTCCTGGCATTGATTCAATTGTATAGACACTGAACACAAAACTGTTTCAGCAGCGGGCCGGCTGCGGGTCCCTTGACCTCCATCGACTGGCCGGATCACCCAAATGTGGCTGCTCACTACTCTTTGAAAAAGGGTGCGAAAAAATTTCCCAAAGGGGATTAATAAAGTGTGGTTAGTTTTCCAGACGGTTAGTTAATTGGTTCATTAGGATTTGGCTTATAGGTCTAAAACCGACCAAAATGCCATTGTTTTTCACAAATTAAAGTTACAACAGTTTGTATAAAGGTTAAGATCCTGTTGTTGAAAGACATATGTGAAAATATGGAAGTGTTAATTAATTGGATCAGGTAACAGTAAACCAGCATGAACCTTTGTGGAGATCTAAATATGGAAATTTGAGATGTTATAGACTTCTCAATACCAGTTCAGCTTGCAGAGAAAAATCTCTGTGCTTCACAGACAGCTCAGATCACAAATTGAGGGAGAATCGTCGTGTGACAGAAACGTCAATGGGTTGACATTTCACAAAATGTCATCTCCTGTCTCTTTGCCAAGATTGGGACAAGAAGATCGATACTACCGTGAGCTAACGAAGAGTCGCTGCCACCACACACAGGTGAGATTCAGTCCAACATAAAAACCAGGATGAAGCTTAAGAGCTTTAACTTTCATACGGGGTAAAGAAATGACCTGCTCCTGGAGAATCAAACATTTCTGCAGCTCTGTGCAGAAATGTATTGTCATGCGCCAGCTAAACTTTCAACAAATTCATTATTACAAGCAGCAAAATCAGCATATATTTTATTTTGTGAGCATCTTCTATGAAGTGCAGTTACTCTGATGACTGTGTCCGCTTTCGGGGGCAGGTCTCACCTAAAAGGATGACGATGCACAGGAGGATAGCGATCAGAGCTCCGGTGCTGAGACCCACAGGCAGGAAGATGGCTTCGGCGCTGCAGGTGAGCAGCGACCCGTCCGACTCGCAGCCGCACACGCGGATGGTCAGCGTGCCCGTGCTGCTCTTCGGCGGGTAGCCGTTGTCGTCGATGACCACGGGGAGGAAGTAGATCTCCTGGAGACGCCGTCTGAAGCCGGCCCGCTTCGTCACGATCCCAGCTGTGTTATCTGTGAGAACGGAAACAAACGCCCGTCAAACAAATCAAAGAAATCTGATTCCTTCATCTGTGCAGGTTAGACATCAATCGGACGATCCTCTGAGCAACTCTACAAGTCTGGAGGTCCAAGTTGGAGAAAGATGAAACTTTTCAACGTCTAATAACGCTTTATGCTTGATATCAAATCCTCTCCAAAAGTGCCTGACTGACTCAGATGAGGAACATATCAAAGACTTGTCTCATCAAAGCCCCCCACATTTTACCGAGTTTACTTTAAAAGGTGTTTGAGGCGAACCACACCCAGTACAATGCTCCCTGCAATGCCGCTCTGTGTTTTCTGACTGCACTGTAAATACTGTTGGGAGCTTTCATTTTTTAATCGCCAGCAGCGAGGGAATAATGGTGCTAAAACTCAACAAAAAAATAGCAGAAAAATCATCTGTGTTTAGGAAATTTTTTCTTTGATGTGAAAATACTTTTAGCCAATCTCTAATGTTCACCCAACAAATGCAACTTCCTTAACAATATGGAAGCATCTGTCTGTTCCTGCAGGTCTCTTCCAGTTAAAAGGCTTTTTTCCCCCTCTTTTCCACTCTCTCCACTACTCGCTCATGTGGAGTTGTTGAGTTTTTCCTCTGTAAAAGTGCCTTGAGATGACTGTGTAGTATTTGACACTATATAAATAAAACTGAATTGAATTCTCTCGCCGTGCCGTGTGAAGCTAAAGTGTAAATCGGAGCACACAAACAGAGGTGGTGTGAGGAGAGCTGGATGTGTCCGAGCGGAGGGGTGGGGAGCGTGTCGGGTCGGAGCTGCCTGCTGTAGACTGTCTGACCCCTGTCACAGCAGGTTTGTCCCCCTCGCAGGGCCCTGGCACTTCTTCCTGACAGCAGGTCGGGTGTTTTTTCCGAGCATGTTGCGCACAGGTTTCTGCTTGTACCGCCACGTCTCCTCTCTCCCTGCCTATCAGGGCCGGATCGGCCTGGAAGCCGCCGCACAGGTGGAAAGCAGATCTCAGGTTCAGGAGGATGGTGAATGCATTGGATTCCCCCGGCCTCATCCCACCGTGTCCCACTTCTCGCCGTACTGGGGGGACTTCAAAGGGTCTGGGCCAGCGGAGTGTCATGTGTGGCTTTATCAGTGTGAGTACCTCAGTTATTTTTAGCACTGCGGCTCTCGTCTACCAGTCTCTGCTCAAACACCCACAGCACAAAACTTGTCAACATCCAGAGCAACTCTACTAAATCCACTTTAAAGGGAAATAAAACACACAATGTGTCGTTCTGACTTTGGATTTTGGTATTGATCTTGGAAAACAGTGAGAAAAAAGCTGAAAACTTTATACTAAACCTTTAAACTCAGTACAGAACTCGTAGTTCTGAACTACCAACTCACTTAGTCAAATATTTATTTATATTCCTCATTTATTCCTTTTTATAATGTGGTCATTCAACCTTATGAACTCTTGTTTATTGACATATGTACTTAATTTTAATTGTTAATGATCAAGTCATTATAAATAAGATCAACTATAGTACACTTTGTCACTTAATTTTCTGCTTATTTATTTGTACATTGAGTATTTTGTCTATGTGGATGATTCTCATGAAGACTTCATAAGAGTCATTTTCAAAAACCAAATACAGCAAAATGCATTTTTTTAAAATACAATTTTTTTCAATTGTCTAACAAACTACATGGTAAATTCTCATCATTCAGTCAAAATGTAAATATTTATGATGAAAAGTGATATTTACAGTTTAAGATAAAACATTATTGTTATGAAAATCGTTTTCCCTACGCTTAATTTTCCTCATTACTGTAATCTGATTCATTTGGTCTTTATTATCTGAACTGACCAAAACATTCCCATGAAGCATCACTTGTAACAGAAGATTTGATCTGTAAATGAGGTCAATTTATGCTGTTTATTGACTTACTCAATAGTTAATTTACACATAATTATACATGTATATTTTGATGTCTGGTTTGTTAATCATTGTAGTAATTGATTTTCTTATGTGTGTTTGAATTATTCACGTTTACGCTGAGAAAATATTTCAAAAAGTTTCTGAAACTTCAAGAGATCAAATTACTGTATTTTTAAATATGTTCGGTACAATCACTTGTATTTGACTGACAGCAAAAGCTAAATGAAGTAGAAAGTCATTCCTTCAACTGGCGACGACTTTTATTTGCAAACTTTGACATTTTATGTACCTCGTGTTTCATGTTTTATGTGTAGTAAGGCTCCAAAATGTCAGATCTTCAACATCTTCTACCCACATGTTTAACGTTTCTATTTTTGTGTCATCTTTCCAGTGTGAATGGTGTGAAGCATGCAACATGCATCGGAACATTCACGTTTGATGTGGTGTCACTCTTTTTTTTTTTTCTTGATGATTCAGTTACAAACACGGGTTTTCAGAGAATAATTTCCCAGACTGTAAGTCACACTTTTTTTTTTTTTTGACTACTCATGTACCACAGTTCCATAGAAAAACCTCCATTGCTTCTACATTTGCAGAGAAACAAGAAACCTTACTTCCAAAGTCACGAATGGTGAAATTCTTGTTTTTGAAATCGTCTTTGGGCGATCTGAAGGAGAACTGCTGTCCAGCACTGGGCAGGTCCTGATCTTGAGCACTGAAGGTTTGAATCACCTAAAAGAAAAAGAAGAAACAAAAAACATTAAAATTAAGTTTATTACTTAATTTTTTTAATGTATTTTGTCTTTTTTGCTTAGCGTCAATCTTCCACAGTATGTGTTTAAGGTGTTGATCTGGATTTTGAGACGTGGGTTCCTTCTCTGTTCCAGGACCGTAAAGAGTGAAAACTTCCGCGAGTGTCCCGAGCCACGTGAACACATGGTGTGATTAACTTCATCCAAGACTGCTTTGTTTACCGGTCATGAACAGAGAGCAGCTGCTCCCACGCCGCACCGATATTACCACACATCTGCTCCCGGCGACGCGAGGAAACCACACAATCTGATCAACTCTGGTTTTACCTCCTGCAAACATAATCACTCGCAAATCAAAGTGTCCAGAAGCGTTAACCGCGACAACGCCCGGCGACATCATTCCCGACCACTTACAACCTGCTCAAGACAGACTGATGGGCTCTGTGTTTGAGTCCTGTCCTGCCCGGATCCCCGGTCCTCGGCCACAATGGGAGATAATCAGGCCTGCTGCATCACCCTGACTGTGATGCTGCGTCTCTTCTACCTCTCTCTCCCGTGGCAATGAGATAAACCTCCCTGCAGGGGAGTGAACCTGACACCAGGTGTGATGACTGCTCTGTTGTGGGCTCCCCGCAGCAGATGTACAGTTCACACTATTGATTCCCTGCAACCAAATTAGCTTTGTGATGAATACATTGGGCGCACAGTTTTTTCCATTAGTGTTTAATTAGCCGTTTCTATTCCAGTGAACAATCTATCCGTCTTCCACAGCACTTTATCCAACTTAGGGGGCCGTTGGAGTCGAGCCAAGCTGGCTTTAGGTGGAAATGCAGGTCGGCAGTTTATCAGTGGGCAAACAAAACGAGACATCTACACTCAGGGACAACACACAAACGTGGGTTGTTGAGTGCAAAATAACTGTTGACCATGAATGGGAAAGTTCAAATACAGCAGAATGTCCCAAAAACAACCAACAAAAAGTAACCAAATTACTTAACTTGAACAAGTGTAACCTTATTCAACTTTACCAAAAGCTACTTAACCTTACATTTAAAGCTGCTTTAGGCCAGATTTTGCTAGTCAATGCTAATTTTTCTGTGTTTTCTTTGGATTAAATGTTAGAGTATCCATTGATAATCCTTTAGGAGTGTAGCATAATTGCACTACCGTGAGGGCGCAGCGTTTCCATCTGTCTCTGTTCTGAGCTGAAAAGGAATCTCAACAGCTCCAGGTATCTTTGACCAATCAGAAGAGCCCATGAGGCTCTAACCGTGATTGGTCGAGGGGCATTCATTGCACGTTCTTGTGGGAGGGGCTTAACTTGCGTAAGGGCGTGATGTCAGAGAAAACAGGACAGGATTGGCTGTGCTGGGTTTCAAATCGCCATCTTAGATGGGTGAAATCGCCATCTTGCTGAGGTAAACCTAAGCAAGATGGCGGAGATGCCCAATCCTGCCTACAGCACCTTTAACCTAGTTTAACTTCTTTTAACCCAATTCAGTGTAACCTTTTTCATTTATCCTGTTGGACATGCCGAGAACAGGAGGCATCATGATCAGATGAACCACCTAAACCGGCTCGACTTTGAGTCTGTCCTGAAACCTGAACTCCTCACTGTCTCACAAAGAGCTGCTTTACCAAACCTGACTTAACATAACTTACCCAACAGAACCTTTATTAACTTGACTGAGCGTAACATAACTAAATCTAATATGATCTCACTGAAAACTAATCAAACTTGCTGTATCTCACCAAATAAAACATGTTGATGTATCACACCGGCTGGAATCCAGCATTTCTTTCTCTGTGTGGCGTTTCCCTCCTCCTCCTCCTCCTCCTCCTCCTCCTCCTCCTCTTCCTCCATCAGGAGTGCAGCTGCTGCAGCAGCAGCGACTGCTCATTACTCCGCACACACTATTGTGTACGTTAAATGGCTTCGAGTGCATCCTGCCTCGGCTCTCAGCCGCTTTGTGAGTCAGGTCAGATAAGAGCACCAGCTAAATGCTGTAAATGTAAATGTAATTATCCCTGCATAACAAACCGACTCACTAGGTTAGCATTTCAATATAGCATTAGAAAAAGCAAAGCGAATCACTTGAAGTGGCAGGGACACATTAGAGCTCCTCCGAGCAGATCTACGACTGAGAACTCCACAGTGGGAAAATGAGGAGTTTTATGTCGCCTTTGTGGCGACTTTTTCTCATTTCACACTTGACCAGTCGACTCCAAGTACTGTAAATCATCAAATGAAGAAATGTCCTGCGTCATCTCGCCTCGTCTCCTTTATTTGCAAATTTAAGTTTTAACTTCTTTCTCTTTCTGGCTCTGCCACAGAACTCACGGATTCTACTTAAAGGCAATTATTACTTTTGAAAGTAAGAAACTATTGATTTCATTTAAAAACTTTAAAAACTTAACCTTTGACTCAAAGTAGCACAATCATAACTAATTTACCTGAATCTAAATCCGCTTGATCTCATCTAACTTAAATATTAACCCAAAGTTAACTTCAGCTAACTGAGCATAACATAATAAAAACATACCCGATGTACAAAACACATGCATATCTTTCACAGAATGACAGCTTCAAGTTTAGCAATGAGCAGAAACGTGTATCTGTGTAAATTGACAACAGTGTAGTTATAAATAATGTTTTTGAATTTACCTTCGATGAAACAGGAAACAGGACAGGAAAAACATAATATTATAAATATAATGATTATGTTAATTGAAAAGCTATAAAATAAACCTAAAAAAGTCAATTATCTAAAAAAAGTCAAAATTACCAAATGAATTTAATTTGTTAAAAAACTATTTTAAACATTAAAGGCGCAATTATGAATACAAAAATATTTGATTCTTTACATTTTACATTTTTTTAATCAAATTGTTTTGTTTTTTCAACCTCAATATCAAATTTAATATTGGGGTCGGAGTCTATTTGCAGGATTTCATCATTTTTATACTTTTTCATGTAAATAGTTATTAGTTATATTACTATTTACGTTTATTTTATCATATCTTCATTTGTTGAACTATATTTTCAGTTCTTTGGGGGAAAAAAATGTCTAAAATTCTTCAGTTTCTGTTGTATTTTGTTGTTATTTTCCTAGATTCCTGCTTGTCGAGAGAAGTTAACCTGCAGAATATATTTTCCAGTGTTTGTACTCGGTGACTTCCCAACTCGACTCTCTTCACAATAAAGTCTGAATAATCAGTTTCCTTTAGTAAACTTGTAAATTCTCACTATCTCGCTATAATTCACCTCGGTCCCGGATTACTTTTGATCGCAGCGTGAGACGCTCTGAAACAAGCTGTTTGTGGGTTTTTCAGATAATCATCAAGGGAAGTGCATGATGGATTTCACATGAGAGGAAGTGGGAGTCTTTATCAGGACCCAGCTGTGTGCAACACCTGCTGGAGTCATGCTGAGGAGAGAGTGTGTGTTCTGCATGTTCTGTACAGAGTGTGTTCTGCGCCGTGTGTTTTTTACACAAGTTGTGTGTTCTACATGGAGTGTGTGAGGAAGAAGAGCAGCAGGATCATTTTATTTATTACTTACTTGCGTTCATTTTTATCCAGAAATATTCATTAATGGTAAATGGACTGCGAGAAATTTGTATTCAAAATCAAGTAATTTAGTAATTTAATTCATTATTTATTGAGGACATTTTGTATTTGTTTGCTGGTTTATGCAGATATTCAATCAAATAGTCATATATTAGTTTTTTTTACTTCCTTTTTTTCTTATTTATGTGCTAGATTAATTATTCACTTGCTTGTTTCTATGTTTACTTACTGATTTACATACTGAATAGTGGATTTCAGTCTGGTCTCAAACAGTTTTTGCTCCTTCTGGAGGTCCTACAGGAGTAGATGGATGTTCTCAGACCGGGATCAGACCGGACCGCCATGTCTTCAGACGGAGGTCACAGCCTGGGTTCTGATTGCGACCGGCCGGACGACGAGTTGAGACAAGAACGAGACAAGTGGTCTTCGGTGATTTGATCGACTGCCAAAGAAGCTGCTCCCTCACGACGCCGGCTGCATACCGATGCCGGTTAATGGGCTAATTTACAGGCGCAGGTGGTCCGCAGTGCGCACGGACAAACTCTGCACCGCATCCCGAATATATCATGTGAAATGTACTCCAGGTTGCTGATATGCAAAGTGCTGCTGGTGCTTTATGGCTGCCTCCCCTGCTGCATCCGAACCCACCACATATAATCACTTTTAGCATTTTGTGTCACACTCTGAAGGTGCTGGAAGCCAAGAAATCAAAGGTTTGACTTAAGTGACCTTGAGGAAAACACTGGGAGTCAATAAAATTCAATATGTGAGTTTACCAGAATTACAAGAACTCAGGTAGAAGAAAATTAAAAGAAACACTTTTTGGGAAGTAATTCAGCTTATTTACTGAAGTTTAAAAAAATGGTTCTGGAATGTACTCCAGCAAAGTTTTAGACTTGTTTGGATTAGTTTGTTACGGTACTTAATTAGCTGTGTTATTGTAAAAATGTGGATCAGTGTGGCCACAGTTATCTTGAAAAAGTAATCTGATGACTGATTATTCCTTTAAAAAGTAATTTAGTTACTGTACTGATTTTAAAAGCAAGTTAAATGACAAGTTGCTTCATTACTTACATTCTAGTTAGTTACATTGCGTCAACATAACATGGTCAACCATCTTGCCATCATTATTACTATAATACTACTATATCGCTTTGTGTTTTTCACAGTAATGTCAAGACAGGCTTTCTTGACTTCATTTCAAACTCCTCCTTCAGGTAAGAAGATAAAGATGTTTTGTGAGGCAGCTCGGCGCTGAAAGAAATAAGGATCTTTTTTTTTTCATGGCACAAAACGAGGGCGAGATAACCGTGTTTCAGTGCAGCATTTCCTTCACAACATGCTGCCCGAACAACTTCTTCAACTTTTCCCCCACTTACTGCTTTTGCACCCAAGTCCAGGTTTTGTTGTTTGGGTGGAGGAGGAACGGACCTCCTGCAGGAGTCGCAGCTCCGCTTCACGCCACCTGGTGAGACTTTCCCTGGAAGTTTAAGTGAACCGTGCTGCAACTCCAAACGCTTCTTCAGATCTGACGTAGTGTTTTTAAGACAAGATAACACTTTGTTGCCTGCACAAAGTGTACAATGAACCTTTATATTGTCACTTTTTGCTGACACAAACTGAAAATAGTGACTGCATTTCCAACATACATTGAGTAACCTGGCTCAGCTTTAGATAAAACACTTCAAATTCCATTTGGATTTTAACATTGGGATGATTTTTATTTCAGAAATGGGAAAAGGGAGTCCAGAAATTCAACTTTGCAGCTAAGAACACGATCCAGTTTGAAGAGTGAAATGAGAACAAACTGCTGATATTTCTCTTCAAGTGTGGGGAGGAAAATGAAATCAACACAAATAATGAGACGCTGGACAAAAGTAACGCAACACAAAGCGTTTTCACTTTCCCACCATACATATTAACTGTTAATGAATCCCTTGTAAGTGTAAATGATGACGCCCTGCCCGTGATAATGTACACCCACCAGATTCATGTTCAATCTCACACCTTTGTTGGGTTTTCAGCCCAAACAGCTGTCGTCTGTCTGGGGTAATCATCAGCTCCAGTGTGTGCGTGTGTGTTTGTGTGTGTTTGTGTGTGTATATATACCTACCTGTCCCACTTTGGAGTGTTCACACACAAAGGTCTCGTAAGGACTGGCCAGCTCAGGTGGGAACTCGTTGATGTCCAGCACGTGGACGGTGACGGCCACCCGGCTGGTCAGAACTGGACTGTCTGAGAGGACAGAGGCAGAGGTGGAGGTGGAGGTGGAGGGGAGTGAGAGAGAAAAAAAAGAGTGTTTTTATTTCCTCACAGCACTGACATCATGTGGAAACCTTCAGTACTACGACTCTACTCATCCATCTTCTGCACAACACTGTGCAGGTCATCAGTCCATCACAAAACACACACACACACATTCAGAGACACCAGTTTTCATCAAAAGCATGTTTTAAACAGTGAATCCACACATAGCAAAAACATGAATCCCACATGGATTGAGGCGTTATGGCTCGTACTTCATGTTGAGCTCATTCGGTGAAACATACATTGTTTTCAGCTTCATGCAGAAAATTATTGAAATGTTGCATTGTAGATGTAAAACTTTTCTGAATCGGTGCAATTTCACTGGAAACACTGTCATGTCAACAGGGCCGAAGAAAACTCCCTTTTTTATTTTAAGATATTTAGATTTTCATCTGAATATCAATCTTTTTTGATTGAAGATTGAGAAATTAGTAATACTTTGTTCAATTTTACAATCTTCAGAGGATTTTTATGACGTACAAAGGTTTTATTTTTCAGTATGAACAGTCAAAAGGAAGCAGGTCTTGTGCATTCCCTCAGGTGAAGGGTTAAAGAGGGATGAAGATGCAGTCTTGTCCTTGAGGAGATGCCTGGCTGCCCACCTCTGTGTTTCAGTATGGTTGGAGGTGGGGAACCCCCCCACCCCCCCCACCCCCCGTCTGGAGCATGGTGATGCATAAATTGCCCCCTGGATGCTGCTGTTTTATGACCCTTTTGATTGACGATGACAAGGTGAATTAAATAAATACACACAGTAAATTCATCCCACCGATAAAGGCGGGAGGCTTTTCTTCTTCACTGGCTCTTTTACAACAGAGCTTATTTTAATTATAGAGCTGAAACCCCCTCAGCTGAGTGGGGCTAACCTGCTTGTTGCTGTGTTTTGTGTTCGGGGGTCTCGATGGGGAAAGGTTTTAGTGCAGAGAGGTAAACTTTATGGATGTGATGAGGGCAGAAGGAGGGAGGCTTGTTTGTGTGTAGAGGCGGAGGAGAGGTGGTCTCAGGGGGGCATCGGCTTGGTTAGTAACCCGTCCCTGACCTTGATGGAAAAAGCAATCTTCCCAGCGAGGTGAAAATGACACTGAGCCCGGGATTTGCCACTTTGCGCCGGGCTGAACCGTCAACATTTTCAAAAATAGAAGAAGGAGAAGAAGAAATTCTTTTATTTGTCGAACACGGAGAGATTTTCACCCCTCTGAGGCTGAAGGAGCTGAGGGGAGCACGGTTCAGAGCATTCAGGGGTCGGCGGTAAAGGGAGAGGGGGCTCAGGATGAGGACAAGAGTTCACTCTCGTCCACGAGACTTACCAGCAACTTCCCCCGACCCTCCAACACCAGCTGTCACAGAGGCAACACTTACTTTTAAGGGAAATGTGGCTACTCGTTTGTATACATAACTGAAAGAATACAGGAAAGAACTAAATAACAGACTTTAAGGGCATAAGTACATCAGCCAAACAACAAATATAATATAACTTGAATAAATAATTCAATAACTAGAGAATCATTTATTTTTATTCTGTTTGGAATAAAGTAAATGACAAAGTAAAAAAGGAAATAAGTCTTTGACTTTGAAAAATGGATGTAAAGGGATTAATTAAGCACAAATGCAAGTAAATGAGACAACAAGAAAAAAGGAATGAGGACCAAACTGATTTAAATGAACAAATGAATGAATGAATGAATGAATGAATGAATGAATGAATGAATGAATAAAGCAAACTCTGAAAAAAAAACAGTTTACTTGACAATGAGTTGTCAATTTCGATATTAAGAATGATAATTTTGAGCAAGATTACATGATGTAACAGCAACAATAACAATAACAAAAACAAAACATGAGGAGGATAAAAAAAAACCGCTGGCCATAATAAATTTAATTCCTGATTTTTTTCCAAATTAAATATTACAAATCCTTTAAAACCAAAGGGTTGTTTCTTTGTGAATAGTTTCATGTTTTGAAACAAGCTATGTACTGTTAAAATCATTTACAGTCTCCTCTTTAGGAGCTGATTAAAAAAAAAAAAACTTTTGGGGAGGCTAAATTTCAAATGTGAAACAATGAACTATTTATGTCATAAAGGAGCTGAATTATTCTAAATTAAATTAATCACAGTAAGAGGAGAGGCCTTGTTTTAACATCTTTTGGAGATCATATATTTAGTCTATCGGAAATAAAACCTTCAGCCACAAAAATGATGAAAAATAGGGCCACTAATAGTCCACGAGTCACCAGTTGTTCATGACTTTTTTACAGGTTCCTCCTCTAGCTTTTGATCGTTAAAATCCATCATACTGCTATTTTTCCAGTTGGTCATATTCCACTATGTAAGTGCAGCGTGGATGAGCGATGCATCCTGGAGTCCACTAGATGGCAGGATGGTATAGTGGGATCCATCCAAATCTCAGTCACATCAGCATTTCAGGACAAGAACATGTTTTGTTTTTTTTTTCTAAATTTCAAGATTCCCTCTGAATACTCAAGTTGTCTGTTTGTTTATTTTTTTTGCTGCCTCTACTTTATATGTATAATTAAGGTCATTTCATTTGTCAAGAATAATAATCTTGGCAGGCAGTCAACAATAAGTCTATCAAACAATGCAGAGGAGAGATAGAACGATTCCCTCTGCATGAGGATATCCTAAAAACTAGATGAAAAAAGTCTAAAGCTGAGCTAATTCCTTGTAAATACACACAGATTGTGCCTGCTAATTGCTTCTTGCCAAGGTTATTATTGCATTTAATAGCTCTGACTCCTAAAAATTGCCCAGTGGCTTTAAACGTTAATCGAAGCCCCCCCCCCTCCCTTTCCTCCCTCCATCTTTTGTTGGAGCGTGCCTCCCGCTCGGTCTCGGGGGAGCCGGGGAGCAGCGCTCCGATTTTTTGCTGCATGACTGCAGTGTCTGGAGATGACCGCGCACATCTACGAGGCGCGCAAAGTGGGAGACAGAAGTGTGGCGGCCAGGCGCCGGAGCACCGCAGGACGGGGGGAATCTCTCAGGCGGGGAGAACGAGGTCCGGCGGCCCTCGTCTCCACTCGGTCATCGTAGTGGAGGGAATGAAAGGTGTGGGTGGCGTAAAGAGCTTCAGCGGCAAGGACATGTGGCAGAAGTGGAGACAAGCCTTGTAAAAAAAAAAAAAAAAAAAAAAAAGCTTCTGCAATAATTGAATGTTTATATTGAAAGTTGCCGAGCGATGCCGGCTGAGGTTCGTCGACGCTGTGGCGCCACTTAACACTGCATTACAGCTGCGAGTCACATTTCCTCACAAGTTTCTCATGTTCAAAGCTGTGACTTCTTGGCTCTTCTCAGTTTACTGGCGTTGCTGTTTATTTTGCTGTCAGCGCTCTGTGAGAGATGCCAGTCTGAAGCCTCCAGTATACTCCTGCATCCATAGGATGCACAGGGCCATGCATAGCATCTACACTGGGGTGTCAAATATAAGGCCCGTGAGCCAAAACCATCCGGAATCTGGCTCACATACCAGCAATGTGGATCATGACCATGACTGGCTCATTATATTCAGCCAGGATAAGATCGGTTACTGTTAATAAGATGCTCTCTATTCTGTATAATAGTATTTATGTTGGCAGCAATAAAAGCAGCTTCTGATATTGGTGAGCTGAGTTTCTCAGTAAATCAGGGCCGATGACCTTTTCAGTGTGTCCGCTGTTCGTATCGTCACTGAAAGAATTTCTTGCTACGTCTTTTTTTTTTTTTTATTGCTCTTCATGGTCCGAAACCCACATAGCACACAGCATCCCCATCAATGACAGTGGAGAGGAGCACAGAGGAGCCGTAACAGCCGTCCAATACCCAGAACACAAACTTCTGCCAAATCTCAGTGAAGGTCAAAAACAGATTTGAACTCAAGCTGGGACACAAACTCGGGGGTGTGGGGCTTCATCTGTATTCTCACCACGTCGCTTCCACTATTATTTGTAAACTCCGGCTCTGGATGCGTTTGTTTTTTTTTTTTTTTCTCTTGGTGTTGTTTGTTTGCTTGTCTTTACTGTCAGTGAGTAAAACCTATCCACGGTCTTCTGAGAGGCGACGGCAGAAAGGGCAAGAGGGCGGAATTTGGGATCAGAAAAGAGTGAAACGTTGACGGTTGAGGGGCGACCGCAGCAGATACTCCCCTGATTCTGGTTTTGAATATGACAGAACCGACATGAAACAGCCTTGTAAATCTTCCACCTCCCTCCTCCTCTTCCATCCACACCGGCTCTTTTCACTCCACCTCCGATTTTTTGGCACTTATGCCGCAATAAGATACACACACACACACACACACACACACACACACAGATTTGAATTAGCATGTCACTGCCATGACCTTGAGGGGATGTGAGTAATACCAGTTTTCAAGGCGACAATGACTCAAGTTTTAACAGCCCATATTTCACAGTCTGTCCTAATGAATATACAGCGTGTGTAATTTTGATTGAGCACCAGGCTGCCTCGGGGATAATGACTTTGACGGTTCTTAGCAGATTTGATGACTTGATGACGATAGATTTGCTTATTTATCCGGAAATTTGCTCCACTTCCTTCATGAAAACATAATTAGCTTGATGGCATGTCTTAAAGCCACAGCTCCTCCGTCTCTTCCCGGTGGCGGGGTGGGGGGTGGGGGGGGGGTGGGGTTCTGGAAGCTTCCAACACCAGTGGAAGTTGACTTGAACACGGAACAGCGGTTTGCTTCAGAAGCCCTCAAAGAGGCATTTAGACAGGAAAACTGGGCTGAGGCAGGTTCGCCGCCAGAGGAGACCACGTCCTGGAGATACGTCCCTCCGGGTGAGCCATCACGGTTTATAGTCCCCTATAAACCTTTCCAGGAAAATGGGATTGAGTATCGACTTGAGTAAAAGTGTGTTAAATCCTTCACACAGATTAAATGTGGAAGGGAAGGACAATGACACCTGCGTGAATGCCGATTAATCGGGTTGTCATACTTACTTAGCTTCGTGGCGACGACCGAGATGTTGTGCTGGGAGATGCTCTCCCGGTCCAGGAGCTCGTTGGTGGAAATGGTGCCCTCCACCGGATCGATGTCGAAGTAGCTGTCCATGTCGCTCTTCCAGTCGATGGAATACCTGAAGGAAAATGTTTGTTTAAAAAGAGCCGCTCGTTCTTAGCATAAATCAAGGAATTAAAGCGGCCTGATCTCCCCCCCTTCAGGCTCATGTATATGAGTTAGGTGTAATGAGATGTTGGCGTAGCCTTCATTACTCATTCTGAATGGTCATTTCCAGCAAATGTGCTGAGGATTGCATCTATATTCCAATCCAGTAATGGGGCGCACATACTTCAGCTGTGCTGAGCTCACGCTTTTGTTATTTTTTTTTTTTTTCTTTCCTGGGGAACATGAATGATTTTAAGGCACCACTGAAAGCCTATCAATCTCTCACTCCAACGAGCGACCAAAGTGTAAAATGATAATTTGATGGCTAATGGTAGTGGTAAGCTCGCTTCATTTTATGGAGTGTCTCGCTGATTTAATGAGTGAACTAGTTGAGTCAGCATTGCATTATAGTGAAAGGGTTCAGTGTTTAAAAGTTTCAAATGATTGAAGACCATGGGTCCTTTTGTTTAGCCACACATTAAAATAAGATCAGACAATTTCAAATTTCCCGCTGAGTTTTTCTAAATCCCTTCAAACGTGAGGCAACACAGAACAACAAGAACATTTGGCACACTGTACTGCAGTAATTAACTTTTTGTTTTTAATTCACTGACTGGATTTGAAGAACTGAATCATCTGATTGTTGAATGGTAAATGGACCACACCGTTTTGACCAAATCATTACAGTCTGTTGTCTTTCTGGTGTGTTGGATAAATGAATGAATGAGTTACATGGATCCATTAATTTGACTGAACTGATTCAGCTGAATCGTCTGAGTCGACTCTCTTCCAATGAGTCCATTAAATAGCCTGAGAGGGTTGACGCAGACCTCGGAGAGTCGTGTCATTAAGCCCGGCGATTCAGGAACCGACCGAGATCAGAACACATGTCGTCGTCTCTGTGGAAATGCACGTTTTTCTGTTGCTCAGAATGCAGACTACAAACCGAGGAGATCTGAAACCAACGGGCGCGCCAGTGACAGCGCCATTCATCATCTCATGCTGCTTCATCTTAAAAGGCCATTTTTCATTAATAACTTTGCGATTGTTAAAGAGGACAGAGACGTCGTTATTTTTCCCCTCCACCAGCAGGTTGGGGGTGGGGGGCTTGCTGCCTTGCTTACGGGCACTTCCAACAGACCGACGCTTAATTTCTCATGGGGTTGTACTTGGATTCTTCACAGGAAGGACAGTGTGTGTCTCTCCCTGTCTGCGTGCCACCGCTCTGGCTCTACTTCTTCTTTCTTATGGCGAGCTATTTGATCTTAAAAGGCTACTTCTCATGAATATTTATCCTGCTTGTTTTCTACACCAGAGAGCCTCAAACTGGACTTGACTCAGTCATTAAGAGAAACAGGCCGAGCGTATTATTCAGAACCCCTCGAGTCTCTTACTGTAATGAGCCTGATGACAAAACCACTTGAGCTTTGAAAAAAAAAAAAAAAAAAAAGTAATAAAAAAATGAAGCACGAGTTCAAGCGTACTTCGGGTTTCAGCTCGCATCTGTCCGCTCTTTACCGCCGCGCTGTGTGCAGCCTTGAAGCGAACACGATGGCGTCCAAATAGTTTAGTGTGAGCCCCTTTGATGAGTATAACAGCCAAACTCCCATCAAGAGTTCAAAAGATCAATGCTTCGAGATCTCACCTCGGGGTAAAATGTCTCTTTAGGTTGGGGGGAGGTTTGAGCTTCTGAAGCGTTCGGTTCGCTTTACAGCGAAGCCAGAAGTGTCGGAGGAACCACGGCATTACAGGAATACTCCAGGTTAAAGCACTGAAATACAGTTTGACACCACTCAGCGTCTCTTGATGGAGAAAATCATAGAAAATCAGACTGGTGTGTGAGAAATATTAAATAAAAGTGTAATGCCTGCAATCTCCACAGAGAAAAAACCTGTACAAGACAGTCAAGATTTAAAGCATCAAATGCACCTTCTACGCCTTTCAAGTGTTGATTATTGATAAAAAAACAAAGTTTGTGGCCAAATTTGATTCTTTAGGCAGGCTGGTTCAGCAGACGTCAGCATTGTGCCAGTTTTTATTGGGAAACTAAAGTTTAGGGCTAAAATCGACGATCATGCAGGACTTGTTTTTGCCCACGGACCTCATGTTTCACACAACTGATTAACAGAACTAAAATCTAGTATTTATTAAATAAAAAAATCTTCAATCGAGCATCAAATAAGTGATCATAACTATTAATTTCATCGGCTGCATACAGACGTTTTACAGCTATATATATATATATATATATATATATATATATATATAACTTTGTGCTATGGTAGTGGTGTGTGATTTTATGGTTGCATAGGTTAAAACTTTGTTGCATGAGTCATTTAAACTTTGCGAGGTTATCCGGAATCTGCCATCGATGCAGTATTCATGTCGGCCTTTTGTTTCCTGTGCTGGAGATAGCGTGACACCGCGTGGCTAAAGAGGGGAGTCCGCGGCCTAAAAGCATAATTCCATATGCATGATGGGTCATTGGGCCTACTGCTGTGAAGAAGACGAAGAAGAATAGAAAGAACAATGGCTCTCCGAAGGCGCACAAATGAACAATGTCAGCCATGCTAGTGATGAATATTTAAAGTACTGGAGGAGCATTGGCTTTCTGTTGTACAAATCAGTGCTTCTGCTCGTCTTTTGTTTTCCTTCTGAATTAAATATTCATAATAAAACAACCACTGCCCACTCAACAGGTATCTCCATTTATTTCTCTCTCTCTGCGCAACGGTCCAGTGATTCATCTTCCAAGAAAACACAAGCATGAAGCAATCTGCTGGAGTAAAAGTAGCTAATAGATTTTAAAAAAGCTAAAAAAAAAAAAAAAGGGGGCCTCATGCATTTTTAAGGCGCACGCTTTCTTTTGTCTTTTGCAGAGGACGCTCTATTGTTATCGACCGCCGAAGTTTCAGAGGAGAAACCAGGGCAGATGTGAAATGATTGTACCTTAATATTGATGATAAATCAGAAAGTTTGGGGACAATATGATGGATTTCTAAACTTTGAAAAAGGACATCAACCCCCCCTTTTAATGAGAGAATTATCCCCATGCAGCGAACATCAGGTTCATCTGGTGTCCAAATGAATGGACGGGACTCATTATCATATCATCAGATAATATCTCTACCCTCGTAATGAGACTCCTAATATCGCCTCCGTTCTCAGAGAGCACCTATCGGGTTCTCATCTGTGTAACGAGGCGGGGTAATAAAGTTTTCGCCTGCGAGAGATTTCACGCGACGGAGTCGGATGTCGGACGTGGATTGATTAGCCGTCGCTCCTGACGAGGAAAACCTGACAAAAACCCTCAGCTTTAAAGCCGCGATGACAGTGATGAATGCAGACCGGAGGAATTGATGAATGTATAAAGAGATGTGAAACCTTCAATCAGCAGCTGCTGCATGCCAGGAGTTCAGGCTTCTTTCATCCACCAGGAAATAAATACGACATCCATTATTTAACCTTCTAAGGCCTTTTATTCAACCTTTCATTGGCAATATGCTGCTCTATCGTGTCACTGAGCTTTTTTTTTTTTTTTTTTCCAGAAATGAATATATTCTATTAATCTCACTAAACTCATAAATAAATAAATGACTATTGCTCTGACTTTCACAAAATGAGTCATTTTTATTTTTAGAATGTTTTAAAATTTAAAATTCAAATTCAAAACATTTTTTTTTATTTTCAAGTCATAAATGGTTCAATGTCCTTATGAGCTAAATATAATGTCATACTTTTTTTTTTGCACCTGTAAATGAATGTTTGCACATAATGTCAGAGTTTGAACATCAAATTTTGTTATGTTGTAAAAAAAAAAAAAAAAGTCCACCCAAAAATATGTACTTTAGTGAATATGTAGGAAAGAATTTGCATGACTCTAAAATAGATTTGCAATTTTAAAAGAAACTGAAGTGCCTTTGCAAACTATTTACTATTTTGAGATGTGAAGCATAAAAACTGTTTGCAAGTCTCTGAAGTTGCTGTTGTGAATTTCGACATGGTCTTGACTCCCATATCTGATTGGATAGTGACAAATCGAACTGTCCAATCCGGGAGCAGACGGCTTTCAGCCCATAGCCCTCACATCGCCATACAAAATTAGCAAATCACCTCGATTTTGATCTGTGCAGAGCCACAGACATGACATTTCATTTTAAATGACAATTTATGTGCTCCACAAGTTATTATTTAAGCATTTTCAACACATACTTGAAAACAGACGAAAGAAAAAAAAAGATAAAATCACTGGTAGTTGTCTACCAGCTTCATGTAATCAAATAGTAACAGCGATGCTGTAAAACACATGAACCAGAGCACTTATTTACTTGCATTTATTTCTCCAAGGTTACATTAAGCAACACATGCTTGAAAGTGATTCACAAGACATGAACAGTTCAAGAGTAAACATGCCCTGAATATAACTGAGAAAACAAAGTAAAAAACCAGGCAGTGAGTTTCATAATAGTGCAGGATGTTTGCAGAAGGCCACAGCGGAGACTCTTTCGCCAACTTCAGGGATGTATTTTTCCAGGAGTCATTAGTGGAATCACAGTTTCATCAATCTGCATAAAGACACACAAAAAAATACACTCTGACTCACAGCACAGAAAAATAAAGCATAGGAGAAGCCTGTAATTAATAAAAATGACAGACATTTTTCCAGTGAAAATATAGCTGATATTATGGTAAAATACTGAATCCAGGTCAAATATTCATTCGTACATTGAGTCTGTCTATTCTGGCGATACCACCTTATGCATTAAATGAACCTGCTTTCACTTGTTATCAATCTCAAGCTCAACGACAGCAGCGGCTTATATCTTCTTCAAGCTTTGGATCACATCCACTAGACCACAGAAAAACAAGTTCATCTTAAAGAGGAACAAGTAACAACAATAGCTGTGGTTCACTTTGAGCTTATTCTCAACAAGAACATGTTTTCTGACACTGTTGTGAGGTATCTAAAGTATATATGCTGTATTGAAAGAAATAATATCTAACTTTAACCACTTGGTGGCTCTCCTGACAGACAGATCACTTTTTATTCAGCGTTCACAAAAAAACACACACAAAAAAAGAACAGTTAAATGTTGGATTACTTACCTCAATTTGTTCTCCCAGATGTCCAGGTTGGATTAGGATCTTAAAATGATTCCAGAAATGAGTATTTCATGGGAACGTATTGGTAATTCATGGCCAGGTGTCATGTCTGGGGCTCTGTAGGTATGTAGCAATTTAAATCTGAATAATCCTGCCCTTGCTTTCACTTCCTCGTTACGCGACTTTACCGATGAAGCAAACCACTGAAAGCACTGCGATATAAACCCCTGGATGTCGGTGTGCAGACTCTATTGTTTCAGACAGAAGAGTTTTACCTGACGGGACTGCTGCTGGCATCTAAATCCTGAGCCGTCACCGCTCCGATGATGGTGCCCGCGGGCGTGTCCTCATACACATCCATCACATAGGAGGGCTTATTGAACACTGGGGGCTCATCCACATCCAGCACGTTAATCTTGACTGTTGCTGTGTCTTTGAAGGCCCCAAAGCTCTGAAATCGTGGATCCAGATGAACATTGGAAGCGTCTACCTTGAAGGTGTAAGCCTTCTTGCTTTCATAGTCCAGGGGCTGCGAAAAAAAAGAAGAAGAAGAAAAAAACAGAAAAAGACTTTATTCTACAGGAACATTTCATTTCATACATTAGCACTCCCGCTCTAATTTCCTGTGTTTGGTAGTGTTCACAAGAGCTCTCAAAACTAAAGGTGCTGTAACTCAACATGAGCATCAGTGTTGACATCAGTTTGCTCTCTGTTCATTTTTGTTATTTCACTATTTTCACGCTCGAGTAAGTATCAGATGTCAACACCGTTCAGCTCGGAGCCGACAAATTCCAGAGTTTGGGTGATTGCGGTGTTTATGCCGTCGCGCGCAGAAAAACACTCGCTGATGGGGTTGTTCTCACCTGCTCGAGAAGCAGAGCAACATCTCCTCATGTGCCATTACAAATAATGGCTGTGGGTAGCGGTGGTGTTTAAATGAACATCAGAGAGGAGGCGCTTTCACGGGAAGGGTCAGTCCAGGCAGGGACTGCCTAATGTGGTTCATTCTCTGTGAAAGTGGGCTAATATTTATTTTTACTATCTCATCTTGCTCAGTTAACTCTCCTCCGCCATAAAACAAAGCGTAAGTCGCAGCGATAAAAATGGAATAAAATGTGTTTTCTATCATTTCTCACATGCACTGCCTCCACACATTTTGCATACTGTCATGTATTTTCATATCTGTGTTTAATATGTCTGTGTATTTACACATACATATATGCAAATATACAGTACATATACATACATGTATAAAATATCAACCTTTCTTCTGAATATTTAATTAAGTTAATTATAATTTTTAAAATATGCTACTTCTTATCAGTTTTTGCTTATTTTTATTCCATATTTTGTCAAGAATGTATCTTTTTTTCTAATAATTACTTTGTTTTTGCTATTCTTTTTCATTTTTAATCAATATTTTGCTTTTAAGATATTTTCTTTTCTTTAGGTGTCTTAGTTATCCTCATTCCAGTAGCAGAACAGTCCCCAGCTGAAATCTGGAGCCAACTGTTGGAGTTTGCATGTTCAGCAGATGTTGGCTGTCCTGCAGGTTTGTTTCCTGTTCGAAGCTAATTAGTGACTTTATTGCCCGTAGGACTGAGAGTGAAGGTGTGAGGTTATCGCCCTGTGATGGACGGACAGACAGAGGTACTGACCCAGAAACAGAAACACCAGTTCATATTTCACCTCCCTCCAGTTCCCAGCAGTCCTTTGAGCTCGGAGGTTCATGCCCCCCCCCCAACCCCCCTTCCACTCCTGTAGCCTTCGACACGTCAGCTCAGGGTCAATTAGTCAAACGCGAGGGGAGGAATCAGCATCCTCAGCATGTCTGAGGCTGAGGCGCACACATCCGACAGCCATGACACTCACGCTCGTACCCCCACCCCTCAAGCCCCGCCCGCCCGCCCGCCCGCCCGTCTGCTGCCCTCTGATGTGTGACCGGCCGTGCTCGGCGAGCCGGTCACGCTCCGCCGGCCTGGAGTCACATGAGAGACATTCCCTTTCTGTGTATTTCAAATTGACTAACATGTAACCCGGTGTGGCAGCAGCGGCGCTATCTGCCCGCTCCAGGACCGGGGGGGCTTCTCCCGCTCTCCTGCGCCTTGTTTCAGGAAGGGGAACAGCTGCTAAACAGCTCTGCAGGAACAATGCAGGAGAGGAGGTGATGCAAAAACGTGTAAGATCCGTCTGAATTTAAGCCGCATTCACACAGCAACGTTTTTTAAAATTAAAAACACAAAACTTTTGCCTGGTTTTTGGATCTCCATTGGAGCTACTGAAAGGGCAAGTTTTTGAAAACAGCTCCAAAGCTATGTTGTTTTCAAAATGTTGCCATGTAAATGCAAATCTTTAAAAACCCAAAAACGACGAGTTTTCACTTGAAACGTCGGCCGGAATGCACATGAATCATAAGTAATCAGAGGTGATTTCATGGTGTTAGCGGATGCTTCTGTAACTGTCTCCCCTCCATCTCCATGGTTTTCACAGTCTTGCGGCTACAGCAGGTGTCCGTGAAAAGAAAGGAAGAGGAGGAGGAGAGGGAGGAAAAAAAAGCCATGTGAAGGCAAGCCAATCTGAAAGCAATCATTGACCATCAACCGCCGTGATTGGTTTGATTACAGTGCACCAGATGCAACTGGCTGGGCCCCGCTGTAGGATCCTTTAACAGGAAATACACTCTGTCCCTTTCAATCACTCTCAAGAGGTGACAACACCGGGAGAAGCTCCCCCGAAGCAACAGTCCTACGCATTTAACAGGTACGAAAAAAAAAACCAGAACGTCATAATGAGTGTCATTCAAATGCCATCGAACCCGCGGAAAGCGCTCTCATTATTTCAGCTTACCCAGCGCCCTGCTGCTTTACCGCGAATTCCCCGAGAATCAGCTTGAAATGGAGCGACTTTGTTTCTCTAACAACTGCATCAATAAGGCAATCAAAGAGGAAATGAAAGCTCTCATTATGTGGAGTTTATTTGATTTCAAAACAGCGTGAGAAAAAGGGCCAAACAAAGAACATACAAACACTTAAATGGCTAATGAGGAGGAGGAGGAGGATGAAAATAATGGCGAGGATGAGGCCGAGGAAAAGGAGCAGGAGGAAGAGGATCGGAATGACGATGAGGAGGAGGAGCGCGATGAGGATGAGGAAGAGGAGAAGGGAGTGCAGGTATGGGAGGATGAGGAAGAGGAGGAAGAGGAGAAGCTCAATTAGGATCCATGGCTCCTTTCCAGCTGTCTGACGCTCCTGTAATCCTCCACTGTTTGACAGAAGGAGGTCTGACATGAAACTCCCAGCCGTGGGGGGGTTGTGGGGGGAGCGAGGGGTGAGTGGGGGAGTCTCGGACCCCCGGCTGACACACGGGTTAGTTTAAATGAAGCCTGGAAACGAGCAGGAGGAAAACTACTCAGGTGGATTAGAAGCTGTTCCAAACAAAGGAGTGATTACAGGTTTTAGAATAATAACTTTACAGACTAAACTCAGATTGAAATTGTTTGACAGGACTGTGGGAAAGTGGATTAATCTCCCTTATTAGAGTCAAAACTGGAAGTTTTGTTTTTAATCCATCTGTCGCTGGAGAATTTGAAAGAAAATCCGCCATCCACAGTGTGCTTTTAAAGAGGAAATATTTACCATAAAAAGCTGAATTTTAACTTTTCCCTAGTGTGATGGAGTTTTAAATATTTTTTGTTTTAATTTTTATTATTTGCACTTCATTTAACAGAGAGCAAATTCACTAAGTGTGACCTGAATGTGATCAATTTCCAATCCTGAACACATCCCGGCTCCATTTCCTGCATCCACTCAGCTCAACATACGACCGATACATCCCATCACGGCATTTTCATGTAAAAATGTAACAGTGTCAGTGCCTGTTAGGGACTTTCATTGACAAACAATAAAACTACCTTCAGCTTTCTCAGCAGCTCTCATAATGAGTCATGCTTTTTTTCTGTCTCTTCAAGATTAAAATGAAAAAATAATGAAAACTAATCTCAATTCCATTAAATATTGATTATTTTAATTTGTGGAACTACAACATTGCATTTCAGGTTATGTCACTTTTGTGCATTTTTTTTATATCAAATGTAATATAAATTTTTCATGTTTTTTAAAATCATTTTGTATGTTTTTAATCATATTGATCTTTTAATTGAAAATGCTTTCACTACAACTTTTATTTCACTTATTTCGATTTCACATGTCCACAATTCATCTAATTGTACTATTTCTAAGTTTTTTGGTATTTCACAATGTTCTCTCATTCAACATGAACAATATTTCATTACTGATTCATTCATTTCATTCAGTCATTTGACTTTGAGGTTCTTATTATTTTACTGAAATGTGTACATTATTTCCTAATCTCATCATCATGAACTGCATAGATAGATAGATAGATAGATAGATAGACAGATAGATAGATAGATAGATAGATAGATAGATTAGCATCAGCATCTGAATACTTTTCTCCTATAGTGGTTTTGACTGTGATCGCCCATCGAAATGTAGATGTATTCGTAATATTTATAGATGGAAATGGCCGCAGATTTGAAAAGGTTTTGAAGGGGGAGCTGCGGTCGAATTGGAGGGACGGCGATGTCGCGGGGACATTTCCCAAACAAACGGGGGCGGGAGATGAAACAAACCTCGGACAGCCTCATGATTAACTGTCAAGCGAATCCCACACGGTAATTTACGGTTTGGACACGGAAAATGAGAACGACGCTCAGAGCTTTTTTAAAAGAAGACGCGACGGTCAAAGTGTGTCTGGGCTGTGCGTTGGTAAAATTGGGATAAAAAGGGGACCAGGAGGGGGTAATGAGAAGCTCTGAGCTAATGAGGAGATGTGCTAATGTGTCAACGCTTGACTCCGGGAGAATGAAATCAGATCTGCAGGCCATAGGGGAAATTTCTCAAGGAGGGAAGAAAAAAAAACCCAACCATTAATTTTCAGACTGCATGTATCATTTTTTTTGCTTCCCTTTCTTGGAAGTTGACCTACTTATGAGCTCCCAACCAGCTCTGTATGACTAAGTATTCCCTGTCCCCACACACACACACACACACACACACACACACAATCCTTAAACAAGTTGCATATGGCCGCACGTGTTCGATGACACGTTTGAAGTGTCTCATTACGGCCGCGGTTGTTGTGCAGGTCTTTATAGGTTGCTGCGGACACAACCAGGAAGAGTATCAACGGTGGAATTTGTAAGGAGGACAGACCGAGTTCCTCTCATGTCAGCACCGCTGCTCTTCAACATCACAACAGAACGCACTTGAAATTCAAGACGTGGCGCTGCGCCCTTTGATATGTAAATGTGCACCTTCATTGCACTGGCAGTGATACTGAATGAAGGAACTTTTTTTTTCTCTTTTTTTTTTTTTTTTTCCAGCCAATTGAACCTGTTATGTTCCAAGGGAATTTGTTAATTCAGAGCCGGGGACTAATCGAGGCATCACAGTCTCACAGGTAGGGCTTAAAGAAGGGAGGAAAAAAAAAAGTGTCAGCTACTGAGATACTTTAAAAGTACAATATGTGAGATTTTTGACTTGAAACATGAGAAAAATGAGAAAAAAAAAGTAATGATTATGCTGCAGGTGTTTGAAATTGAAGTTCGCAGTTTAACAAGGTTATCCAGCCTTGCAATACCACTTTCCACCACAAGGTGATGTAGTGAGTCACTCCAGGACATAGGTTGTAGACCCTTTAAATAGGCAAAGTGTTATATTTTCGTTGCTTGAAATGTCAAAAAGAATTTAGATCCTCCAGTGGACATATAGTCTGGCAATACCACAAGATGGTGCAGTGCGTCACAGAGGTCACGGACCTTTTTGAATCTTGGAGACAGTTCAAGGGCAAACAAACAGCTGTGTCATTACTGAGCAAAGAAGAAACCTTGCATTGCACTAATCTTACTTACTGCACCTTTAAGACCAAAAATCTGCAAGATACATCTTGCTCTGGTACCTGTTCCAGGCCCCTCTCTGGTGTGGCTTTTTCAATGTGTAAAGTGTTTGTTGCAGCTGTTTTTTGTCCCAGCTTGGCAGTTATTTTGGGGATAGGAGAAACGGGATGATATGCATATTTAATAGCTCCTCGCTTTGTTTGTGTTCAGTTTCAGCGTTACAATAGCAGAGTTCGATACTCTGCTCCAAACCTCAGCTGTGCCGCTCACCCACTAATTCTGAGGCAGGGATCTTTTTCTGCCAATAGCAGTGATTGAATTCAGTCCTTTCCTCTCTTTAATGAGTGGCTGTGTGATTCTTCAAAGCCTTGATTTCATGTGTTTGTGCGTAATGTGTGCATTACCTAAAGAGGCTGCTGATTAAAAAGGTGAAAGGAATGCTGCGGCATTGTTTAATCTGTGATATGCAGGGCAGCTTTAAATCCGTTTATCCACAGTATTATATATTTACAATATCACTTATGAATCATTCACACACTCCCCCTCCCATGATTTATCCTCCGAGAGCAAATCAAAGCAAAAGCAAACATGACTGGAATATCACACATTTCTAATTGCAGTGGTGCGAGTCAACATATTTCCACGCTGTGACAATGTTTGGGTGCGTTTTTCTTCAGAGGACAAAACCTTCTGATGGCTCACAGCAGCTCCAATCATCCATCTTCTACACCCGCTTGTGAAACTGGAGCTCATTTATACTCCATGTTAGATAAGCACACCTCCCATCTGCACTGTGCAAGCGCTTTGTATTTATTTCTGTGAGTCTCCTGGAAGTTCTGCAATACCTCCATGGACCATCTTGTGCAGTGTTGAGATTAGAAGCACTAAAGGGTTCGACAAGAAGCTCTGTGACACTTCAAGGTCTTGAACAGACACAAAACAAAAAAAAAACAGACACAAGTGGTTTCTATTCTGTTTGATACACACAAATCTGTTTTTTGTCTATTCAGAGAGCAAATCGAGCCTATAAAGGACAAAAATATAATCGATGCTAAATGCTCAGAGAGAAAGATGGAGCCTTCTTTCTTCTTTGATTGTTCCATGTGAAAATTGTTTTCATTGTCAGGAAGCTTACAGACGTGTCTCACATAAATCTTCAGCATTTATTCACCTGGACTTCAGATGACTTGTGTGAACAGTTTACAATAATTTTCATTGACAGATCAAGCCAAATTTTCATTTATAATGATATACTTGCATAAACCCATCCATTATTCTGTGTATGTGGGAGGAATATATTGAAAACTGCCCCTGAGGTGTGAACCTATGAGGCAACAGTACCAACCACAATGCCACCCATGAAGTATCTTCATATAAGGAAAAGAATAGGAAGAACGCATAAAATCTATTCAGAAATTCTTCAAGCCAAACAGGTTCAAGCAGAGGTTTTGTCAGTTTGAATATTAAAAATACAAGCTGTATTCAAAATTAATCAAATACATGTTTGCAGAAGGAAGCAGAGTAAAACTCCAGCTGAGGTTCAAACCCGTGTCAACCTGCAGTGAGGCAACAATGCCAACCTCTTCACCACAATGACACAAGGAAGAAGATCTATATCACAAAAAAATAAAAAATAGTGAAATTCTGCCACTAGCAGAGTATATCAGCTTGCTTTGAAGAGCTTGAATTCAAACCCCACACATAAAAAGGCCTGGAATCAATTCAGATTCCTCGCAGTGAGGTGCCAGCGTGCAGCCCACTGCACCAGCATGCAGCGTCTCATACTCGGAGAAGTCTTTGTCTTTGAGAGTTGATGCTGCAGAGACACGCTGAAACTAATGTATTGATTACAGAGCTGAATGTTCCAGTGGGAGGTGAAATGAGTTATTTTCAGCTCCGGTGTGAAAGGAGCCGAGCGGAGGGGGGCGGGAGGGAAACAATACCCCGGGACGGCGGGAGGTTCAGGTGCCCGGCGAGGTGCCGGGCAGGCCGGGGGTGGCCGAGGTTTATGTGAGGACCGTCTGCGTATGTGCGACCCGAGAAAAGAGAGTGACGAAGAGGTGTCCGAGGAGTCGATGAGGAGCCGGGGGAGGCGTGGGTGAGACAGATTAAACCTGTGTCTGGGGGCTCCCCCCCTGCGGCTCCCCCCATCCGATGGAGAGCGGCGCTCTCTCACAGTCGCTCCACTCCACCGCTGGCACATGGCACCACAGTGGCGTGACAGTGGCGGTGGGGGTGGGGGACGGAGACGCCTCCAGGCAGCCAAGGACACAAACCGATGTGACTGATGGCAGCACAATAAAGTGAGCATCCCTCCTCCGCAGCGCGAGGACCCCCCGGTATTCACACGGGCAGGAAATGGCTCTCTGGGGCATGCGCGCTCCTTTCTTCTGCCCCACGCTCTCCCTCACTGATGAGCAGTGCTTTGTGCTCTCTGTTCAGTGGGCCGCTGATGACACAATGGTAGCTGGAGGTCTTCGGTTTTCTTCTGTGTGGCAGAGTTTCACCGCAACGACCTCATGGAGAAGTCACTGGAAACAGAGACGCCATGGCGGGTTCGAACCACCCACTTACGGTCATGAGGAGGACGACCGGCTCTACCCATGAACCTATGATGTCTTCCTTCTTATGTCTTTTGTTATTTTCTCTACTCTCCTGTCTTTGACATGTGTGTTGACTGCATTCTTGTGTCTCGATCACTAACTTCATGATTCTGATGTCTGGACTTCATGCCTTTTTTGTGTGGAGTTTGCATGTTCTCCCTGTACTTCTGTTTGAACATTGATCTTCATAAACTAAGGGCAACCTCACTTTATTTTGAACCTCTGCCAGAGGATTTCCATGTGTAGCTTGCATGTTTATCCTCTATATACATGGATTATTTTTTTTCTGTTTTGAGGCACTTGGGTTTTCTCTGTGGAATTGTTGGGTTTTTCTATGTAAAAGTACCTAGTGACTGAAAATGACTGTTATACTGTATTTGCCACTATACAAATAAAATTTAATTGAATTCTTTTGCAATTTAAAGACATGATTTATGGATCATGTTTCCTTTCTTTCTTCCTTTTTGAGATCCTGCCTCCATTTCAGACTCCTTGACTTCCTCTCTGATTTAGTTTTTTAGGGCTCCCAATAAAATGAGCTCCACTAACAGTAGTGTCTGGCGTCCTGAGTACTCTGAGCAAGTGGTGAGCTCTCTTGCCTCAGACTCTCGTCTGAATTCAGATTCGAGAACTTTGTGTATTGAGTTTACATATTTTGCTAAATGGTACCATTCATCTTCCAATGGAGATAGATTTCTGGACCTTTTCATTGGTGCAGTGATTAGAAAATCTCTGCTGGAGGAATGGAGTCAACTTTGTTCTTGGTATTATTATTTTGTGATTCACACAAATGCATATTTCCATGAAGTGATTTTTTTCCATTATTAAAATAGTTGCCACAAAGAGTTATAAGCACAAAGAAGTGCAGAGTTTATAGAAATGTTTCAGCTATTTTTCCAAGACGAGAATATCAGAGGAGTGTCCTTCCTTCTATGAGCTGCAAACTTTATTCTCCCACAGTCTGCAGAGTTCTTTGTTATTCAGCCAGCATTCTTCACAGTTTTCTGGCCTTCACACAGGTTAGCAGTTTGTTCATTACTTTTGTCATTTGACCACTGCTTTATTTTTTTATTTTCAGTTTTTTTTTTCTTTCCCTGCCTGCTGCTATCTCAGAAAGATTGTGAGGCCATAGCAGCGTTGGCACTCCGAAATGATTTACTGTTCAAACAGCCCAGTAATGACATGTCTGATAGAGAAATTAGACTGCAGTCACTTTATGGCTTTAGTGAAATTAAGTCCTTAATTGATGGCAGGAAGGATGAGAAAGGCGTCTTGTCTCAATACTGTCAATTGACTTTGGGGGGGAATCTAAATTTAGACATTTTGAGCAGAGACATTCCAGGCGGCTACAGGAATTGTTTTTGTAGAGATCAGTTCTGCAAGCGGTCGGTGGGAAACTCTTAAATGCCATGCCCCTCTATCACATTAATCAACATGCCAGTGTTTGGCAGTCACCTCATGCAAACTGTGGGACTCATTACTACTTGTCATGTAACCAGTTCATTGCAGAATTTTAAAAGAAATAGTTGTGTTGGAGGCAATCTGTGTAAAACCTTAAATCACGGAGCTCATTCAGAGCCGCTGTGCAGGGTCTGGAACATTAAAGCCTGTTTCTGTGTCTGTAACGAGTCCTCATGCTCTCCGATTCACTGTTCCCCGCGTGTCCATATACTCCATTTTATAGTGCGCAGTAAACCTCAGATTTCTCACAAGAGGATGTGTTTGCATCCGTAAATATGGCACTGTACATGTTAGGAACATACTTTATGTTCATCTCTCCGCGTGCAGCAATAACGAAGAACTTCCTGTGTTTTGCAATTAAAGGTATTGTTTTACACCTGAGGCCTGCAGTGCAAATTTATGATGAGAATTCCTGCAAATGCCATAATTATATCGTATTTCTTAAATGAAAATGGAGCTGACCAAAAGACTTAAAAATACAACTGTTGCAGAATGAATGAGAATGACTTGAGTTTGTTTCTAAAAAAAAACAACAACTAAATAACAGAAAAAGTACATAAACCCATGCATTTGTACCTATTATTTACTTTTTGACTAATTTTTGCAAAGATTAATACATTTATTTCAAGTTAATATACAACAATTATCACAGTTTTTTTTTTTTTTTGTTTTTTGCATTCCAAAATTAATTATACTGTGTTATTAAGCTATTCATAATTCAATACTTAATTCCAGCAACAGCCTAAAGGGCTTGTCTTTTCATGAACATACACTATAGATTTGAAATAAAAAGTTTTTTTACGAGCACAAAAAGAAAAATATACTATAAAGTGAAAAACATCAGCATGCAGTCGAAAATTTCTTCTCGGCATCAGATAAAGCACATGCAGTTTGAGAAGTGGCTATTGAGGGCGTTGGAATAATGTGCTATAGAGCTCTCCCCTCCAGGTGTAATGCCTAGAAAAAGCATTAAATCTTACTTTCAGAACAGATACAATGAGCCTTCCTTTCTGTCATTCACACCTTCGTGCTGCTAAAGTGAGAAGTGACAAAGGCTCGCAGGGTCAGTCCAGCAATTAAAGTCACTGCTCAATTGTCTGTCCACTTCTTGTGATTAACATGGTAACCGGCCACAGCAAGCTTAGCAACACGACAGCTCAGGCACAACACCTGTCGGCACAGTTTAGATTAATTCAGTCCATAAAAAAAAGGTTTTTCATCATGTAGGATAAGGGTTTCATAAGGGTTCCAAACTCATACACCACCCAGTTTGATCCTGATGGAACTGGATGGGTAAAATATGACCAAATACCAACAAGTTCCAAGGGTTGACTCAGTTTTAGAGTCAAGAAACCTGAACAGAAAATGCTCTCCACACATTTGCAGATGAGACTTCGACAATAAGACGATATCTAACAATGAAAAACACTGGCGAGAGGAATTTCAGTTCTTGACGAGAAGGTGATCTGACAAAAAAACTGGACGGCGACTACACAAAGAGCGAGGGAATGGTGGTACACTTCAGAAGCACACTGATGCTTTGATGCTTTTTCATTTCAAAGTTCGCATATTTGCCCAGTGCCTGCTTTCTCTCACAACTCCAGCACGCGTTTGATGTTGACAGTTGGCATTGACTCCAGCATCCAGCTACCTAAAAGCTTGAAAAATGGTGTAGAAGATGGATGGATGGAAGGATGGTAAGACTATACAGACTAATAAATAGCATATTTTCATGACTTGAAGCAGTTTGGTGAAAACTGCCATTCAAGGACAATTCGACTTATGGACAGAGGGAGATTAAGGGATTGAATTTCTGACTCTATCATGGAGAAATAACTCACACCACCACTTGAACCTCAGCTGCTACACATCATATTTTCACCACCTAAATCCTGCTCAATTGTTTCACACCAATAGTGACGACTGCCATTCAGAGAGGCTAGACCTCCATCAGGAGCAATTCAAAGGTCAGTATCTTCCCAAATTTAACACATGGACAAGGTAAGATGGGGGATTGAAATGGCAACTTTGGAATTGGAAGAACTGGAAGACAGAAAAAGGCCTGTTGAGTATTTCAGTATCCCTACTTTCTTCAAAACCATGTTTCCAAAAACAAACAAAAAAAGAAAAACTGCATAACATACGAGCCACAGTGTCTTATACTTATGACACTGATATTCAACATTCCATTCCATAAATGTTATTTAATGAGATTAGTTCTACTTTGAGATTCTCTACTTCTCTTTATTGTGAGTTTTGTCTGGAAAATTAACGGAATAAATAATGCTACGTAAAGGCCATCCCCTGATCCTCGTCTTTCCTTCTGTTGCAGCTCTATGGCCCAGCCCATACTTTGCAAACCACTTTTGCAGCACCAATAGCAAGAAAAGAGACACACTGGGCTTGATATAAAAGCCTTTAAAAGTGCAAAATGGCATGTTCACATGAGTACATTGGAGTTTCAGTTTATGTGCTTTGATGAACTAAGAATGACATCCAACTAACAAAAAGACGTGTTCAAAAGCCTGAGCTTAGTGAGTGTGTCACTGTTTTACAAGGTTTTAGTTTTTTATGGAATTCCACAACTTTGAAATGTTCAATTAATCTCCATTAAAATCTGTCATTTCAGCCTCCTCATTACGTCAGTTAACATTTATTTGGTTGAACTGGTATCATATTGGTGTTATCATATTCTGTTGCATGTCGATTGGTTGGTGAGTCGCTCTGCAGTGGGATGAGTTCCACATTGTGCATTTTCTGACACGGTCAGAAATTTATTGTAGGTTCATGGTCCTCACACAACTTTTAAGCCAAGACGACCAATATCGTCACATTTCTTAATCTTCTCTCCGAAATGGTAGAAATCACAAAGTGTGTAGCTGCTTTAAGATGAGCAAAATACAGTTTATAGCCGCTTTAAGTCACCCGCAGTTCTCTACAGTGTGTTTGAAGCCCTCTGACACTCTGGGCGATGGATTTGGAAGCGGTGCCAGAGGTCTGCAGCAAATGCTCTTTATTCAATGCACTGTGCTCACCGGGGGCACGGGGTTTGTACACTGAGTAGATCTTCCTGTATGAAAATGGATTTCCCAAATGTGAGCCAGCAAACATTACGCCACACAAGCTGTCGTTAAACAAGGCCGCCGCTTCGGGCGCCGGATCGCCACATTTCAATTGCAGGTATCGAACTATTTCATCCTCCCTGGAGGAAGCGAATAAACATGCAAATGGACAAACAGCTTTTAACATTGTTGAAAACTGTGCTGTGGCCACATTTTCCAAGGTTATCGCTCCGGATCTCTCAACATGTCTGAGAGAGTTCCAACAGCTGCACCGCTATGCTAATGCGGCTGCGCCTTCTCATGTACAGTATGTCGCTCTGCATGTACACGTTTGTCTGCATGTTTCTCTGGGAATTTATTGTGGATTTACCTATTGTCTCCCATAATCTTGTGTTTTGCAGATGGGATGTGCAAACCCCCGTCAATGCCTCTGTGTCTGTTTTTTTTTTGTCCCTCTTTTCCCCCTGTATCGGCAGACTGGGAACCAGACGATCATCCTTTGAACCCATTACTCAGCCTGATCCTCTTATCATAACCAACCTTCCCGAGTCTCTAATTTGAGGTCTGCCAAACTCTGCTCTGCGCACAATGTGGCTTTCGTCTCTGTCCTGCTGTTTTTTTTTGTTTTGTTTTTTTTGTTGTTGTTTTTTTCATGTGTGTGCAAGGGAGTGCAGTCAAAGAGAAAGAAAGTGACAGAGAGAAGGACAGAGAGAGAGAGAGAGAGAGAGAGAGGGGTTGTCTGCACACATTTGCACACCTGTCTCTGGGGATATTCCACCAATCTGAAATAAGATGAGTCCGTGGGTGGGTCAGTTTTCAGGGAACTCATAAAGGCTTCATCTCTGCCCACCCCCTCATCTACACCTGCTAATATCACACCGCCACGCGGGCAGGGAGCACATGTTTTTCGGTGAATTACGCCGTCGAGGAGGGAGGTCGAGGTTTGGTCAGCTCACAATGGCTGCGTGTGGGGGATTCGCCACAATGCCTCATTGTTGTGAGGGCAATATATCAAACACAGCAAGCAAAACAAAGGCAGAGAAAGATGCATTCCCAGCATCCGTCAGGGGAGAACATGATGTAAACAAATAATCGCCTCCATTTACATCGCAACTGCTTGCTGATTGTCTGTGTTATTTCATTACTGTCAATGAGAAGGTCACTTTGTAATGATGCATGCCTTCGAGTGCGGACACCACACCTGCTTCACGGGTCTGTGCACGATGGGAGAGCTCACACTAAGCAGGGAATCAATTACTCACTCAGTTGCAGTTTGGTTTTTCTGTGTTTTTTTTTTTTTTTTTTTTTTTTTTTTTTTTGGTGGGGGATCAAAGGATCACACACCTTTGCGTTCTGGGGCATGTACTAAAAATGTACCAGTTAACAGGAAAAAAAAACACAGTCTGATGCATCGGGGGGAAAAAAGTCATGCAGATTTGCAGTCTTACATCAGAAACAGCCTGAAAGGCACAAAAAATAAGACCGAAATGGCTTTAGTTTTGCAATCAGGTGAAATATATTCTGCAATGAGTGACAAAAACAGACTTCTTTCTGCAAACGAGGCAGGATTTATTGAGAAAGGCCGCAGGAAACTTGCAATTTATGGTTAGTTTGAGTTATTTGTTTTGTTATGGGAGTCTGTGGGATATTGTGATATCCATGCACAGTAATGTGCAATTTCCAGCCAAGGAGTCCGACCCTTTATTGGACCAGGGACCATATTTGGTAACAGCCATGTGTTTTTCCTGCAACTTTAAAGTAGCTCTGGACATATTATGTGTTTTTTAGCTTGTGCAGTATTTCCAGATTTAATGATTAAAAAGAAAAATCAACAAGACTTCTGCTTCACATTTCTCAAAATCACATAGTGATCTTTTGCTCAACTTCCACCATATTTAATAATATGCACATGAAACTAGAGCAAGTTACAACCTGCCCATTTTCAAACCTTTGCTCAGTGAGTCTAAAAAAGTTGCATCTTAGTTTACTAATTCACAATGTAACAAATGTGGAGGAAGGATTGTATCCTCTTTTTGCATAACCTCAGGGAGACACTTTTAGGTTATCAGTTAGTTAATCCTATTGCTCCTAAGAGGAGCACAGGACATCTGGGGGGGGAAAAAAAGCCAAGTCGAAGAGTCTTGGCTTCATGTGGTGATCGTGTGTGTGAGTTTGGGGAGGTCCTGTTTTCTCTTGCTCTTTGGAACCAAGATGGCTCTTTGACTTGTCACGTGGTTCTGGAGTTTCCTCAGGGTGCATCCTATTCACCTCCACCTCCTTCTGAATATCTGGTGTGCCATTATGTCCTGCTTGGTAATCTCCCATAGAGCTTCATTACAGATTATTAAAGGCCATCAGATCCCAAGGATGGTTCCCCTCCAGGTGTCAGGACTGCTGAGTAAGGCAGTCTTGATGTGGGTAGCATAAGGTTGACTTTCTGTATCTCCATATTGTTCTTAGCAAACGACAAGTAGATCTAATTCTACCAATTTTTATCTGCACATGGTTTTCAGAATCGTAACTTCCTGATTCTCAATGAGTCTTGCTTTTTTATTTTAAATCAGTGACTTCAAAAAGCCTATCACATTGAATAGTCCTGACATGTATGAAGAAAGAAATACTATCTAAAATGAACACTTCCCTCTTAAACAATGAAATATAATGGTTGTTTAAGCAATGGGGGAATTCTTTTAGGTCAACATGAAATCCAAACTGAAGCAGAATTTGAGGGGGAACAAATAAAAGAGTGTCCTTTTGTCCACATCTAAGAAAATCGCTCACCAAAATCATCACTTTCAAAGCATTTACATCCGCATTCCCCCCTCCTGCTCCATATTGCAGACTTTCCATGGCTTTTGCATTATGCAAACTTTGCATTCCTCGGCTGTGCCTCCCCTTTACGCCGCCTTGAATCTCAACACCACTGACAACAAATGGCATTTAAACTCACCGCAGGGGGTCGAAAAGGGGATGGAGGGATGCGGAGCGGAGCGTGAAGGTTTTGCGTGTCTGCGGTGCAGTTCTTTTTTTTTTCTCTCGAAAGGAACATGACGCTTCTCAGACGTGCGGAGATAACACACCTCTGAATTAGAATACGTTATCGCCTTCTTAACAGGTCACACGGCGCGGGCCCGACTGTTGCCAGCTGTTTCACTGATGCCGGCATGATGCGTTTTAATAGAGCACTGGCAGGTGTTCAAGCACAAGAGAGGTAACACTTTGTAAACTGTTGGAAACAGTCTCGTCTGCCTGGACGGACGGCGATGCTCCATGTAATCGGGGGGATTAAAAGAGGCAAGCGGATCAATGCAAGGCAGCTTCTTATTTACTCATGAGTTTTATTATCATCGTCAAATGCTAGAGTTGGACGGGAATCAGTCAAATGTTAATTAAGTTTAAAAATAAATCTATTACAAGTCTCTTTTTTTTTTTAAATTCAAGCGTGCCATCATTTTAAAAGCACCTTTTAAAGTGAAATCCATAATGAGGCTATACCGAGAGTCTTTTATTCTCTGTCGCTCTCATAAATGCACCTTACCCACCAATAGTCACTGGCTTTAATGCTCTCCAAATAGAAATAATATCATGCTCCGGCTCCACACAATCCAGGCTGTGGGTGCGAGGAACGGGCTCCTTTGTGTTCACCAAGTCAGACACTTGATGGATTTACAAATCTTTGGCCTCAGGAGCAGGTCAGGACAGAGCTCAGACTGCAAACAAACCAGGGAAAATGCTTCCTAATGGGCTCATTTTCACTTGTACACATAAATAACACAAGTATATTATGAGAGCTGACATTAAGAATGATGAGTGCTTTCCTGACTGACATTTCTGTGCAGAGGTTGTTCGGCTCTGTTTCTCTCTTCAGTTCAGTTCAGTATAATGGGAACAACAGTAGAAAAACAGTAAAATGAAGTCGATGCTGCCAGATGCTTTCATTCAACAGAATTATTGTTGAATGACATTATTACTACTGAGTATCTATCTATTATTATTAGAAATAGTATTGCCACTCCTGTTTGTACTAATGAACTAACACTAATTTTGCCTACAGTCTGACATATTTGAATCTGCCCCAGTAAGCAGGCGCTTAATGAAACTGTAACTCTGGCTGTGTTCACACCAAAGCATTTGGCTCGACATAAATGACGTGGTGGAGCCGGTACCGACAGTGTGAACACGTTTTTCACGTTGGAGCGACCTACTTTCGGGTGGAGCCGGGGCCGCTTGGAGGAGGAGGTCCGAGGTCGGCACCGGCTCGATCTACATGCGGTGAGAACACGGTCGCGCCCCGGGTCCAGCCAACTTTCCTCGTTTGCCACACTTTTGTCCGTGTGAGGCTTCCGTAACGCACGACACGGACTGTTATTCTGAGCGCGCACGTCGAGCATGACAGAGAGTCTGTGCTTCCTTCTGAAAGTCGGCGATTTGTATGGTCTGCAGAAAAATCATGTACAACAGAACAACCGTTCTTCTGGCTGCGTTGCGTCTGCAGAACGGAATCACCGCAGCACCGTCTGCGGTGCCTCTGCAGTCCGCTGGATGAGGTTGCCAGATATGTCGATCTGGTGCCATAAACCCGTTTAACTCAATAGAAAGCAGCCCAAACTGCCATCTCGGTTGAAAATGCACGTTAAAACCGTATTTGTATAATTAAAAAAAACACTTCATAAACACATAATCGTTTCATCAACCCGTCTGACGTGTTCAAAAAAGAAGCTTGATTTGGCGGAAACCCGTCCAATCTGGCAACACAGCCGCTCTGGTCAGAGAGCTGTTTTGTGCAATTTTGGAGCTGTTTGACTTTCCTGCAGTGACGAGGTACAAAACCGTTCATTCTTCTGAAGCGTATAATAACTACATCATGCTGTTTGTTCTGTGTTCTACCAGAAGAAGTAAAAAATAGAATATTAAGGCAAAAACACGACACAGCTTTTATTTTGAAGTCACTTATTTTGGAACAAGTATCGCGTTTCCTTCCGGCACCCGACTTGCTTCTGTCTAGTTTGACACCCCTTCGGTTCGACGCCGGTGAGAACACGATTCAGTTATTTATGAGGAGGCTCATTTACAAATTCACACTTCACAAAAGGGGTCCTGGCTCGACTCAATTCGGTGTGAACACAGCCTCTCTTTTGATGCTAAGGCTGTGTTCACACCGAGGCATTTGGCTCGACATAAATGACGTGGTGGAGCCGGTAGCGAAAATGTGTGAACACGTTTTTCACGTGGGAGCGACCTACTTGTGGGTCCAGCCGGGGCCGCTTCGAGGAGGAGGTCCGAGGTCGGCACCGGCTCGATCTACATGCGGTGAGAACACGGTTGCTCCCCGGGTCCAGCCAGCTTTCCTCGTTTGCCACACTTTTGTCCGTGTGAGGCTTCCGTAATGCACGACATGGACTATTATTCTGAGCGTGCACGTCGAGCATGGCGCATGTCTGTGCTTCCTTCTGAAAGTCGGCGATTTGTATGGTCTGCAGAAAAATCATGTACAACAGAACAACCGTTCTTCTGGCTGTTTTCCGTCTACAGAACGGAATCACCACAGCACCGTCTGCAGTGTCTCTGCAGTCCGCTGGAGGAGGTTGCCAGATATGTCGATCTCGCACCATAAACCCGTTTAACTCAATAGAAAGCAGCCCAAACTGCCGTTTCGGTTGAAAATGCACGTTCAAATCGTTTTGTATAATTAAAAAAACACTTCATAAACACATAATCATTTCATCAACCCATCAGACGTGTTCAAAAAAGAAGCTTGATTTGGCGGAAACCTGCCCAATCTGGCAACACAGAGCCGCTCCGGTCAGAGAGCTGTTTTGTGCCATTTTTGAGTTGTTTGACTTTCCTGCAGTGACGAGGTACAAAACCGTTCATTCTTCTAATGCGTATAATGACTACATCACGTTGTTTGTTCTGTATTCTACCAGAAGAAGTAAAAAAAATAGAATATTACACCTACACTAAGGAACTTTTCAACCTTAATAAAACATTTCAATATCTTTTGTGATAATACTTTGACTTACAACTAGTTGAATGACCACTCTGTCACGGGCTGAGGGCGTCAGTATTGCTTTCACTTGGACTGAGCAGCTGTGAGGAGGGTGGTAGGAACCCTGCTCACTAAAAAGCTCCAAATGTGCGAACTGCTTTATGGCATGCGTCACATCATGATATAACATTGTATAGCCACCATTAGATTAATTTAGATTCATTACCTCGTCGCTATCCGTCCTTCACACAGCCGCTGGAAACAAATGAAGGCGAGTTCAGTCCGACAGCATGCCACCGGGAGCAGCAATTTACGACGCCACGCGCTAGTCCTCATGGGAACTGTAGTATTCGGTCAGGCAAAACACTACCGCTTTTGTCCACTGGCGCCGCCAAAATCAACGAAAACTGAAAGTTCCTTAGTGTTGCTTTAAGGCAAAAACACGACACAGCTTTTATTTTGAAGTCACTTATTTTGGAACAAGTATTGCGTTTCCTTCCGGCACCCGACTTGCTTTTGTCTGGTTTGATGCCCCTTCGGTTCGACGCCGGTGAGAACACGATTCAGTTATTTATGAGGAGGCTGATTTACAAATTCACACTTCCCAAAAGGGGTCCTGGCTCAACTCAATTCGGTGTGAACACAGCCAAGCTCATTGTTGAGCCAGTGAGCAGGCTGGAGGGACAATAGTTTCTTAAATTTTTTTAAGTGTGTGCCAAAAGTAACAAGGTAAAGGAAACATTACGAATTCTATTATACTGATCCACGACTACCATATCACTACTAAAAAGTTATATTAAAGTGATTCCCAACGCTTGTAATGCACATTCAGCGAGACTGATAACTGTCAGTCCAATTTTGAATGTGCCCCTCAATAGGAAAAAGATTTTAATGTATAAATAAACTGACTCAAACGTGACTCTGACATCCTTTAAAAGGGACTTTAATGGTCAAAAGTAATAGCGAAAATAATAGCTGATGCATAATATCCTGTGTTTAGCAGATTAGCACTTCTCTGGCTCAACCATTTTCTCTCTCCCTTTAATTTCAGTCCTTTTCAGTCATTTTTCTTCAGCTCTGGCAGCTGTGGGTCCCCCCTTGAAAGTGAGACGATAGATCTCTAAGGGTTTATCCTTGGAGTCATAAATTTCTCTAATAGCACTCACGCTCTGGCGGCACTTGTAATATCATTAATGCTACATACGGTACAAAAGAAAAAAGGAAAAAAAAGTTGCTATTGAAAGGGACACTTTTGCTACATGATTCAGAAAAAGGGATGTTCGACCAAAAAAAAGAAAAACCCAGCAAAAAACAACCAAGACCCAAAGCTCTGTGTCACTGTACTGATCCATTTAGCCTAAAAGAAGCTCCATGGCATAATAAATTAACCCTGACATACTGAGTGAATGCTTTTTATAGCACATGTGATCCGCCGCTGCTCTCAGCTGTACTTTCAAGCACGGACAGCAAGGACTCAAGCAGAGAGCAACATCACACAAGTGTAAGATCACAGGTTCGGTCTTTGCATGAACCCGGCTTCCTGCTGACTGTGCAGCATAACACAATTAGCTGTCACTCATTTGAGCTATTCCAGGATTTTCTTATTAAAAAGTAACCTTCTTCGCCTGAGGACTGGGGCTTGATGGGGAGCATGTTGAAGGTTCTGGGTGTGAATACAGCATGACGGTGTGGTGATGAGTCAACCAAGCTCTGCCACAATTCTGCATTTTTTTCATTGCTGTAACACCCCCTTCTCTCCTCATTCTAAACTGTGTGACGTTTCTGTTTTTAAAATACCAGGCGCACAGTCGACTGATGATTACAATAGCGGCTGTCTGTTGTTTTATTGATCTTCCACAGCTCAAAGTTTTGGACCGAGCAGAGACAGCTTCTGAAACATCCCAGCAAAAAGCACGTTAGAAGTGTCGCATTATCCCGACCAACGACGGTATGTCCTCGAAAAGCACCCCCTTGACGGAAAGCTTCAGCTACTTATTGCATTAGAGTTAGTTGACAGAAAACAGATAAACCTCACTGGTTTTCTTTGACATTGTGCCAAGTCTTACTTCCCAGTTCATGCAAAGACAAAAATTCAGTATTATGCAAAATTCCATTGCATAATACAGGGCGAGACTCAGGGTCCTCACTCCCACCCGATCAGTGCATATCCCAGAACAGCCATGAGGGGGTTTAGCGTCCTGGTTTTGATTCCAACTCAGAGAGTTTTCTCTGTGAAATTTCGCAGGTGTCTTTGCAGGTGCTTACATAGATTAAGTTGACAGGTGACTCTGAATTGATCCTACATGTGAACTTGAATATGAATGTTCAGTCCAGTGAAGAACTGGTGATTATACATGCCTTTTGATCACCATTGGCTGGAGAGGCTCCAGCCCCCCTGCAGCACCCCTGCAGTCCCGTGCCGAATGAAAGCAGCATCACCAAGGACAATAGGGTAGTGGGCTTGAGGGGCTTTCTGTACGGATTTTACATGCCACCTTGTATGTGCATGGTTTTCCTCTCTGTGGATCAGTTTCCACTCCCAAGCCCAAAGACATGTTTTTGAGGTTTGCTACACTGGGAACTTTAAATTGCCCAGAGATGTGAATATTGTATGAGTGTGTGTGGTGGCCCAGTGGAGGACTGGAAACAGATCCAAAATGGATTCAGCCTTTCACTTAGTTGAAAGTTGGGATCACCTTCAGCCCCCTGCAGCTCTGTGTTGAATCACATTGGACAGTAATGTAAATGGAGTAGGACAGTAGTTTAAATATAAATGGATTCTCACAACATTTTTTTTCTGCACTGCTACAGCAGCCTTCAAAGCACTTCACATTGTTAGTCTCATTCAACATGCTAAGTGAATCCATTGGGAGCAATTCGAGGTTCAGAGTCTTTGTTCAAGGACACTCTGACATACGGACAGGGGGAGATGGAGGATCAAGCCTTCAACACTCAGATTGAGAGATGACCACTCAACTGAAGCCTCAACTGGTGTCAGAGTTAGTGTTTCACAGTAAAAAGACTCTGGTTTTCTTTCTAACTCAGGGTTAGGATAAAGGTCTTTGTTGGTTTCAAGTTTTCTTTGGGTAAATAATTTTGTATTCGATTCATTTCTGATTCCTCAGAGTGTGACCGTCAGTGTTTGTGTCACCATGCGATGGACAACCTATCCCGCCATTTTATCACTGTCTCAAATTGTCCTAAAGTTTTTGGAGCCCCATGTCGAATAAAGAGAGACAGAGTATTCATCACATATACTTATATTCTTGTGTTCATACCCGTTTGAGAACGATGATCCCCTCCTGGTTGTGTTCATTGGTGGTGATATCAAACATGGCACCTCCGTCGCCTGGCACAATGGTGTACTCCACTTCTGCGTTTTTCCCGATGTCCAAGTCGTGGGCTTTGATTTTGCCGACAGCCGAGCCCACTGCAGAAGATTCGGGGATTCTCAGGTGAAAGAAACCTGTCAACACACAGTATCACAGCGGACTCAGGCTGGTTTTCTTATCGTGGCGGCTCGACAGTGCGTGGAAACACTGAGCTCTTCACATCCTCCCATCCTTTATGAATTCTCACGTCTTATCCACCCACAGGCAAAGCAGCTGATTTTCTCTGTCTGTGAAGTCAGGCCCGTAGCTATAGGCGTGATATTATTCAATTTTTGACATGTTTGGACATCAAGGCTCCTTGACTCGATGTAATTGGCTGGCTCAAAAACCTGTAAGACCAACAAACACGGGAGTCCAGGGGCTTTGATACCCACCGACGGGAAAAATCACCGCCAAGAACTTGGAAAGAATTCTTCAAACACATAAACACCAACTGATCGATTATCGCTTACTCTTTACAGACGATGGGATTTATTCATTTTCTGGGCTTTATCTGTTTCAATTTCTGCCTTTGTCAAAGATTGAAACGTGGTCACGGTGTGATTGTGAGATGGTTGCACCTCTTGATGGGTGTTTTTAAGTTTAATTATTCCTCTGCTTCCAGCTTCACAGTTTATATCACTTCAAAAAATGCTTTAAACAATTACTTTGGAGAACTGTGAAGGTTAGCCACACACGCCTCTAATCACACCGTGCATCTGGGCAACAGAACTCAAGGCTGTATCGATCAACACATCACAGTCTTTTCATTTAAGCAAATTCTTGGCATGTCTGTCCGCGTTGGGAGGAGAAAAAAAAAAGGTGAGTCCAGTCCAAGAACGGATTTCTTGTTTTTTTCTTGTTTGTTCTTGACGGATATATTTGACCCTTGACTGAGAAATAAAAGCTCTCTTCAGAAAAGAGCGCCAGTGAAAAAGGGAGTTTTTCCCTCCAAGGATAGTGCAAATAAGTTAAAATAAACTATTTCCACAGTGAATTCCATCTTGGGATGGTACCAGAATATACTTCTTCTAAAATGTATGACTGATTAAAACATTTAATGTTGGTGCTTAATGCTAATTAGGTTGATGGTTTATTTATGTACTTGCCAATGTTAATGTTTCGAGTATATTGTCTGCGTGTCCATGTGTGCTTTCACACACATGCACGTTATTCAAACACATTATCCAAACACAATTGGTGACTATTATAGGCTTTGATGGAAGTTACAAAAGAAGCTTCAGTGAAAAACAACAAAGTTGCGACAGTTGCAGACTCTATATAAAGATGGGACTGGGAAACATCGCTTAGACTCTTTGACATCAACTCACAGTTTTAACTAGCATTCTCCTCTGAGAGAATTTATGTGGTGATTAAAGTTCAAAACCGCACAAAAAGTATGTAAATGTGTTTTTGGTAGATTACTTTTTTGTTCTCCCAATACTGCTGTTGAAGAGCATGTTTACTTCCATTGCAAATGTCGCTATATTTGTGAAGAACCGACATTACTCATATAGTTGCTTATTGTAAAAATGTAAGTTCCTTCCAAGAAACATCCAAATTGGAAGTAAAAAAAACTTTACAATGATATAAGAAGCACTTTTACACTAAAGAAATGATCTACTACACACAGATTTCAATATTTTTAAGAGTTTTTAAATGCTGCATTTTTGAAACAAAGACCCAATTCAAAAAATTTGTATAATGCTTACTTGTATTGCTACACTGATTTACAACCATAGAATGTCCCATTCATGTCTAACGGAGCTGAGAATTTTCCATAAACATATCAGGATATTCAAAGATTTTTAGGAAAAAATCAGAGTCTTGAACTGAGTTACACTTTACTGTAATTCGACTTGATTTTCCAATTCTGATATTCAATAAATTTGAAATGTGTGACCTCAGATGACATAATAGAGCTCTGACTTACTCTACAACTGTATTCCTATATTTAACACTCCATTACTTCACTACGAATTGGTTCATCCTCAACACCGACCCAGTGAAGAAGTGAAGTTAAATCAGCGTAGCATCAATAATCAGGTACTTTCAAAGGCATTTTAAAAGTCATTGTCGGTCTGCGTCCTTTTTCCTGGTAAGGACAAGAACTTTCCTTTTTTCGTTGGCTCTGGAGCCAAAACCGGGATATTAGGAGAAACAGCTGGCACATAGGGCCGTGTCAGGAGGTTAACAACCTCCTCGGATAATTGAGCCAGGCCAGATGCAGGTACTCTACGCTTCCATTGCCTTTGCAGGGTTTATTATAAAGAGATCAAAGATGCATCTACTGATCTATATTATACTTTCATAAGGCATTCATTGAACAATGTTTTACAAGGATGTTTTAACATTTTCCGTTCAAAATCTGCTCAAAACTGACCAAAAGTAGACATATTTCTTTCTTCAAATGTATTTATGTAAAGATGTTATTGTGTAAAGTCTTACCAATCGACAGCTATTTTAATGAAAAACATTCGAATGTCAGGTGAGTGCGAAAGTCCAGCAAATGCTAAATAATTATGATTTGAATTTCAAGTATCCTATAAATCTAAAGCAAATGCTGATTGGTTACTGTATAAATCGTGAGTGAATGTTGAGGGATGTGCTGAGTGAAAGTTTCAAGTGAGTACTGTGCAAATGTTGAGTGAATCAGAGTGAATATTTTCTAAGTATGGAGTGAATTCGGACTGAGTATTGTGTCAATGTCATGCAAAGTGAGGAGATTTCAAGACACTATCATACAAATAATGTACAAATCTAAAGCAAAAGCACTGAATTAAAGTTGAGGCAAAGCTCTGCAAGATTCCAGTAGGCATCAATCCTGAGCAAGGATCAACTCACTGTTGATTGAGTATTGTGTGAGTATTATGTGAATGTTGTGCAAATCTACAGCAAATGCCAAGTGACGATCATGCAAATAATGTGCAAATTTTGAGCAAGAATCAAGTGAATGTTGAATGTGTCGTGAACAAATGTTGAATGAATGTTGTAAATTTTCCTTTCACTATCATGGGAAACTCGAGCAACTGTTTTGAAAGTATCAAGCAGAAGTCACCTGAGCAAATGTCAAGTGACTGTCAGACGAATACTGTGCAAATCTCGAGGGAGAACTGAGGAAGTTTTACAAATTTCTGTTGACTATTGTGCAAATGTTGACTGAGAGTTCAGCATCAAAACCAAGGTGATTGACCATCTTCCAAATCTTGAGCAAATGTCAACGGAGAATATTAAATACATTCTGAGTTAATGATGTGCGAATCTCGAGCGAATCTTTGGCGAATCTTGAGCAAGTATCGTGTGAATTTCAAGTGATTATCATGCAAATCTTCAGTAAATTTCTGGAGAGTTTAGTGAAAAACATGCTGTAAAATTGTACATAACACGTGAAACAAATTGAATGATTTTTATAACATATAAATAGTTCAGTACAGCAGTCTACTATTTTCAGTTTCATTGTTTTCCATCAGGTTCTCTGTTCAGTTCACCAATGATCCAACGAGCTACTCTTCTCTTCCAACAGCCATTGTTCGGCTCAATAATAGATTTGCCAATACATGTATTGTAAGAGTGCTGTATTTATGGCCACAGTTTACTGCTGGCTGGACGACAAATTGCCCTTCTGGGATAATACAGTTCAGCTTGACCTTGAGTATTGTGCGAATCGGGAGTGTGTGCATGTGAAACTGAAGCAAATATAAAGACAATATGAAACAAAGATCGAGCGAGTATAGAGTAGAAAAATAAAATACTTAGTTAATGCCAGGAGGAAGTTCTTCAGGATCATGTAAATGTCTAAATGGTATACCATCATAATCGAATACCATGTAAATATTGAGCAGATGCCAAATGAGTATTTAATATTTTAGAATGTACAAGTTATCTACACTTTTCCAGGATTTACAAGAGCACTATCAAAAACTTCCTACTGCAGCATATTTTTTTGAGAAAATTTGAGCTTTTTTTTTTTTTTTTTTGAAGTTTAGTGGTTTTGTTCACTTGATCCTTTTTATGATTTTCAGCCTTATTTTTCTTTTCTTTTTTTTCACAATTTTGTCATTTTCCATTGGGGTTTTTGAGCTATTCTGACTTTTAGATATAGTATTTTAGATACTGTCTGTTTTTCTTTTTTAAGTTCTTAATTGATTTGAGATATTTTCATGCATTTGTACCCACTTACAGCAGTTGTAATTATTTTGTATTTGTTTAAAATCTTTTTGGCATTTTTTTCATCCATCCCTTTTCCAGTTTTTAATTATTCCTCAATTTCAGCTATTTTTGGTTTAATTTATTGATTTTCTCAGTTTGTAGTCATGTTAGCTGTTCAACCTTCCTACCTTGTTTTCGTTGCTTCTTCAAATTTTCAAAAGACTTTTTTTATTGTTGTTGTTGTTCTCAAATCAAATCAAATTGTTGACAGTGAAAGCAAATGAGTTTGTCCATGTCTACTGGAGCTTTATTTGATTTATTCATGCTCATCTTATCAGGAGTTTCAAAGAAACTTTTTGAAAAATGCTGCAAAAGTACAACTTTTCATAAAACTTAGACTCCTACATGAGAATTTTGACCCAATTTTCAACACCTGTTCCTGTCTCTTTCTTTCAGCGTTCACTACACACACAAATAACCAATTCGGTGTGACTCCAAGTGAAAATTATCCCCCATTTTGTGTAATTTTTCACACTTTTGTACCCTGAGCGTGTTGTCACAGGCCGGTGAAGTCAGGGCTTTAGCCCTTTGTGTAAAAAAAAGAGGAAGACAAAGAGAGGATTTGGGACAGAGGAGGGCAGAGGAGCCTCCATCCTCGGCCCAAACCTCTCTGCTGTGACAGCGTTATGGAAATATCATCTTTTCCTCGCAGCCAGAGGAGCTTGACCGTCTCACCGGTCATATTTACATTCAGAGGAGATCTCCTGGCGTCCCTTTAAAAATACCAAGAGATCTTTTTTTTTTTTTCAAATCACCACTTTGCATTCCTCTCATACATTTTGCACACAGATGAATATATACGTACAGAAGCTTTCACAGATCGATGATTCACCAGTTTTTTTTTGTTTTTTTTTTGCATGACCTGGTGATCTGCTGCAATCACATTAATCTGGTTTAGCGGCTTATATCGAAATAACACGGTGTTTAAATACACCGGCTCAGTCCCTCGCGCAGCACCAGCCAAGCTCAGATCATCTAAATATAGAAATATGGAGCCACCGGCGACACGTAACAGTAGTAGATGCAATCGAGCTAAATAAACAGGCCGCTGCTGATGACAGCGCGTAATGACAAATAATGGAAACCAATTAGGAGGAGTAGATGTGATGAATCCCCCCCCACCCCCCCCAAAAAACCCCGAGCCTGTTATCGTGTTTACTCCGTTATGAGAAGGAAATGTGTTTCAGGTCACATGCAAAGTCAGAGAGGTTTCCAGACTCACTTTTGGAGAACCGGGGCGGGTTGTCGTTGACGTCGCTGAGGCTGATGTTGACGGTGGTGGTCCCGGCCAGCCCCCCCAGCTGGCCCCCCATGTCCTTGGCCTGGATGAGCACCTGGTACTGTTCCTTCACCTCTCTGTCCATATTGGGCAAGGCTGTCTTTATAACCCCTGGTGAGCGGAGAGATGGATGAGAAACACCGATAATAAAGAAGAGGAAGAGAGGAAGACGAGGAGGCATAAAAAGACAAAGGGGTTGGGAGAAGAAATACGCCTCACACCAGACGTACAATTTAGTCCAAAAAGCGCTCAATATATTTCCGACTTAAGGAGCCGGCTCTGCACATGTGCCTCCGACCAAGGCTGAAATAGAGGTCATCCCACAAACTGGAAACACTTGACATTCAATAGGGAGCTCTGGTGAAGCCATATAATGATTCACTTGAGGATCAGAGACCCTGAGATCAGAGAGCGTTTGTACTGCAGATTAATAGCTGGGTCAGTGGGAGGGTGCAGGGGAAAAAGAGCAGAGGAGGAAGGAGCAGGCAGCATAGGTGCACTTTCCCCTTCCCCCCCTTCGCCTTATTTGATTTATTCGGGGAGGATGTCTCATTTGATTCACAAACCCTGAAAACATGGGGAAATCCAAAAAAATGAAAGACCGTGGTTATTTTTAAAGAGAAATGAACCTCACTCTCATCTTTCTACGAAATACATAGCAATTCATCTACGTTGTTGCTGCCCTCCCTCCTCCTTCTCCTCCTCCTCCCCTCGCTCACCTTTTACCTCCCAGTGTTTGCTCCCCTTGTTTATGTGCGTTTGGAGATAGCTACAGCCCCAGCAGGGCAAACATTTGCTATTACAGTTTGGGTTTTTTTTTCCCCTCCTGGTTCCCGCAGCCTCAGTGTGAAATACAGTCACAGTATGTGCTCTGTAATGCTCTGGGATGAGCAGCATAATCAGCGACAGATTCCACCGTATCTGGCTGTGTGATATGTATGAACCTATTTTCATACGCTTTGAACTGTCCCGGATAGGAAGCCAACAGCAGCCCACCGCCGGCAAACACTGGCGCTGTGAAGGCATTTCAGATTTAGAGCCGCCGTCTGCCACCGCCGAACCTTTTTACTGCCATTCCCCCCCCCTTCCCGCTCTCCTGGGGACGCCATCCACCTTCTCCCAGTGAATGTGCAGGTATAAATAAGTCGGAAATGGCCAACGGTGTAAACGTGGCCGCCGCGGACGCTATTGTGTTATTTGTCTTTGTGTAATCTCGGTTTAAACCACCCGGTAGTAGCAGTTTTGCAGACTAACTCTGCACAAAACTGTCACTTTATGGGGGTACTTGTCAGCGTGATTCACTGCAAAATGCGGTGACAGTTGCCAGCTGCCATATTTAGAGACGCCGTACCGACACCCATTGTTTTTTTGTTTTTTTTTTAAGCAGACGAGAGAAGGTCAACATACTGAGAAAACGTCTCAGGAGTACATTTTCCAGGGAGTATGTGCTTATTTTGTGATTTAAAACATTTTTGCCAATCATATCTCCGGTCAGTCTGATAAACGATGATGGGAATTCCTCCACAGCTACTGTTTTAGATATAAAATAGAAAAAATAAGGCTTACTTGGAGCAAAGCTGCAATACATTAATTATTAAAAAATTTTAATTTGGTAAACAAGCTTTTTGTGAATTATTCATGAGAAATCTTTTAGTTCTTATTGAAGTTTAGTTCATTTGGTATTTCCAGATTGTGAATGCACAGAGAATGTAAACATAACATCCAGTTTGTCACAGATGTGTCAATTTATGGCTGTAACTGGCACATACGGTTTCTATTTTTATCTTTATACCATTTAAAGCAACATAGTTCCGCTCATTGCTGAGGGAGAATTCTCTGTTTTTTTTTTTTTTTTGAGGACAGGAAACTCCTGATGAAATGTCATACCTCAGTGTCTCACCTCCTATTCTGAGGCCTTTTGATAATACTTGATTTTAAATTCTGCTTGATATAAGTGCTGCGTTTCCCACAATTGACACAGTTTGTACGCGAATCAAATAAATAATTCACTCTGTAAGGGAGGAACATACGTCCTGTTGTGGCACAGATGATTTGTGCAATGCCCCTGGGGGTCAGTTCTGAGGCTCGTTTTATTCTTTTGATATATGCTTGCACTGGTCCACCGTTGTGTTGTGCATACTGATTAGAAAGACACTCAATCATCTCTGTCAAGACTAATGACCTAGATAACCTTATTTCACCAGATTGCCTCACTGCAATTGCAAGGTACACGCAAAACACAGATTCATGTTCTTCGGAGGGGTAACTCGCTCCTCTTTAGCTTAAAGTATTAAAACTGAAAGAAACGTCAATACAGGTTGGACATGTTCCATGCACTTTTCTAAATTAGCGTCGAGATATCTAATGCAATGCAAGTCCCTACCACAAGGTGGTGTGGGTAGTAGCTGTATCACACTGTTATATTAAATCAACAAAAACACTGTTTATTACCAAATTAAAGATTAAATACCAAACCTTGAAGGCCGAGTTCAATGTGAATAGTGTTACCAAAGAAATATTCATATTGTGGTCCAGTTTATTAGGGGGTTTTTTTCCTCAAAATTTGACCAAGGTGGAAGCAGAACATGCTGAGGAGCTGTCATGATGAACGATGCTGCGTGCTGGGGTGACTACAAAGCAATGTAGAACAAGGTAAAGCAGCTTTTTGTATTGAAATACATCAATGACATGGCCCCACACGCCTGCTTAATGTGCATACTTGATTAAATTTGGTTTAATAGGAAGAAAATATGAGGATATGTGTTGTCTGGCCAAAAGAGAGCACTAATCTCATTTATTAGTTTTTTTAATTACTTCAATTAGGTACTGAATGATGACGACAAATATCTGCACTGACTTGCTACAGTCTTGTGTGATCAGATTTTGAAAAATAAATATCTATTTATTGTTCTCCGAAGCGCTCCCCCGTTGGGACAATCCTGCCACCAGTGGCCCCCAGCTCATTTGAGCTTGAGACCCCTTATCTTTGTGCAATCAGTCTGTTTTATAAAGATGGACTGGAGGGGAAACTAACTGGGAAATGATAATTTTCAAGATCTTTTACCAGTTGAAAACTCAAGAAGAGCTAATAAAACACCTGCTGCGAGGAGACAGTAGATCTATTCTTGTCTGCTTTGGTAGTCACACAGACAGAAAGGGTTTTTTTTTGTTATGAAATCTGATGATTGTCAACACCACTAACCAAATAACACCTCCTCCAAGCCTCTGTGTAGCCCGACGCACACCTCTAAAATTTCAAAAAAGGCGACGTGCCACAGAAAGCAAGGCGAAGTGACGCAGACCACAAACGTGACTGGTCCGCTCTGCTGTGTCAGCGATGTCATTGGTGTGGTGAATGTCCACTTTCTTGGAGAAGCACTGTTGAATTTCAGAATGAATAGCACACACCGACAAGGGATGGGGCGCAAAATTTAAATTTTCCACATCACTGACAATATTTGTGACAAATTGTTCATTAAGTTTGAAAAATAAGCACATTTCGTTTGAACTGATCCTTCTACACTTCCAGCAATATAGTGGTGAACCCACTTCCAGGGTGAAACACTGCATAAAGACTGCGATATATAGAAAGTCAATGCAGAGGTATGGATCAGGCTTAACTGCCAGCTGGACGTTACAGTGGTTCAACATCTGCCAAAACAATGAAAGGGGCTTGACTTGGCCCAGTTTTTACCAAGAAGACAACAAATCTTTCTTCAAGATGTCTTGATGGGCAGCTTGGATAAGAGTTGGCCAAATGTCCCTTTAGTGCATTGGGTGTTGAATCCTTGGGGAAACTTACTTGATCATACGCCTGGCATTATACATGCATGTGGTGGTAGACACTGAGCTGGCACTAATCAGTCCTACAGATTTTCTTCAACCAACTAGACGAAACATGGTCATGGTTTGTCGTAACTTCACTGAATAATGTAACACACTGTCTTGGGCTACAATGTGCTGGAGACGTTAGAGCTTCTTCTTTGGTTTTTTTTTTTTTTTCCTTCCCACAAGTTAACTGATGACCCTAACCCATCTCTGTGGTTGCCCTGTGATGGTTCGATGAGCTGTCCATATTCTTACCCTGCCTTTGCTCATAGTTAGCTAAGATCAGCTCCAACCCAGCGAACCTGAGCTTGATAAAGTGGTTTAAAAGATGAATGCCATCGAGCAGGAGTGGCTGGTTTTTATTTTGATGACACTGTAAGTTATAAATAATTCACATTTCTCCAAATGCATTCTATGTTGAATTTATTCCTGCAGCATGGTCATCTGCCCTTCCTTTGACCCAGTGACTTGCTCTACTAGTGAATCACAGACACACTCAAGTCTTGCATATTGGGCTTTTAAAGCTGGAAATATAACACACTTCAAAACCAAATACAGCCTAAAGAAAGAGCAGTACTCACCTGTTTTGGGGTCAACAGAGAAGTAGGGCTGTCCATGGAGAATGCTATATACTACTCGGGCACTGTTCCCGTAGGTGGGGTCATCTGCATCCGTGGCCGTTACCTGCGTCACATACGTCCCTGCGGTGGGAGAACAGAAGGAGTGGGAAGACATATTGACTTTGAATTAATCGGTTTTTCCCGGGAGACAGAAACATCCACACACTCTGAAGTTCATCAGTTGACTAAACAGTCTCGCCTGACCCATTGAGTGAATGATGAATCACAGGAAAGCTGCAGCCGTGGGGCTTGATGGAGAAAAACACATACGGAGTACCATCAAAAGAAAAGAACTGAGCTTTCTGCTCTGCTCTGATGTGCACATGAACGTATGATTCTGATCATTATCATCTTTTCAATTCGTACAGTCATAAATTAATGCAAACCTTGTTGTCTTAAACACTGAATGTATAGTTGATGAGTATCGTTGATATTTTCTTAAAGCATTTTTGTGATCATCGCTCGTCAAGTCATGCAACTATTGTTAATAATAATATTGCTCATCATAGTTGTATAATCAGAAGTGAATTATAGGGAAAACAATAAATACATAAATAAATAAATAAATTCTTGTGTGAGCACTCATGAAGTGATAGTACCATTGAGAAAACAAAGGGCTCTGGCAGGAGTTGTATTCAGATGGCATTCCTCCAAGCTCGTGTTGTCAAAAGGGAAAATATAATTGTTGGCGGTTTGGCTCATCCACCTTCAACTTGTTGGCAGTGAAAACACAGTTCCACACATAATTGAATCACATACATGTGTTGATATTGAACAGATATTCAGTTCTCTCTCTGTCTCGCTCTTCAAAGTTTGGAGAATCCAACACAAAATGCTTCGTCAGACTGAGGGTTTCCTAACTTCCAGAACACCGGCATGCTGTTTGTGAGCCAGATGGGCAGGCACTTTGAAGGAACAACTTCCAGACAGGTTGACAATGATGCCTTCACAGCCAGACAGCTCCGTGCACATATGTCCACGCATCAATCAAGCAGCCTCACCGCGATTGCTCCCAGACACGTTCTACAGGATTACACTGCGGGCTGTGTGGGATGCTGGGCGCGATTCGGAGGCACTGACCACAGGGATGGCATTTACACCGGCCTTTTAATTTCCGCTAAGCTCCCGGTAATAAAGATCTCTCCGTATATTAAACTCGGTTCTCGCTCCAAACAGATGGTATTAAAACATTAGGTGAGGAGAGATTAGCGCACACGTGTGTGATTAGACAGAGCAGATGAGGACTGCATTGTGCTAATAGACTAGATAACACACAGACAACTTTTTTATGTCCATCCAGAGGGAGGGGCGACACATCTGGAACAGCTGAAATGTAGGGAAAGCTCAGAAACACCTGAAGCGGACGCCTGGTAAAGCAGTAAATTCAAGTCATCGACACGTATGCCACATGCTCACCAGTCTGGAGCGTTAGAACTGCCATTCTATCAATGCTACCAGCTCTAATACATGGATTTCAAGAATACTGTTTCATCACAATTTTTTTTTTTTTTTTTTTTTTTTGTAAAATATTTGAAAGCAGTTGATTTTATACTGCAACATGAAATTGAAGATGTGACCATCGATGAACTGAAAATGTTAATCTGACCAAAAAAGTATGTAAAAAGGCCAAAACTGATGGATTATCAAAACTGGCAAAAACTCAACAAAAAAAAAAAAAAAAAAAATTCAAAAAAGGCATAGAAAATAAAAAAGTAGGAAATGTTCAAATGGGCTTTGATTATTAAAAGTACTAGAAAATTAAAGCCCGCACAGCTAAAAGTGGTGGAACAGATCAAACAAGGAAAAAAATGTTTTTTAATATGTCAAAAAAGACATAGCTTTAAGAAACACTTTTATCCTGATTAAAAGTTTAAAACTAACTTCATAGAGAAAAACAGACGTATTGAACCAAGAGATGTGTTACCAGAATTACTTTCCTTCCAAGCAACTTTTCAAAATGAGACTTTCTGCCTTTTTTAATGTTTTTTGGGATAATTTAATTACCAAGAAGAGATTACAGCCAGGAGCGATTCCTTTTTGTTTTGGTCCTATATTACCAGTGCGAATTATTGCATATTTACCTTCAGCATTATTTAGCCTCTTTTGTTTCGCCCCGACGGGACAACGAGAAGGATGTAGCAGTTAATGAACCCATTGATTACATGACTCCTGCTGGCATAAATATTGATTCTCACTGTTACAACAACTGCTGCATTGTAGTGAAGGCAAACTAAATTATTAGTAGTAGATAGAATGGTATGGGACTTTTGAGTCTCTCTGTAAAGTTCCTTTAACAAAAGGACATATTTGCACAGCCTAATCTTCTAACATTCAACAGACAATTAAACATAACTTTACCAATGTTTTTGACACATTAATTAATAAAGAATGATATAGTTGCTTTTCATGCAGGGTCACTTGTCGGTGCTGTTCATTTGTGTCAAGAAAACAGACATACATACATGTGCACAGAGAATATTACACTGTAGTATGAGGGGCTAAACAAGACATCATTCATTCTGGTCCTCTCACACACATATATTTACCTCGCACATACCTCTATTTTCTGTCTCACACACATACATTGTCTTTTTACACACATACATTCTTATTCTTATGCAAGTATATCTCTGTGAAAACTTGTGCAGTTGTCTGTCCCATCATGAGCTTCGACCATCTCAAGCTCCCTGCAGCCCAGTGCTGGATTGGTAAATTCAGAGGTTGGATGCAACCTAGTTTTAACTGCCCCCCCCCAAAAAAAAAATAAAAAAATAAAAAAATAAAAATAAATAAACTTTTAATGGAGAGTCCCTGCCCAGAATGTTTCAAAGATCTCCTGCAACTACACACCTCATTCAAACAGGTGACATTCTGCATGAGCCTGATAGCAGCCCATACATACAGATCAGGAATGGAGACTGAAGAAGAGGAGGAGAATCCCAGTTTCATCTGTTTTTTTCCTGTGATGACCACAGTCTTGTCCTCTAAGATGCTCTTTTCCTTCATTTTTATTTCCTCGGAACAAATGTTTCCTAATAAATGTAATTGACCCACCCAAAAAAAAAGAAAAAGAGCCTAAATTCAAATTTACCCTTTTCATGAAAAGTTTCAGAGCCACTCGGGCTACAATTATTCCCATTGTCATTATATCCGCTATGTGCAATTAGCTGATTAATCCCTTATCAGTTGAAGAGGCTGTCCACTAAATGAACACATGACGCACTTTTTACTCCTCAGAGTGCTCTCATCATGACTCGCCTGGGCTAACGCATGCAAGACGTCTCCTCAGGGAGCAGTGAATAGTAAAAGAAAACAACCCCAATGATCCATAGTCCAATCTTTCTGCCACTGTTACAGGCTTTAGAGGTAGAGGTCATTATTTAGTCTTATTTATGAAATACATGTTTGATCCAGCTACTTATATTTGAGGTGTAAATCTTTGCAGTACCCATGCACTGTCGAGACACTCCCATCAGCATTTAGGCTGCACATTATCCTGAAAACAAAGGATAGAATCTTTTTAATTTAGAGTGTTTGAAAGAAGACAACCAGCATGTTGCTCCTGGGCTCAAATCCCCAACTCGTTTTCAATCCAGATCAAGGAATCATTAACCTGTCACAGCATTCATCAACTGAGGGGGTGATTAAATTGTTGCCTCAAAAGTGACAGCTAAAAATTAGTTTTATCCTCAGTTTGATTTTGGTTGGAGCAATGTTCTGTATGAACTGGAGTCTGGACATGTTGGAATTAGTTAAACAGAAGTAAAATGCAGGAGCAATAGTCTAAGTAGGTTGTTTGTAATACTTAAGCAACAATATCAATGTCATTTGGTGGCACAGGCTCAGTTTACATGGGTGTTTTTTTCAATCCAATTGAAAACAGTCGTATTAAATGCATTTGCATACATGGACGGCATACAAAGCGATCCGCATTCAATCTTTGTATACAAAGACGCCGGCTGAAGCGGATTATAGATGTTCTCCTATATCTGTGACATGCACATAAGGTTTCTCGAGGAATTTTCAGGCTCTGATCTTTAGCATTGTAGTCAGCAGTCCCAAGCACCTTGCAGTGTGTTTTCATCTGCTGGATATCTGCTGAAATGGTGTTCAAACATCTCCATGATGCGCTGCTCAAAGAGTGAGCACTCCGGCGGCTGGCGTCCCAGCCGGTTGGCCGGCCTTCGCCCTGCAGGGGTCCATTCCTCTGTGCTGGCACCGCTCTACCGGCGTCCCCGGTGTTGTGTTGAGTACACCAGCCAGCTGGCCTCTGTCTGCAAGGCTCTGCTCTGCCTGCCGGCCCTCTACTCTACTGGTAGCGGGTGCACCGCTGGTAGTCTACCGCAGAGCTCTTTGAACAACTCGCTGTTGCGTGACATGTGGTCATCTCTTTTAAAAAGGTCTTTTTCAACCACTCTCCAGTTCTTCAGGTTGGGTCTCCTGCCTCCTGTTTACTGCACACTTCATCACGTCACTACATACGAGGAAACGCATGTGCAGATAAAACAATCTGCCCGTACAATCCATTCCGCTCTCAGGCGCAGTTTATATGAGACACAAGCGGGTTATCGATCGCCGTAGCCTGCCTCCTACAATCTGATCTGAAATCTAAGTGAAGGAGATCCACTCAGCTGTTTATATGACACATTTACAATCCACTTCACCTTAAAATCCAATTCTTAGGAGGATTTTTTGGCCCATTTAAACTTGCCTATAAAGATCTTGCGAGATCCTGGGAATACACCTGTGGTCATGGTTTCTTGGTTTCTTCTTGTCAGAAGCAGCTCTTGCTCTAACATTTAGAAATCAAGGTCATTTTTCAGTTTTTGTTTGAAAATGCTATTTTCTTACTCTCTCTATTTTGCAAAGACGTTAAAATTTCTGCTTTTATTACCTCCGCCAGGAGGTTATGTAATCATGTCGGTTTGTTGGTTTGTTGGTCTGTTAGCAAGATTACGGAAAAAGTAATGGACGGATTGCAATAAAACTTTGTGGAAAGGTGGGTCTTGGGCTAACTTAGAATCCATTAAATTTTGGTGATGATCCGGATCACTGTCTGGATCCAGGATTTTTTTAAATGATTCTTTATCATTGAGAGAGAGGGAGTCTTTCACATGGTTGGGCAGGCCTACCGACAGGGGGCGACAAACGCCTGGTTCACACAGGAGGCGCCACTTCCGACGCGGAAGTGCGAAGCGCCGCGCACCGACTGTCAGATCGGCGCCCCTGTTAACCTCTCTGACGGCTCATACAGGAGGCGCGGGGGAGCGCCGCGTGCGTAGCGACTCGAGCCGTGGACCGCGGCTGCTCCGCTCCTCTCTATTTTCTCCGCGAGCCGTGCGCTCCGTTCACCACCAGTTGTAAAGCTGGACAGAGCAGATCGCACCACACAGGAAGTCGGGAACGGAAAATACAACAGAATCTGGTCAATTTTCAAATTAAAATGAAGTAAAATAACATAAATTATGTTGCTTTTGGGTTTTCCTTTTCAGATAAACACAAACACACACAAACACACACAGGGAGAGAGGGCGACAGGGCAACACAGAGAGGCACCGAACGCTGCAGCGCTCCGCTTCGATCACACCTCCGATCACAATGTTGTGTGATTATATATGGTGTTCTTATTGTTGTTGGTGATTGATTTGAGCTGTGGCGGAGGTCTGTGCTCTCTGAGTGCCAATTTCTAGTTTGGTGTATAGGTTATGTGTGTGGCTTTGGCATGAAGTGCTGTGATGCGAGATGGGACCCATCGGTTTATTGTTACATAACTTGGTTGTTGGTGAAGTTGTGTTTGGTACATTCAGAAATCACTTTTATATTCTTCTGGTTCAAGGTTTCCTGTTCAGTTGTATGTAAATCAGTTATGGGTATATCAGTTATGTTTATATGACTCATATATGTTCGATGCTATTTGTGGGAGTGAGTAGCGAGGAAATTATGGGTTAAAATGGTTGAAATCCTCACTCATATTTTTAAAGATACCATAAAACTGATAAAAACAAGTTTGAATGATGTTTAAGATATGTGTGCCTACATTTTTTCAAATACATTTATACACACACTGATGTGGCTTGTGTTGAATCAACACCAATTTTATTGATTCCACATTTATCTGTTATGACTTGCAGAAAGTTATCTAATGTCCAGATCTGGACATCAGTAAGGCATCTTCAAAGAGAGGCTAGGTGATTAACACTGAGATCAAAAGAGAAAAAGGATAAGGTATTATCTGCATAGAATGGAAATGGATACTGTGTCTATTTAAAATGTGGTTATATGCCTGCAGTTTAAAGGAGGGGATCCAGGGTGGAACCCTGAGGTACACCAGGAGTTAAATATTCTATTGAAAAACTGTGTTTCACAGACAGGTGTTGTGGAATTATGTACAGCAGTTGGCTTCTTTCTGGGAAACCAGAACAGGTTTTTTTTTTTTTTTTTTTTTTTTTAGGAACAAGAAACCACCTAAAAAACTGTCTCTTTCTTATGAATGTTAGTGTGTGTGTGTGTGTGTGTGTGTGTCCACCAGCTTCACTGTAATGGTTTGGGAAGTCAAAGATCGAACAAGGCATCGACATCCAGGAGGAAGTGGGCTTTAAAGAAAAAAGGTTGGGAACGACTGATCCACAGTATCAATAGCTGCATAAGGATCTAAAAGGATTAAATACCACGAGAGGCCAGAATAATCTGCTGAAATAAGGTCATTAAGCTCTTTGAGGAGTGCAGCCTCTGTGCTGTGCCGCAATCTGAAGCCAGACTGAAATTTTCTAACAAGGCAATTTCCAGTCATAAATTAAATGATCTGCTCAGCAACTTTTTCTTTTTTGTCATGACCATAAAGTTCAGATGCTTAGAACTGTGGAGTCAAGTGAGAGTTTCTCTATAAGAGATTGGATTATTATAGACTTGTGTGATACAAAAAAAAGGGGGGGGGGGGGAATCATTATAATGTAAATTTGCACATAAGCAGGAGCTAACACTTTAAATATTTGGTGGATCCGTTTAGAAAAATGTGATTATCGAAAGGAGAAGTAATTAGTTGTGTCAGCGAGATAATTGATCTTCTGTGGGTGGTGTTTAAAGTCCCATCCGCGCACTTTGTTTTCAACCTTGCCTGAGATGTCTTTTTGATATACTTCAAAACATCTCTCTTATTCTGCAGTAAACAGTGTGTCTTCTGATTTAGAGCGCTCACTGGGGGGATGCTGTGTTGTTCCCGCTTTCTTGCTGTACTCTAGAGACTGCTGATTTTGGAGTTTTGAGGGCTTCATTGCAATGCACATCAAGAGGAACCATTCTCCCGGTGAATTACCTTGATCTATTCTCCCTTGGGGGGAATGTGTATAGACAAAGCTGTGAAATATACTGAGGGCACACCAAAAATAAATGGCTTTCTGAAATGTCAGAATCTGTTGGGCGGGGCAGGTTTACCCCTCTGGTTGTACCCGTGACTCTCCTAAAATGAACTTTTGCTTGAGTTCTCTCCACTTTGAGACAAGAAAACAAAGTTTTGGGTGCCATTAAAGAAAGTATCGACTTTTCTAGCTTTAGTTAACTCAGGCCGGTCACTTACCTACTGGTGACATCTCAGGAACGCTGGCTGTGTAGGGTCCCTCCAGGAACTTTGGCTCATTGTCATTGATATCTTGGACCTTGATTACAAATTCAGACTCGGGCTCCAGGGGCCGATTGGTGTTGATGTCAACGGCCTGGGCGCGCAGGGTATAGTAAGGCTTCTCCTCCCTGTCAAGACTCCTTAAGGCATGGATGTCCCCCGTTGTTTGGTCAATTGTGAAAATGGAGCCAGCCCCTTCCCCCGAGAGAGTGTACTTCACAGCACTGTCCCCCTGATCGAGGTCAGTGTGCAGCTGAAAGACAAAAAGACGAGGGAGAAGGAAAAAACAGACAGGTTGAGTGCAAACATTGGCACTGATAATGATTCATTGAAAGCGCTGGGGGAGAGCTGTCAAGGAAGACTATTTCACAAAGACGGTGAAGGAAACTGACTGCGCATCAAAGAGCAAATTCATTTCTCTGCAAGAATCTGCAAAACACTAAGTCATGAGAAAAAAAATAAAATGATCGTGCTTTCAGAACATTTCACAGATTAATGAGGCTAAATCTCTCATAAATAATGTATTCTCGCAGTGCAATTATGCTGCAGTGATAACTCTTCAACGTCGCGGACCCATTTCCATTCGAGCATGACTCAAAAATCTACCCTCGGTCTGATCGGAGACGGGAGTTTTTCTCGAAGTGGGAAAAGGATTAGACTGGAAGAAACTCAAGGTAAATACTTGTTTTCTGTAGAGACCCTTATTTATGCTTTCACCTGACAAGGAAGGCTGTGACTACAGGGCTCGCTACACAATTGCAACAATATCTCAAATCCAGCCAGAGAACATCTTTGTTAATACAGACCCAGGACCATGGCGGCTCTCTTTGTACGAGGCAAACAAATTCTGGGCCACTGGTAGAAAGCCTATTCACATAGTTCTGTTTACCTCGCTGCAGAGTTCAGCCATACCATTCAAAGCCCTTTAAATATTTAAAAGCTCTAATGCAATGTAATCATTACTGTATATGGATATGGATCGCTGCCTGCTTTTTGCTGGCAGAAAATGTTCACCAACAGTGTTGAACAGCAGTTTTATTCCTGGAGACATGAACAGATATTTTAAGCGCTGAGGCAGAGCCAGCCTGACGAAGTTACCCCAGCTGGCTCAGGGGCAGCGAAGATTAATTTTAATATGTATCACTGAAAACTTAAAGTGAATTGTACAATTCCCAATAGACTTTTGGGTACATTTTGGAAGCTGCTGGGACTGAATTTTTAGAATGAGTAAAGATGTAGAGATCAATTGATTTGTCTGATGTCTGATTTTTGATAAACTCTCATGCTAAATATCGTTATTTCCACAGGAGGTACAGTTTTTAGATAAATACGTGTTTTTTTTCTCTCTTGTTAGCATCTCTACTCCTCCTTCCATATGTGTTCAGTGATGATTATCCAGATGTGTGAATACCACTCACATGCTGGAGTTAAAGATCATCACATCAGAGTTTGCTTTGGAATCCTTTTCATATCTATAATTCAAAGGGAATATCTTTCACTGATGTGCATCCAGCTGAAGGTAAAGTAAGCTTATTGAAGCGCGGTAATCACAGCTGCATTGCCTAATGCTATTTAGAGAGTCAGGTCTTTAAAGTTGCTGTCAGGAGTTAATTAAAGATCAATGAGTCGCTCTTTCCAGCAAACAGAGTTGTTTTCCTTTTGTTGATGCTTAGGTCTCGTTTACATGATCACATTTTAAATTATAACGCATCGTTTATGCGCTTTCGCTTCAGAAAAATTTCACGTTTACAAGGCAACATACTGAAAAGTGCACAAGTGCAGTAGCGGTGTTCCAGAAAAACAGCATTTTCCCTTGTTTCCACAGAGATTATCATTTTCACTTGAAAATGTTTCATAAACTCTTCATCTTCGCAACTGTCTCTGTAAGTTTACTAGTTGTAATATTATCAATTCAATCAGAGCAATTAGTTCTCAGTGCATCACTATCCAAAAACACAAGAAGCTTCTATCACGTCATTGGTGATTCTAACTCATTATTCCATTTCTTTTTCAATAAAATCAGTCGTCTCTTTGGATTTTTGCCTGACTTTATTCCAAAAAAATGAACAATCATTTGCACATTTCCGATTTAACATTTCCGAAACCAATGCCAACCAAAGCGACAGGAGGAAAAACCTCATTCCTGTTTGCTGACAGCTTGCTGAATGAAAGAGATCACAGCAAGTGCTCATTTTTCCTTCATTACACCTTTTGGTTTAGTTCTAAATACAATCGAGTGTCTTCGTCTCTCCCGCTGCACATCCCACCGGCAAATATAAAACTCATCGTTTGCACGTCGACTATTTTCCACTGAACTTTCAATGTCGGTGCCTACCGCAGAGACTAGGTGAAATCTGAGATGTGGGCTATAAATTGTCTGTACGTTCCGGATGAAAACAGCCCCAGCCACACACAGATGCACAAACACACAGGGGGGTAATTGGTGATTCAGTGCAAATTGTCAAGTTCACACAAGCATAACGTGGCATTATAACGTCGTCACCCATGGTGCATTATTCATCGCTATTCAAATGAATGCGAATTATTTTTAGTGTATGACATTACTCCGGATAATACTTTCTGCAATGAGCATAAAATGCGAGAAGATTATTTATTGCCTGTATGAATAATGTAAACAATATGTTTATCCTCCACAAAACGAGATTGTCTGACACTAAAACAAAGCTGACTCTATTTATCCGTCATCTCAAATAAACAGAAGAAACTAACCGTTAAATTCATGCAGGAAATGGTTTTGTTTATGCTAAAATGCCGACTTCATTCATCTATACTGTCTTGTATTGGAGCCGTTATAATTACCTTGTTTTACAAAACAGTGCGTCCTTTAAGGGGAATTTACAAGTCACGTATGAATGCATGTGATTAATGTGAAGCATTTCTGGTGTTTTAGATTGAAAGTATTTCCTCATTCATGAGATGAAGCAAAATATGGCTCCAGTTAATGATTGCAACTGCAGAAAGCACCTGCTGTTGGTCCAATGAGGACTCACTCATTAAAAAAGAAAAAAACAAAAACCAAAAAACAATATCAAAAGGTAACAAAGTCACCTGAGTGTAAATGCTTAAAAAAAGAATGAGGTGGGTCAACAGTGGGGAGGAAATTTCTTCCCAGTCATGCTTGAGCTGTTTCATTTACCCCCAAAGGTCTCCTAATTCTTATGATAATTATTCAGGCTTATGTTTCTTTCATGTGTCCCATATTATAATAATAATAAAACATTGGACCTATTTTTATTTTATTAAAGTCTGCCTTCAGTGTAACACTATAAATGAAAAGAGAGTGAACTTTACCTTGGCAAAGCATGGACTTGTGAAAATTAAAAGAAAAGTAAAAGGCAGTGGGGATGTTCCCAAATGTTCTTGAGCTTTGAAATTAACATTCACAGTTGGGAAAATTAGTTAAAGTTCGTTAACAGAGTGGCTGTTGAGTTAATGTGATGGTTGATGGCAGGTGTGTCACCAACTTTCCAGGTAGCGCAAGAGGGCCCGAAGGATGTTAGAGCTTTGGATGTAGGACTTTGATCTTTGGAACTTGATTTAATTGAAGGCAAAATTAGTGCTTGATTTGTTTTACCAATGTGCTTAACTTTTCATTTTAAGGTTACAACACATACAGCACTCTTCTAACAATGAAATAATGAATAGAAAAAAAAAACATGAGTGAATTCATCCAGTGTCCTCCTTTGTCATTCAGGTGTTGGGGCACAAACACAAGAGACTGTAGCTCTGGAATGTCTATTAATACACGAAATGTACAGAAGTGAAGCACAAATAACTGACCTCATAATCATTTAATTGTTGTCTTGCTTTGTATTATTGTTTGTGATTTTACTTGTTTCTGCAGATTTTTTTTTCTTTGGCTACCAGCTGATAGGCAAAATCCTTAAACCTTTTTTCTGTTTTTTGGTTGTCTTCAGGCCCTGTTAACAAATCGTACGAAATGAACGACCATACTCATTTCAGAGCAGATAAAGTTCCACATTTAACAGTCATTATTGACTTCTCATGGTGCATTCGTGCAGCTAAAATGTATCAGTTGGGAAATTTCTATGTTGTCTGTATTCACCTGACAACAGACAAAAATAATTCTGGAACAACCAGTTTCACATGAAAAAAAAAATGGAACAAACGGTGCAACATAACCAAGAACTGTGCAATATGACAACTGGTTCACAGTTACAGTTCACTTAAATACCACAGCAGTGGCTCTTTTGATTGTTTTTGGGAAGATCATGTCTCCTGACGACTAAATGTGGAGATGATTCAGACAAAAAGACCACTCAGGTCTTCTGTGTAATTTTCAAGTTCAAATCGGAGAGAGAAGTGTTTGGAAAATTCTATTTTGTTTCGCCATATCGGATTTTTAAAAAATTTCCCCCCACCAAACTGCAAAAAATATTGATTTTTCCCCATTTTTAATGAATGCACCACGTATGATAGTTTCAGCGCACCTGAAGTTAATCAGCCTAAGTACACCTACTCAGGTGCAGGCGGAAGAAGAAGTAGTTCCATCAAGCAACAGCGGAAAAAAGTCTGGCGTATTCTGTCATGTGTTTCTTCTTGAATTGAAAAAGAAGCATGCCTCTTCAAAATAACTATTTTGCATGTGAAATTTAAGTTAAACATGAAAACTGATCCTGTAACGTCAGGTTTGGCAGCAACTGCGGACTAGTTTCTGTGGATCAATCCACATATGACTACAGCGCCTCAAATAAAACTCATTTCACCTGAGAAGTTTGAAGCCAACAAAACATTGTTAAAAAAAACACTTCTGGAACTACCAGGTAAGTCAATTAAAAAACATGATGGGAAAGTGACTGAAAATGGTGCTCAATGACAAATATTTTGAATTATTCCATATGTTCTACTGATGACATTTTTGTTTTGCCAATTTGCGTTTAATGGTGTGTTCAAAGGCCGACTGGATCAGAGTACGCCAGTTTTGGAGTGAAGAGGAAAATTGGAACAAAACATCATGAGATAATCCAGAAACCTGAGTCCTGAGAGCCTTCAGACAGCTATCCAACAAAAGACCAGCAAGAAATTCAGAGCCGTATGAAGACGACAAAAAGTAGGACTTGGTTTTTTTATTCTTCTCGTGCTGGTCTAAATGCACCCAGCCTTGAGGTGCAGGTATTTTTGTTCTACATTACTCCATCATTTTGGCACAATCGAGCAATGTGTAAGTGATTTCATACATAAGTGTGCACAGTTATGTGTAGTGTTGGACCAGCAAGAAAGTAGCGCAGAGCTGCTTTATTACATCAAAAGTTTTTTTTTTTTTTTTTTTTTTTTTTTTTTAATTCTCATGCTTGGTTGTGTTAATGCACACTGTCTTGAGGTGCAGGTATTTTTCTGTTACTTTTCAATGTTGCATAATATTTGCTTGTACAATGTGTAAGTGGGTTCATGCAGGAGTGTGCATGTCCTGGTTTGTCTGTGTTGTGTTGGACCAGAAAGATGAGCTGCTGTATGATGACAAAGAACAAGACTTTCTTATTTTATTCCTGTCATGCTTGGTTGTGTTAATGCACCCAGACTTGAGGTGTTGCTGTTTTTCTGCAGTTATGTTTGCATACTATTGTTTGTGCATACACTAGTACAACGTACAAGAGATTTCGTACATGAGCATGCACACTTTCAATTATCTGTGTGGCATTGGACCATCAAGAGAGCTACTTGAAGCCACTGTATGACAAGAAAAGGTAGGATTTTTTTTTTGTTGCTTTATTCCGCTCATGCTTGTTTGTATTAATGCACCCAGCCTTGAGGTGTTTTTTTCCTGTTGCTCCTCAATGCTTCATTACTATTGGTTGTGTGTACATTGTGCATGTGAATTCATGCACGAGTGTACACACTTTGGGTTGTCTGTGTGGTGTTTGACCAGTGATAAAGTAACTCAGAGCTGCATTATTACTTGAAAAATTGAAACGTCAGTTTATTTGCTTGGTTGTGTGAATACACCAAGCTTGAGGTGTCAGTATTTTTCTGCTGTGTTACGCTCTACAATGTTTGTTTGCTGTTCTTTGTGCATACAATAGTACAATGTGCAAAGTGATTTCATGCATGAGTAGGCACACATTAGGTTGTGTGTGGTGTTGGCGAGAAATCTTTTTGTTTGTGCATGTGTGTTTTTGTTCTTCAGATGATTTGCTTGTTGTTGTTGAGCAGAACGTTACTCTCATCGGCCCTGATTAACTGAACTTCAGTTGAAGGTCCCACATTCTTTGGACTGTGCCATGAGAGTTGGGAAATACTTGTGATCAAGCTGCAGTGGTTGCAATAATGTAACAATGTGGGAGGCTGTGTTGCAAGAATACAAATGTGGGTTTAAAAAGAGTTGCTTGATTGTGGTTTTGTGCTTAATGTTGGATTATTTCTAATGAGCACAGATGCATGTTTCCATTCAATTTCTTGGGACTTTCTGCCTATATCTGCAAACATGCCTGCAGCAGTGCTGCATTCAATAATTATTATGATAGTTTTTGCCATTTGTACATAGAACCTATGAGCACAGAACTACTCTTGCTTTTGTGTCATTTTTTAAAAAGTACTCTGGAATCAGCAACTTAGTAAGGGCCCCTAACTAGCTCAGAGCCATATTATGACCAAACACATCTTCAACAATACCTACTACAAAATATTTTCTTTCATTTCTTGAAATTTGACTTTGCCAAATGATTTGCATTTTTTTTTTTGGAAAAAGACTCACAGGCTGCCAAGTACTGGCTATGTCTTGAAAAATGCTTTCCCCCTGATCAGAGTACTTGGATGTGTCTGAAAAGCTGCTTCACCCTTTATCCAAGTGGTTGACATGGTTAAGGAAACTATGTGAACTGATGGAGCCAGTAAGATGAGCCAAAACACTCTATAAGACATAACTAAGTACAGTTCACCTAATTTGTTTTCAGATAAAGATGCAGTATGTAAAATTTAAGTAATGCCATGTTTATCCTTTAGGTGACAGCATTTTTTCTTCAGACGAGCTTTTCCTTACAGAACTTTAGATATTGTTTCATTTTCTTATCTTGTACTTGCCAGTTTTAGTCAGAAATTACCAGTTAGTCACCTGTGTGTCAACCTGTTCGGCAGATGAGATGCTACATTAGTAAGGCATAGCAGGGAGCAACGCTTCAGAATAATATGAGTCTTTACCATATGTATTACAGAACTTTGTGCTTGTAAAATCCACATTTTTCAGCGAACCCTGGATTGTTTTTCATGAGTGAAGACAGGCCTGTAGGTGGGTGATTGCATTTCCTTGAGCCAAATGAAAGGAAGCACTTTCTTGTGGACCTTTTTTTTTTTTTTCCAAATTTTTTTTTTTCCTCCATTGCCAGCATTGTGTTTTTAAAGTCTTGTTGGTCTCAGGTACTCCCCAGAAAGTTGTGCCTCCAGGTTTGGCAGCTTTTGACAGAACACTGTGTGTACCTACACACTGTACTTTTTAGATATTAGCAGGGGATTCTACTACAAGAATAGATGTTGGTGTGTAATCGTCGTGGAGTTTAGAATCCGTCTTGTTGTAATCTGGCGGTCTTTGGTAACATGAACGACAGCGTCACCACTCATGCCGGATAATCCTACAAGAACAACGCTGCACGCGGTCATACCATTTAATCCCATTGGTCAGATGCAATTACACGACTGGAAAAGAGCAGAAAAATAATGCTGCTGCTGTTACGGGTGAGCTCACGATCGCAGATGGACTGTTGCGTCAGCGCGGTCGTAATAGGATCTGCAGCCTTTTGCTAGTTAAAGCTCATCCCTGACAGGATGCATACAGAGGTGCACAACGTGGTCACCTGTGTGCAGAGCCTTATGCAATCTCATACAAATGCTGTGCAATGTGTGCTGCTGCTGTATTACCCTCCCCCCCTAAAAAAGGAAGAAAAAAAAACAAGATCAATAGTGTGGGGAATGTCATGATCACAAACGCTGTTATCTGCACCAAGCACACTCCCACTTTGACCAGACATCATAGCAAACACTTCATAGAGAAGTCTGTACTTTGTGGAGCTGAATTGACTTTTTTTGTTTTTGTTTTTGACTGTGGTTATTTTCAGTTCAGCTCTGCTTTTCAGTTGTTAAACCTGTTTATTTGTTTCAGTTGGACCTTAAGCACAGAAACTGTAAAGGGAACAAACAATAACACTGATTACGGTAAAGATTATATACCCTCAATACAATGACCACATTGTTAACATGCTTCTAATCCATAATAATCAGTCATCAGAATACCCCATTTATCGAATCGTGTTTTTTGCATGCATTATACATTCAGTGCACTATATTTATGAGTTTACATTTGATTGTCTTTTGACTTGCTTGGAAAAAGGAACGGCCTCTCCAATGCATTAGCATAATAAGAATGCATTTGCAGTTTATTCAATAGTACCCAGGAGAGGTACCTGCACATTCATTGGGAATTGCACCATTAGGGTTGAAAAAGAAATGCAAATGTAGAAAAAGAACAGGCACGTTCCCTCCATTAATTATGCGTGAAAATTGACAGATATTAATTAAAAATTCCATTACGCTTACAATGGTAATCAATTATATGAAAAGATTCATTAATAAGGAGGCAGACGAAGGCTTTGTCTAAACCACCAAGCACTCATCACTCTCAATAGATGAGACAGAATCATGACCAGAACCTTCTCTGAGAAAATCGTTCTCTCCCCGTGATGCGGTTTCCACCTTCCTGAGAACCGGAAAAAAAAAAATGGCATGTGAGGAGCGACAGTGATTGGTTTACTGTTAACCTGAAGTAAATTAAGACGTGTTTGATGGCTGCTGGCTGGCTCACAGTGGCAGAATGTCATGCTGCATCCATAGTGTTGTGATAATGTCTTTTCACTCAATCTTCCAGGATAATTAGTGAGAGGCTCTGCTCAGGGTTGACAGATATAAAAAGAACCTGTGTGGGTGGAATTAGAATAAAAATTGCTGTTAACATCTAAACTCACACCATCTGCTTTAGGGAATTTTTTTTTTCTTTCTCTCACACGTTTTTCGAAAGTTGTGAAAATCAACCTTCGAGCCTTTAAGTCTCAGCTCATATGTTTTGCAAGCAATTTTCAGTTGTGAAACTGTGCACCCTCGTGATGCCAGAGTCACAATATTGTGACAAGAATCAGTGCTTAGAGAAAATTGTAAGTTGTCTGTTTCCTACTTGCTACCAATAGATGGCGGGCAGACGTGGCCACAGAAAAAGTGAAATACAATGAAGAGAAGAGGTGGTTTTGGTGATCGGTGTTGCGTTTTACGTCACATAGTGATAATATCGGTGCTTTGGCTTATTGAGGTAAAAATGACAAAAGTCGGGCGAGGATGGGATGTGTTGGAGTCCATATGTGGTCAAATTTGTGAAAAGAGAAGAGGCAGATGGGAGGGGGAAAATACCTCCCAGTCGGTTGCAGGACGTTCTGAAACGAGATGTACCACGACTGGATCAGACACTTCGATAAGCCTGCTCGGTATATTGGCGACAAAGATCTCATAAATGTTAAAGCCACTGATTTCCTGTCCCTGTGGTTATATGCTGACCTCTGGCACCCCATTGCAAATTAAACCAACAGACACAGTCGCCACTTCTTCGACAGATTTTCTCGTTCCTTCAGTTTAAAGATAAAGTTCAGTCTCAGTGAAGTATATGGAATCTAGTACTATCTTATGATACGGCATGCAAATAAGATCAGCCTATTCATCTTCCATCACAAATGTTGGATGATATTCAATATTTTTCTCATTTACGGAATGCTTTTATTTTTGTACCACTTTTAAATAATAGTCTTTTTAAATCCCAATGCCACGGTTGAATATGTTCCAAAAAGAAGTTGGGGTCCTGAAGAGTCAATCTGAGCGACAGATCGGTGAATTGTTTTGGTTGATTGGACATTTGACACAATGCTATCTTGTCCGCCGGGGGGGGGGGGGGGGGGGGGTCAAACTCATTTCAGTTGAAGTGTTATCAAATAAAACTGTAGCATAAGAATTTATAGAGACAACAAATGTCAAGAAGTATGATTACACTTTTAAAATATTAATTTTGGCCCTGTTTACATCGTTTTAAATGAAAATGCAACATTTTTGTGTTTTTGATTCAGAAAATTTGAGATTTACATAGCAGTGTTTTGAAAATATCCGTTTTCTGGCATACTTTGTTGCATAAACAGTTACTTAAAACACAACAAAAGGTTTTTATTTGTTTTTGAGAACATTATGTGAACAGGGCCTTAATCAGCAACACTTTGAAAGACAAACTTGAAAACGAATCAATTAACTGCTGTTCGAAATCTTGTCTGCCATAGTGTGCCAATATTGTTTTCCACCAAACATTAACGGTTCTGGTTTTCTGATGTGTACTTCTCTTTGTTAGCTATTTTAGTATATGCATTTACCAAACAAAATTCAGTTTTGATGTGATTAATGTTCTTGATTAAGCACAAGTGAGACCATAGTTTTTCGATTTATTTAGATGAAGTTCCGAATATTCATGTGTCCTTCCCCTTTTTAGCAGATAGCTCTGATTCAGTTCATTTTTATATTTCTCTCTAAAATGCCAAATGGACCATGAAAAGGTTTTATCAGCAACACTCATTCAGTTAACTTCATATTGCAATTTTTTTCATTCTTAAGTTTGTCAAATACTTTGAATATGAAGTTGTTAAAACTCTTTCTGAGATTAATTTTGGTGAGTTCGATGTTTTTTTTCCCTCTTTCAGCCATCGGCAAGTTTTACCTCCCTGTCGAAAACAGTTGAGGCAATGAAAGTGGTGAACCTCTGCATCAGCAGTGTTAAACCTTCTGCATTTAAGCTGTAGGTCAGGGGCGGGCATGTAATTTTCCCAAGGGTCCCACATAAAAAAGCAGGACTACTATGGAGGCCTGAGCCTTAAGCTGTACTCGGTTCTGCTCAATGTGAGTACTTTTTAATGAAAAGCAGAATGTAGCATGGCTTTGAGCTGTTTTCTTCTTTTTTTTTTTTTTTTTTTTTTTTTTAAATTAGGCTTATTTACTCATTGTTAATTTGTACTTTAAATAGCTTTTGGCTTTGCAATATTCAATAAATTTTATGGTTGATCACCTCCTTCCTTGCATGACCATTTTTAGAAACATTTTTATAGTTATTCATGTCTCAAAGATGATTAGGATTGAGATAACATGCAAGGTGCTTATGCTTGATACCCAAATCTACTCCAAGATGCAATACCAAGACTTGGTATCAAAATAAAAAACTCTCAGTGTTAATGTCTTAAAACGTACCGTAGGGGCATTTTGTAAACTGTGTCATGTCTCTGCTGTACACTGTGGCAGTCAAATGGTGTTAGCCTGTTCGTCACACAGAAATAAACCACAGTGTGATGACGCTCAGCCATCTGTGATACTTTGTTTACTCGCTGCTTCTTTGACTAACGTGGTGTAACACCTTGTGGAGCGAACTGGTTTTACAAGAATTAAGGGGTCTTGTGTCTTTGACTGTCATTTCTGTTGATTTGACTTTAACAAAAATGTCATATATTGCCTTCAACAGAAAAATATGAACAAATCATTTCAAATTAAGAATGTTCTGAAATTACAACCACAAGGCACCAGTCATTCAAACTGTGTGAAAGCACCCCTGGAAACCCCTAGTTCTCAGTTTATTTTAAGAGTTGTGCATAATGGAGAAGTTCCTACTCCCGTATTGACTATTCACACATTATTATGGACTACCCCTGAACTGTTGGCATATGAAAATCCCACCACATTAATCCAACATGCACTGTGTTTCATTAGCTCAGCACACAGCTTTTTTTTTCCACAGATTATACATCACAGCAGCTCTCCAGTTTGTGTTTTGCTCACATCTGATAGTCCGATGTTAAATATACCAGAGTAACTGCAAACCGGTCCAGATCTTGGCCACAGTACAACACCGTGAGTGCAAACACTGCCGGGGATTTCTGTTTAGCCTTGTTTTGGTGAATTAAATGTATTTGGATTCGCGGTACGCCCTTAATAAGCCACCGACCATCTCGATCTGTCGAGAACAGCCGAGACGACGAGCCTGCGAGCCAGCATATCAGCAGTGTTGTCAAAATAAGTATTGGCAAGCCCATTGCTCGTCTCCTATTAATCATCAGTGCAATATACTTGTATTGACTGAAGCAACTCACCAACTGGTTGAGATGAGGGTGTCGACTGACAGCTCATTTCACTGTCTGCATGGTGGTCTTATACCTTTTAGAATAGTGGCTGCCTTTTTGCAGGATGGACGGTTGAGTTCCCCCGCTAGTGGCAGGATTTGGAGCACGTGGGCCTTCATTGGCTATGCAGTAAAACCGCATATTGATTAATTTGAGTGATTCCAGTGGTGAACGTAACCAACCTCTGTAGAAAAGGCTGTAATTGGATTTCTGTGACCGGGATTATGTGGAGCTCGTCTCAGGAATGCATATCAAAGCCGCAACTCTTTGCTGTTAGCGGGCCAACATTGTTTCGCCAATGGTCCGGCGAACCTGCATCTACAAATCCATAATACTGTGAGATTTAGAATGCTCATATTCAGATAACAAATTGTCTGTATGGATTAAGCTGTTCATTAAGATTGTTAGTGGTGTTTTTCACTTGGCAATAGTCGCCTGTTCCTGAACTGCTGCGGCAATAGTGTGTATCACTCACGATGTATCATTGCTTTATATGCATCCGTCACCTGCTGCCGCCTTGGATTTATTTTTATGCTGCTATTCATTATGAGGTCTGAAGCCACCTTTCAGTCCAACAACCATTCAACCACTGTCCGACCAGCGCGGCAGTGTGATGACTTAGCGGCAGCATGTTGGCGTGTTGACATATTGTAGGCGGCTTCCCGAGCTTGTACTGTCAGGCCGGTGCCACGCCATACGTACCGCTGCAGGACGGCTGCTTATGGTAAGTTTTTGCAGGTAGTTGGTGTTGCTGGTGTGTGTAGCTGATGGAGAGAAAAACACTGTGTCAAATACCAGGAGCTTATTATAGCTGATCGATATTGGCTCGCGAGCCATTTCGTTGCTGCTGACAGTTCCCAGCTCTCTATCTGGATTGTGTCATGCCTCAGTCAGGTAATGGGGATGGAGAGAGGGGGGAAAATGCACACACAGGAAGGCTATACGTGCAGATATACAACCTCGGGAAGCATATGTATGTGAGCGAAGGAGAAAATTGGCAGGTGTGGGTGCATGGCAACGGCCTTTAATGGCACATGCTGTGTAATTAGGCATTCATCAATCTTCTGACATCTGCATAGGTGGAGTGTGAAAAAGTGCCTCGAAATGTTGCTTGAGTCAACACGCCAGGCAGCAGTTTCATCATAGACGACTAAAAATTTCCCAAAAATGTATACTAGTGTTTCTCTATCACTTTAATACCAGCAAGAAGGCGTCTGTCTGGCTGAAAGAATATACTCTGCAGCTGATAGAATTTAAAGATATTGCGTATCAGAAACTACCTGCAGGTTAAAGAACAATGAAGAGTCCTGGAGTTGGTGGTGTTGGCCCACACAGTCACAATCTGAGCATGATCAATCCCGTTTAGGTTTACCTGAACAGATAAAAGGAGCTGAACCAGAAAACATTCACAGATCTTTGAGTCAAGATTTGTTTCAACTAGAAAAAATAATCCGAAGGGTTTTTGTAATGAATTGCTGCAGTGTTACACCAATGAATTTTTTTTTTTTTTTTTTAATTTAAACTGATTTTTGATATTTGAATAGATCAATATTTAAATATTTACTTTCATTAAGGACAGTTGTTAATTCCATAACTGAGCACAAATCGGTGCTCTTATCCACTCATATATCCCTTTTTTTTTTTTTTTTTTTTAAACTGAAACTTTCCATACACCAAAAAAACTGTTTCTTTCCTGTATCTGTGTGCAGGGAATTGCTAAGAACTTTGAAAAAACGTCAAAGATAATTTCCTGTTTCCATGTCTGCTCCTAAATGTCAGTGTGATTTTGAAGATATTGAGAAGCTGTGACATGATGGTCATTCTTGTCTGAGCAGCAGGTCTTGGGGGTTTCAATAATATGAAAACTTTAGAAGCTGTGTTTCATTGCTTTCTGGTATTTTTTTTTAATTTTCTGACTGTCACGAACAGTCTAACATGTCAAATCCTGAACTGAAGCTGCTTTGAGGGCAAATGATGGACATCCAGTACTGATTTCTCTCCTCTGATGTACAGTATGTAAAATATTTTTTGCTCTAGTGTATATTTTGCATTGCAGACGGTGTAAAACCTTGTCTTTGACATACCGAATTAATGTGCACAATTGTTATTGATCCCACAGACTAGGGTTAAGCCTTAGTTCCCTTTTCTCATATCACACTTGATTAAACAATATAGCAATATTGATACAACATACAGAATGCAATTTTCTACCCAGAATCAGAACAATATTGCCCATCAATGTCAACGCACAAATGGGAGGGTAAAAAAAAATGTGCACCATGCTGGTAAGTGATACTGATTGGGGGTATTAGCACGTTATTTGTGAAATATGATCCAGGCAGTTTAGCAAGAGAAGGGGAGAATTGTCCATTACTGTATGAGGATGAAATATGAAAAAATATTACTTTGGCAGGACAGATGAATGGCATCATTAGCTTTGATTTCAGCTGTTCTTTTTACAATTTCCTGCAACATTCATCATCAATGCACATTACAATTGTAAATGCTCTCAAGCTCTTAATATGTTCTAACGAGCAGCTCAGCCTTCGACACACTTCATGCATAATCTTCCCAACGGCAATCCTTTCAAGTTACTTTGCATATGACAGTGAATTGCACAGGCAATACATTTCTCAATGAATTTAAGGGGCGGTGACATTCTTTACCCACATGTAAACATTTACTTGTCATTTTCATGAATAATTGAAAGAGTAATGACACAGTGTGTTCTAATGAGATACGGAGTAATTTAGGACTGAACCGTGAAACCGTGGTTTAAAGGATTTTGGTTTAGAAGCTCATTATGTCATTGAAAACCTCAGTTTGAACCCAACGTTGTCAGTTTCTTGGCAGCGAAGTGGAAACATTATTGGTTTCCAGTTTTTATGAAGGATTTTGGATAATGTCTGTGGAAACCAATAAGGAAGAAGTTGCGACACTTTCAAATTGCTCCAAGTTTATTGTCTGTGATTTTCAGAGTTCAGGGAGCTCTTTACCAACAAGATGATCACTCCTTTATTTGGAAAATGCAAGTTTTTGGAAACACTGTGTGATGGAAATTTTTCATGTAGCTGTCTTTTGTATGTGATGCATGTGATGGTTATCAACTTTAAGTAGACTTCCCCAGCAGACAGTCCCCTGGGATCCTCACACAACTGTAAACGAGAAGTACTAGCCTGTATCGCAGAACTCACACTGACTGAGCAGTGGTGACTTCTCTCCTGTTGCAACTGGAATAAAAGGAATCAATAAGGAACTCATCGTTGGTGCATTTATTAGTAGAATTTCCACAACAACTGCTACAGTGCGTACGCACCACTTTTAAATAGTGAAGAGTTTTTATGCACATGCGTGAACTGATGCCAACGACATAGTTTTCAGCGTTTCTGCCATTTCTGGGCAAATATATCATTTTCATATCAAACTTATCAAAACGAACGCAAAACTGTTCTGAAATGAAAAGCAAAAACAATGTTTTCACTAGAAATGGAATCCATTGTAATGGAAATGGAACATTCGTGGCCTTTCTGGACATTGATCCTGTAAATGGGGCTAAATTATTGTTTTATGGAGGAAAGTATGACATGAATTAAACTTGCTGTCTGCAACATATTCCAGGATATGATTTTGGATAAATAGAAACTTAAATCTATGATGTTGACTGTTGCAAAAATTTATTGCACATTTATCATAATTTCATCATATCATCGTTTACGGTGTGGTTGCAGCATTGCAGTGTCACACTGTCAGTATTGGACATGCTTTATGGATGTAACGGATAAATCCTACTCAAGATTATTTGGCACACTGCTCACACTCTGCATGTTGGAGCTGCACTTAGCCGTAGGTCACTGGATAGACATCTGCACAGCTCAGTGCAGAGCAATCAAGTTATGAAGCCTGTGATTTTCAGAGTCGATGTTAATCAGCTGCTGCCTCGCCTCGCAGCCGGTTCCACTGAAAGTACTTTACAGCTGTGGTTGTCATCATCGTAGCATGTAAACAGACTTTTTTTTTTCTTTATATGTATGACTGATCTTTAGGTTTTAGCTCTGTAGTTAAATTCAGGAACATTTAAACTGAGTCATATTTAACAGAGTGGAACAGGCCATTGCTGCTAGAAAGGCTTGTAAATTTCATATGGTCATCTGATGGGATCACTCTTTGTGTGCCCTGGTGTGTAAGTCTTGTTGAAAAGGTTTTTATGTCCTTCTTATAGGTCCTCATTGAAAGATTAAATTGCGGGCTCCCCATCGGTGATAAATCTCAGCCAGGTGTAGGGTGGGACCGGGAGGAAGAGCCATCAATATAGAGGAGGATGGTCACTCCTTGTCAGGCAGGAAGCTAAAGCAGCATAAGCAAGTTGTTGGAGAAACGGAGATGCCCTTTCCACAAAAAGTGGCTTATTGACTTATATGTAAATAAGTGACCTTTTGTCTGCACATGTGCAGAACTGGGACATTGGCGCACGCCACTGCATTCAATCACATGCTCTGTGTTGTGAAACACGAAGGACATCTATTTCCCGTTTTTTGTGTTTGATTATTAAAATCAATGGCGTCAAATGATAGCTCAGCAACAGCACACCATCTACTTGGTTTAGTGGAGGAAAACGAGCGCTGTCTGAAATTGTGTCATTTATGTTAATGCCATTTGGCACACGACAGGTGGAGATCTTCTGCTCCTCCATCCTTCTGTCCATCCATCTTTTATACAACTTGCTTCACCTCAGGGTCGCAGCGTGCTGAAGCCGACCGCAGCTAACGATGGGTGAGGGCAAGTCACACTGTTAAACACGGAGATTGTCACACAAACATTCACACAACGGCCACTTTAATGATGACCATTGACCTTAACCAACTGAACTCGCTCGTTTTTAGACACCGAAAGTGGAGTACACGGAGGAAATATGCCTCGCAGGCCAGAGTGCTCACGACACTACACCACTGTGTGGTCCACTGATACAAACCTTGGTTTTCCAATGTCTCTTGTTCTAGAACCAATTTGTTGTAAAACTAAAAACCTTTATGCCCCTAAGAAATGATATAAGATGAACTTATTCAGTCCTGCCCCCCAAAATATAGCATTTATTAACCTTTACAGCTGTTTTTCCAGCCGACAAATGCAATGTGATATTTCATAAAATACCACCTGAATAAAGAACAAAGTTATTAAATTAAGAAGGCTTTTTTTTCTTTCATTCTAACCTTTTCTGAGGAGTCCTAATGGCACATGAAGAGGAAAGGATGGAATGTTATTGTTTGGAGGCTGCATTGCAAAGCCAGGTCTGAGAAAAATCTCATTTTCATGCTTTTGTATAGCCTCTTTTTTTTTTTCTGTGTGTGGATATTTTGTCATGTTACTTTTTTCATTTGCACAACAATCTCAACTCATATGGGCGCTGTTGTTTTCAAACTGTTGTTTGTAAGCATGACACTTTGCTGAAGTAACTCAAATGTAATGCATTTTACATGGGTGTTAATGATTTTTGGCCTGTTGAGATGAACTTTTCCTGTTTTATAGCACAATATCATGATTTAGGAATGAAAGAACAGTTTAATTGCGGATGAAGCCCTGGATACAGAGGACCACGTGCATTCATTCGTCTGTCCAAAATTCTGAAGATGCCACTGCTAATCATAATCTGGCTGTGATTGACTAGTGTCTGAGAGTTTATCTCGTTAAATCGGAATAAGAAGAGAAAGAAAAGTGTCTCCGATGAATCCATGTGGGTTTAACAAAAAAAAAAAAAAAAAAAAAAATCAGTTGTCATCTCAGTTGCAAAGTTCCTGAAATGGTCTTACTCTTTTGATAAAACGGTCTCATTTCGTGGTATCATTTTCAAAATTTTCTGAAACGAATCGGGAAGATGGACATGTGAACGAAATGGAAATATGGGTGGATTGATAGTTTTCGTTTACCGTTTCTGAATAATTCAAATTAATCTGGATATTTTTGGATTGAGTAGTCTTTATCACATGTGCTGCATTTAAGGTAAAGCGTTTGCCTGGTGAACTCAGTGACTGCTGTTTCGGAAACGATTCCCAATCTGCATTTTTCAGTCCTTTGAGAAATTCTGGCACATTGCTTCGCTGTTATGTTTCCATGACTTATATAGAAAGAAACGCTGCTGAGGTTGGTGTGAGTTTCCCTGTGAAGCAAACACGGTGGAGTTCCTTTGATGTGTAGTTTATTTTTTCTTTTCTTTTTTTTCTTTTTTCTTTTTTTGATTCAAGGAACTCTTGAGTCGGAGTTTTCTTTTTGTGGGTCCACTCCCTCATCGGCTGAAAGTGAAAAATGTTCTTGCAGACTCCCTCGACTCCCTGATCTTATCCACAAACCATGTTTGTTTGTGTTATAAATTGAAGCCTCGTAGACTGTATGGAATGCTTTCACAGGATTCGCTCAGTGACGCGCTGGATGCTCCATATATAATTGAGGCATCCAGTCAGAAAAATCCCAGCAGTTCAGTTGGCAGCTGTGAGAGATGTCTTTGATTGCACCTGCTCCGAGACTTGTCACATTTATCACTCATCAAAACCGACGAGCGCATTTCCATTATGTGGCCACAATATTTTAAATCTTGGAGGAAAAATATATCAAATGGCAATTTATGGCTATTATGCTCAAGGATTGAAGACTATCGGGACGTTCGGAGGAGAAAAAAAGGCTCCAGTGGAGAGTTTAATAGAGGGTGAGAGGAAGCAGCTTGGCTTGATATACAGCCACACCATTAACGGCAGATTTTTTTGCAGATAATCACTGCTCAGCACAGGAAAAGGCCTCAGCATTATCTAATTGTGAGTGCACCGGGTTGTTACATTAACCCCGCTAAACCCTCTGGGCTTTCTTCGCTAAATTGCAATAATGTTGTCGGCAGTGGGAGATTCTCCAAAGTTCCTTGACATCAATTCTTTTTTAAAGCAGCAAGGTGGATATTGTTGGGATTTTATTAATGTCAGGATGTATATTGGTGCAACCCACCATGACATTTAGTTTTTCCTGTTTTAATGAGTTTTGTGTTGTGCTCTGTGTTCCTTTGTATCTCTTTTAACAAAAAATGCAGCACTCATGCTCCCCAACTAATTGGTTTTCATGGACAACCTGAGAGAATTTACCTTCACTGGTAATTGTTCTTGATTTATTTAGTGAGTAAAGATTGTAACACTGACTAGCTAACTGTTGAACTCAGTCTGTTTGTGCTCAATGTTATTTGCACAAAAGCTGGAATTTGATTTCCCAATTTAATTATCACAGTCTATTAATTCATGCAAGCCAATTTATGAGATGATTCTAACCGCTAGTCGCAGTTGTTGAATTAAACAAAGTTCAAGACTCAGACACTGATTGTTTTTAACATCCTAAATGCTTAATATATAATGAAAAATTGTGAATATTTGTCGATGTAGTTATGTATTAATTGTTTAAGGGATTATATTGAAGCATTTCAGAAGCTGTATTTTGAGATGTAGCCGTTTTGAAATTGTTGGATCAATCGGCGACAAGCTGCAGATGCCAATGGAAGTCTATGTTCAAGACGCCATTGCCAAAATGTCAATTAAAGCTAAACTTTTTTTTTTTTAAGAAAGAAATAGTTGTGTATAAAGTATCTGGTGCAAGCTCTGAATCATGTTTAATGCCTTTTTGTAGTCACTGGTAGTTTTGTGCAACCTGATCATCTATAACCATAAAACACCTTCAGGACTGTTCGTGTATTTTCCTATTCTCTCACACTGTTTCTGGACCGCGTTGGAGATTTGTGGAGAGTACTGGATTATATTGGTTCTTAAACTCAGTCTTTTTTGTTTTTCACTACTTTAAATCATTTTTTCGATTGAATTCTGTGGTGGGCGGGTTCTGGCACATGGGCCATATGTTTGAAGCCACTGGTTTAGTCACTTGTAAAGCTTACACAGATATACATCCATACAAGCTGTATGCAGCCTGAGCTTGAAAACCAGTCAAACCCGATCCTGACTGAATTATTTCAGAGGAGTTGTAGCCCTGTTAGTTTTTTTTAGTTTTGTTTTGTGTTTGTTCAACTCTTAGTTTAATTTTGGTTCGTAACTTGAACATTTGTTTTCTCCTTTTTCCTTTTCTCTTCCTATTCTCTTTATTAGTATGTAAATTACTGCAACATTAACATTTAAGTAATGGTACTACTCTTTGAATTCAGGACTATTAACAAATGTAAAGTGTCTTCAGTGTCTGGTTTCCTAAAACTGAGAAAAATAAGCGTTTGCTGGGCGCAGTGGAGTTTTAAGAGCATTACCTTTTTACCTAGAAGAGCAACTTCTTGATAAACATGGAGATTTAATGTGGTTTCCAACCTTTGCTTAAACAGTTGTTTGGCAGCCTTTTCTTTAACGTCAATTATAGTGTCACTGCCTCCGTTGTGCTGCTTCAACAGTGGATTTAATTCGTTTCATGTAGCAGGTGCATCGTCCTTGGAGGAATCATCGTGGCCCAGAGACTCTCTGGACATCTGTATGGGGGAAAAATTAAATAACCACTTTTCTAAACAGCAGCAGTTCAGGTGCCCTTGAGGAAGGACCCAGAGCCACAATAATGCTAGCAGCAGAGACTAGCGAGCACTAAACATCCTGTGAATCTCCTCATGACCTTATTTGCACCTCAGGGAGCGAAGAGGATAATTAAGTAAGTAGTGTAAGTAGTTGCTCTCAGTTGTGACTGCAGCGTTTCTTGAATTCCCTTCACGTTCGGTGCCTGCCGGCTCAGCTGTCCTGACCAAATAGCTGTTACCCCAAGAATATATAAAGTCTGACAAATATTAAGATTAAGTATAGTGTGTGTTAAAGCAGCATGAATATATTACTTTACTTGTTTTTCACAGTTTGTGTTTTCAGATTACCCTGCATGCATTAAAGAGCATGAAAAAAAAGCCTGAGTGTGCATTCTGTGTGTTTGTTTGGTTTGTGGCCTCGCCACGCCACCATCACCAGCGGAAGTGCAGACATGGCACATCTTTCAGAAGAAAAGGAATGTTGCTTCGCTGGCTCTCATTAATCCAAAATAGGGCAGACAGCATGTGAAGATGAATCGGGGTCTTCTTTTTGTCTCCCTCCTTTACCTGTGATTCAGAGCATCACAACACCAGAAGAAAAGATAAAACTGTCAGCACTTTCAAGCTTCACTTCAAATGTATGCACGTGAGGAAAAGGGAATTAGATCGTGACTCATACGTACATGAGATTGGAATAAAATGCAGCAATGTGTGGTGCATTATTTTAAGTGCTCAATCATTAGAACAGCTTCCTTTACCTGTTCACTGTTCTGTCGGTCTGAATGAATTCTTTCACAACTGGGTTCATTTTCACACATCATTTTCAGGTTTTTCATTTCAGAGAAGTTTCAAGTTTACGTGGCAGCAGAATGATGTATTCAGCACGTCGGGCCACGAGTTGGAGCTGTTGGTTGTTTTTATATTGCTGCGTTTTCTTCTGTTTGCACAGCAGTGGAGTCTGAGCGTCTTTGAAAAGCAACACCTTTAGGAACCATTCAGTGGTCAGACACACACAATGCTACAGAAGTTTTCCATTTTCACTAAAACAGTTGGATAAATGTTGCCTGAAAAGTCAGGTTATCCTTAACATCAACACTGAATGAAGTGATGTGGCCGATTCAGTGGATCAATCCCATAAAGCTTTTGTGCCTTTTACTCTGGTAATTTGTTAGATGATTCCACATCCAGCTTTACCTAGAAGCCGGTCAGTATTAAAGATGGACTTGTCGGCTCGACTAATTGAGCTACTTGTTTCTTTCCAAACTGAAACACTAAAGAAAAATTCTGCTTGTTCAGAGTCTGATCAAGAAAAACCAAACTTGTATGTTTGATAGCAGAATTTTCTTTTTCAGTCACCATTTATGACTTGACGACAGTTTTCTCATGGTTGTGTGTCGATGTTACACAACAGTCATGTGCGGTGTTGAACGTTGGATCCCAAATAAGACACTTGTGCTTGGACTCTGTTCAGAATGAGGATGGACATGAACCACCTCTGTCATTTTATGTTTGAGTGAATCGAGCCTTTTGGATATGAATCTTCTGATAGATATTTTGCATGAAGCATTGTCATTCTGCTCAGGCTTTTAATTTTTTTACTTAAACTTTTTTTTAAAAACTCGCCCTCACAGCACGGTTTTGAGGCGAGTTTGATAGCAACAAGGTATCGAGCTTTCATGTCAGCATCACCGATGTCTCAGCTGGTGTCTATGTTGTTTGCTGTTCTTAAAAAAAATTGTTGAAAGATAAACATTTTCTTTTTTAAACGTTTACAATGCTTATTGTTGTGACAGACCAAATTAGAGCCTCCATTTTGCCGTATTTGGTCCACAGTTCTCATGTTTGAACACCCCTGGCTTAGACGGTTTGTTCCCTTTCTCTCGTTCTGTTTCACCATCTTGCTACTCCTGCTTCTTCCTTTCATTTGTCATCTCCTGTCCGTTTTTCCTTTTCTGTTTTTCTTCTTTTAAATCCTGCTTTGTGGCTTTTTTCTTTTTTGATCTACTTCTTCCTCGCCTCCTGCACCTTCTTCCTCCCACCTCATTGTTTGATTTATTTTTGTTTGTATCCTTCTCCTCGTCCTTGGTTGTCTTCTTTTGTTTTATACTTATTAGTATTGTCATGTTTATTAAGTTTGTGTGTGTTTAGGAATATTGCTCCAAAAGACCTTCATAGCACTCTAATCTTATTTGAACCACGAGAAGTGTTCTTGAGAAAATTATCAAGGCTATTAAAGCAGCCTTCATCCCTCTTGCAGATGCATTTGTCCACTCCCTTCTTACAATAATGAAATGTGAGGCTAAGTTGGACTACTGTTTGATATATTAAATATTTTCTTTATTAAAAAATACATTGCTTACAGGCAAACACCATTTTTAAAAACACATTAGAGCAACCTAATCATGCGGAGATACTTGAAATTATTTGCTTGGTTTTATGGCTCCACTGCCTCCAAACTTTTCTCACACACATAAAGATAAAATGAATTGGTACCAAGTTCTTTGGATAATTGTGTTTATGGTGTGGTGATTGATGGAATGCCTTTCCACTAGGATGTGTTGACATTTTAATGAAGAAGACAAGAGTATGGCGTCCGCAAGGACGCTCAAATGTTATCTTGCTTGTTTCCGAACATCTGCATTCCTCACAAACAGCCGCCGGTGCATTCAGACGAAAGCCACCAGTTAATAGGCGAACCAGTTGAACCGTAACACCGCTGCCGACTGTGTACTCCATCACCAGCGCTTGTCCTTCCTCTCTGCGCCGCTTGTCTTACATTGTGTATGCTGTCACAAGTGACAAAATGACTGTGTCTTGTTCGTCTGTTTCTAGTGTCCACTGTTAATTGGTCGTGGTCTGGTGGTTGTAATTACAGTTAGCAGCGTTTTGTACAATTCGCTTGAAGCGTTTCTAGTTTCTGACAGGGTCAGATTCTCACCAAGCACATGTTGGAAAAAGTAATGGATTTAGTTTTGATTGTGAATGTCTGTGTTGTTTAATTTTTCATGTATGCTGGATATGGATCTCGATCTTACCTTTGGTATGTAATGGATGTATGCTTTTTCTCGACCCCCACTGTTTCGGAAACTACTGGGAGTTAAACTCGTTTTATTTAATCCATTTCTCCATCCATCCATGAGATCCGTCCGATTAGAGTTTTCTTTCAATAGTGCCAAATACTACGGTCATCTCAAGGAACTTTCAGAGAAACAAAACAACAATACCATGTAAGCAAGCATAGTAGACTGTGGAAAGAGGAAGCTCCCTTTTAGAAATCTGAAGAACCAGGCTCAGAGGTGGATTTGGGTTGGGGGGTAAAAGAAAAGGAGGACAGACAATTTGTGGAAAAGCATTCAAACTCCCTGATTCAAGTCACAGATTCTCTGTTCAATTCAATAGATAAAATCCACTCTCCTCCGATGAGACAGGATCCTGAAAGAATAAATGATGACCGGGACAAAGGGCATATTCTGAGTAATATTTTGTTAGTTGGGTCAGTTTTTTTTTCTTAGTACCCTGAATTGCTAAAAATGTTTTCATTGTGAATCAGAAACTTGATGTGAAAGGAAGACTTCGAAGTGTGGAGCACCTTTCTTCTTTTCAATCTTATGTTAAAAAAAAAAAAATGTTACTGTTATTCACTTGATAGTGCTTGTGCACTGTGTAAAGCATTTGGTATAAAACTGATAAAAGCATGAGTAAGCGACTAGTGAATTTTCTTTCTAATCGAAGAGGAAATAGTCCTTCCTCACGTTTGATGCCATAGTCAAGTGAAATCCAATAGCCACGAAACTCACATCTTTGAGGTGATGCAGGAAGAACTTCTACCCAAGAGGTGCTTTTTGGGTGTATTCACACAGATTAATGTAGGACAAAAATAGTCCGAACCTAAATCTAAAAATCCAACAGATTGTTGGGTGACCTGATGATTGTGTCCTACGGTTGGGCTGAAAAATCCCCCAGATTACTCTTACATAACATGTTTTCTCCACCTCTACAGAAACTGTTTAATACAGGAAAACTGCCAGAATAGCACTGGGTTTGATTTCATCAACATGACAAACATGTAGCAGTGACATGCACACTCTCGTACCCACACATGCATAATTTATTCAGGCTGCAAGTGTGTACGTGCACAAAGGAAATCATCTCTGCATCTGTAACAAGTCAGACGTTACCTCAGTTAAACTCTGAATTAGATTCCAGCACAAATACAAACAGGCTCCCGTTTCTCTCACCTGCAACTTGTCACAAAGGATTTTACAAAAAATACTGAAATATTTGCAGAGTTTTGCATATTTTCTTATTGATATGCTGACTTCTCAAACGTAATGACAAAGTTTTTTCCTGAAGAGTAAATCACATTTGTTGATGCCTTGAATATTTGCCAATTCATGTTGACAAATTAGAAAAGTGCCAGAAATAGGGAGGGATTCCATATTGAAAAGGTCAAGAATTCAGTTATCTTGCATGATGTGGCATGAACATCCCCAATGGCTGTGCTTCTGTGTGTTTCATTTGGGAGAAAATCCCAAGCACAGACAATTACCGATTTTATTGGGCCAGTCTTGAAAGATTTTTTTGATTTTCATGCAAAAAGGCATGAGCGGGGTCCCCACCAACATGACATTTTCAAGTGTAAACGGAAAACTTTCATCTTGTTTTGACTCTCTTGACACAACAATCGTGCTCAGAGCCTCTGAGAATTCAACTTTGTGAAAACTTCTAAGATGGAAGTTTCTGAAAATGCTCTGATGCAGTCTCTGTTTAAACTGGGGAAAACTTAACTAAGTTGTTCTGCACATGTATGAATAGATGAACAATAATAATGGTGGCCTCCAGAGTGGCATGACCCTCAGTCCATGTTATCCTGGGACTTGGTAGCTTTATAGTTTAGTCACCTATCATAGCAGTCCAAGTTGATCAACTTTGTTTTGACTTAAACTAGACAGACATCAATTTAAAACTCTGCCACTTAAGTGTCAAACTTTTCTGAAACAAAGATGCAAAGACTTTCACTTGAAATGTCATGTTAGTGCAGGTTGTAACTGAACTATACGGTGCTCGACGCCACTGCTGTAATGCATTAATTCAAGTGACTTGTCTCGCAGTTCTACGAGGGTGTGAATGGTAATCGTCGGATCACCTGCGGATACATGAATTCATGTAATTTGGAGTTCATGTAGATTCTATGGGGGTTTGATTTGTCACTTTTTCATACTTTCTTACATTGAGCCTTCTTTGTTTCTGTTGTAATCTCTGCCATCACTACTTGCTGCCTTGAGCTGGAGACTAATCCAAACCTGCAGAATCTGGACTACTTCTTCCGTCCTCTCTTTTTGTGTAGTGCTGCTGACAGATAATAACTTGTTCAATTAGTTTGGAAGGAAACTTGCGCTGCAGGAAGAGGATCTATAGCCTCGGTGCTGTGCAGGTCACTGAATGGAAATCATGTTTACACTCTGGAGTGAATACATTACCACAATAAGGCATTGATGTATTAGAGAACAAGCACTCATTGCAGGCTCACGGTCCATTACAGTCCATTTATGCACCTTGGAAATACAACAGATACCTTCAGGGCCTCTGTGATGGTGCCTGATGAATGCTCGGCAGACATGTCACCTCGACCGTCTCCTCCGGGTCTGCGGAAATCATCTGCTTCAACTTTTACATTGAGACGCAAACAAATCCTTTTGTGTTTTTCTGAACACTGTCCCCAACAGAGGTCCAAGGACCTTTTCTGAATGCTTTTCATATGCTGAAGAATCAGTCAATTATTTGGAGGCAGTGCAGTAGCCCAGGATTAAGTGACTTAGCAGTGCGGCAGACAGCATCCCCTCCTCCTCCCCCCTCCTCCCTTTGCTTTAGCCTCAGAGGCTTCCACAAACAGCAAGGCTTGTCAAGGCTGATTGCAGTGGCACTGGGGCAGATAAGTCAGTCTTACTATTATCCTATGTAAGCCAGGAGTGCCAAATTACAACTTTAGCCTTAAACCCCCAACAGAGTTTGCTCACGAGAATGTCTTAAGCCACGACAGTGAATAAAAAGGAAAGGGAGGGGGGGGAAGTACTAAAAGTGAGATGACCGCGGTTTGAGGAGGAGGAGAAAGAGGAGGCCAGGGCAGAAAAAGGTCTGATGGGATGTGTGTACATATCTCACTGTGGTTTCGGCGCAGGCTATTGGATCTCTGCTGTCTTTTTATTGCTGTCAGCATCTTCCTGAGCTCATAACGGTGATGTTCTGACAGCTTTACTAAGGCCGTAATTTAAATTTATTTCTACCACACCATCGATTCTCTCACCGCTTCAATGTCATGTGTGTCTGGCCGTTCTAACGGAGAAATGTGACACAACTCCATTAGCATGTATGGATTTTCTCCCCCTCCTTGCCGCATCCTCCACTGTTTGTATCTTAAAACACTAAAAAGAAAAAAAAAAAAGAGCAGTTTGACAATGAAAGCATTATTAGATTAAAGTGGTGAGGCTGCGGAGGCAGAACTGCTACTGGCAGCAGTTCTCTCAGAGATGGCAGATTTATTCGTACACTAAGTAAACACAGAAACTCAATACTAGAAATTAGTTTTTGAGCTTCATAATTTAACAAAAATGGCAACATGCTTCAAAACACTTTTTTTTTTAAAATTTTGCTTGTAATCCAGTTGAAAATCAGCAGGTTGTTCTCTCCACGATAGATATTAAAAAATGAGATGAAATGTGTGCAGTGGATCTATTTTTTGCTCTACCTACAGTTAGATGGATGCAAGAAGCCAGTGGCTAGTTAAGTGTGTGACAGGCCTCCTCTGAGCTCACCACAGGGCTTCGGGGTAGTTGCAATGTCTCATTTGAATTGTTCTTTTGTTTATATGTTTTTTTTTTTTTTTTTGTACAAAGTTGCGTTGTCCATAAAGTTAGGCTAATGAGCAAACAAACCAAGTGCATCATGCTTGATACCCATGTGAAGTCCTTGTTCATTTTGTGAATTCATGGAAATCTTTTTCAATAAATAGTAAAATGATTTTAGCCAATGGAAACCAGAGCAGATTTAAACTTACTGTACATTAGTGCTCTTTTTTCTTTGTTCCAACTCTCCCGTTTTATCTCCCTCACGTTCTTTAGCTCCCTCCATTTACCACCAATTCAATTTCTTCCAAGCTCCTTACTATGTGATTTATGACTTTCTGCAGCACCATAAATAACTGTAGGGGGAAGAAAAAGGCTTCTTACCTTGCCCACGTACTGCGGATCTGACCCCATGTACTCCTCCAGCACAAAGAACTGGTTCCACACCCAGCCCCTCTTGACCCGCTGAAATCCAGCTGCCCCATTCCTCATCGGGCCCACCGAGCTCCTGGCGTGCTCCCTCCCTGTCCTGCCCCGTCCCAGTGGCGGCGATGGTGGGTGTAAAGAAGAGACCGAACCCTCGTTGACAAGAATCCACAGGAACAGCAGCAGGCAGTTCCTTGTTAGCATTGGCAATCTGTGGGGTTCAGGTCCGCAAGCTAAAGTCCGGCGACGAGAACGGAGCCACGGCGAACCGGTGTGTGATGGTGGGTGTGAGGGGAGGGAATGAGGGGAGGCGTGATCCTGTGGCGTGGCAGTTTCCCCCGGCTCTTTCAGGATCCCACTCAGCGATCTGTGGAGCTCATCACCTTAAGGAAAGGAAACAGACACAAGCTTGAGAAGATTTGTTTTGAGCTGGTATTTTTTACTTCATGTTCCCTCAATAAGGATACTGCAGTAGGTCATTACTTTCTCGTGGCACCATATCTAGTAAATTTGAGATGATTCTTTAATATTAGAGGTGACAAGCAGAACACAGTAAATTACAATATGATAGATGACCTGTGATTACATGATTACAGAACACACTGATACAGCGTCAGCTGGGTTGTGGTGTGAATTATCATACTTTATTAATCCTCATGGGGAAATTCCTTCTGCTGCAGTAACCTACCCTACATCTGAAATGAAGATCAAAGGTCTTGCCGAGGGACCCTCAGTGTTTATCTATCTGCTGTGGAAATGGAACCTACCAACTCTCTATCCCATTTCTAGACTGCCACTGCCCCCAAATTCTCCACATTCCCTATGATAGAATCCATTTTTAAGTTGACTTGCAGTCTTTGAAGTTCACTTGGATTTTTGAAGGCACTCTACGTACAGACTCATTGTCTTTCAATGAGAGTTTGGATCCTGGACTCTTGAGTGTATTGGCTGTTGCTGGTTTGATTCCCTTAGCTGACAGGTCAGAGTAGGACCACTGACATCTTATCACCTCCTCGGTGCACCCTAATAGGCCACGTCTGGGTCCTTGAAAAGGTTGACGAAGATTCAGAGAATCGATTTAAAAACACCTGGCTCACCATCATCCAGACCAACTCCCCATACCAAATACAGAAACTGAACTGCCTTTGAGCCCTGACACTGAAATAAACATGGGCTCTTTAAACTGAGCCCATAGTCCAAGAAGGGTTAAAGGACTCAATTTTATTTTAAAGGTTAATTTGCTGTGGGACTCCCTTGTGACCTTAAGTTGGATGAAGTGGTATAGAATATGGATCAATACATGAACTGCAATCTAGCAAGCTGATTCTATAGATATAGATTCCACAATATCTTTAAATGAGGAAAACTAATCACCAATGAAGAGTTAAAGGGCTTTTTCTACTGGTTACAATTTTTTTCAATCGTTTAGTCTGATTCCATTTGATGCTACTCGTACAGAATTTAAACAGAAAAAAAATCTCTGCATTGACTGTAACTTGGCAGAATTCAAATGTGCGGTTATCTGGAAATGAATTAAACAAATGGTGCAGTTCTGCTTCTCAGTGGTTTCCAGCCCATAAAGTAAAAATTCACAAGCCTTTATGAGCAGAATTTAGACTTTTTGTGCATACTGCATGACTGACCTATATATGCAAACCATTTGAAATTATATGGCATTGCTGTGTATAATCGGTGTGTTCCCATATAAATCTTGACAACTTGTTTTATAAATCTGGAGCATTAAAGGATTTACCAGCTTCTTTTATGTAAATGTACAAGTGCAGGACTGCATTAACCACTCAGGGAAAGGGGAAAAAAAATCTGCTGTCAGTACTGTTTGTTGAAGAGCCAGGATGGCTTTTTTGGAAATTATTCATACTTTGGCACCAGTGTCTGAAACAGTTTGTAAAAATGGAACAAGACCTTCCTATTAAAAGTAACAGTGAATTCTTAAAAAAAAAACAAAACAAAAAAAAAACATCCTAAATACCCTTCATCAACCAAAACCAAGGCAGTTCCCAGCATTAGATCTTAAACTGGCTGCTGTACTATTGACCAAATCTGAGATATTCTTCCAGACCCAAATGCAAGTAGACTCGTGGGAAATTCTGTTTTTAGGTCCTCGTCAGTTCCCTCCTGCTCCACAGTGCCAATAATCGGACAAGGGGACGTTGAAAAATTGTCATTACACCATTGTTTTGTCCCTCAGTTTTTGCTGCTATGAGCCACAGCAACTGCAATCAATACAAATGCAGTGGAAATAGACAGTATGAGCGACTCCCGTACCGCACTAAAGCATTACTATGCAGATTGCACAGACGGTAAAATGCTGGACCTCATCCACGTTTTTTTCTGTCTACTTTGAAACCAAGTTTTTTTTTTTAACCCCCCTTATCATAGAAGCTGCTTGAAGAAGTTTTCAGTGAACTTTTGAGATTCCTCACTTTATAGCACCTCAATTTTTACAGAAAACTGAAGGGCGACAGTGTTATTGCGTATTACCATACATAGTATTAGCATGGCTCTTGGAACGTACATGTGTAGAATATGTATGCTGGAGAAGATGGCGTTTTTATGGCGACAGAGTGGAGAAACGATGAGCTGTTTGAGCAGTTTGTCAGGATGTTTGGCGAGGTAAACTCTGAACTGTTTGAGAATCCATTTAACATATAACCAATCCAACAAAACAATGCACATGCAGACAAACTTATTTGTGTGTGAACCTGAATTGAAAGAGAACCAGCAGTGCTCGGTAGCCACACTCAGTCCAGAGCTTAAAAATGGTAGAAGTAGCCTGATACGATGAAGCCACTCGTCACGAGGGTAACCTCAGCAGATTATGCCAAACAAATGGATTATGTCGACTGAATATACCGTGCAGAGATGCCAAATGCTAACCTCCAGAGGAATGACTCAAAAGCATTTCAAAATCCAATAGTTTTGGCCAATATTGGGATTAAAAGCTTTGTGACTTTATTACACACAATATATTTTGAAAAATCTTGAGTATTTCATTAACTTGGCTCTTTACTTTGGTGGGATACTTGCATTTTCTTACAGCTACATGGATGCTGAGTATTTTCAGAAAGTTCTGCCTTTGGGGATGTGTTTAAACAGTTTTGGTACCTCCTATCACTGAACGAGCCCCCGAAATGCAGCCAAAGTTTTCTGTATTCACCTGAAAACTTCATCTGAACAGAGAATGATATTGCCAAAATGCTGAGTAAACAAAATGTCTTCAGCTGCTCAATCTGTGGGAGTCTTAAGTTTCAGGTATATTTGAAGTATGTGAATAAACACTGATGCCGTTGCCCATTAAACTACAACAAAAACAGATATTCTACTGCATCAGCATCTTGTCCCACTTCCACCAATGACTCAGCATCACTCTGTGGTCTGTTGTCTTCTAGTTGCTGTCGTTTTAACTGCTGACTGATAAATGCCGCAGCTTCCATTCTCAAGCACAAAAATAACTGCTGTAATTATTTGCCCGGTGATAGATTACCTCTTCACCAGCCTGTTCTCGTGGATCCATGCTCTAATTAGCTAGATTACTCGTCTCTGTCGAGAAAAGTGTGGCTTTATTTTTGCTGCCAGTCCCGGGCTGCCACACACCGCGCTGCAGGCTTGTCACTGTTCGCACAGCTCCTTGATTGCCCATAGAGGTTGAAAGTCATGCATTATTTAATGACAGCTTAATGAGAGGGTGCTGATGAGCTTCATGATTTGCTTCACTAAACTTGTAATTTTTTTGGGGAGTTTTTATTTCATCAAATCCTCCTTTCAATTTTGACAAAAAAGGAAAGCATTGTGGGCAAGCGTGTGCTGATAATGCATGCATTGGCACTTCATATCTCAAATTGACACAAGTACTGTATGAAGTGCCAGTGTACAGCAGCACGCTCGCAGTGATTTCCTTAAAATGCGTTGCCATCTCTCAGACGCTTCTGTGCTGACGAGCCCGATTTGACAGCCAGTGGCCACGGGAGATCGAGCCCATCGCTGCAGCATGTCGTTTGACAGACATGCATTCAATGAAAGCTGCACCTCCACAGAAGATAAATAATTCAGCTGACAAATAATGAAATATTCAATTTGGCTTATTTCCATTGTTTTGTCCTCACATCATGCAGCCGAACTAACAGAGAAACAAATAGACGCAGAGGCACAAGTTTTTTTAGTGGAAACCATCATTCATGCATGTGTGCATGCATAGTATATGATGGATTTTATTTATATCATGAAAAGTAAATGCATCGCTTGAGCAAATGTTCGCGAATGAAACTTATCACAGTTTTGGTTAACATCAAAACACTCTACACTTGGACGTTATCGTGACAAAAATCAGGACACGGCACCAGGGACACTTCAGGCCTGATTTACTGAGCTCCCCAATAAAGAGACATAAATTGCACAATCATGCAAACTGATTGCACCGTCGGTTTGAGTACATTTTGTGGGTGATCAACGAAGCATAATGGCTTGATTGACAGCTGAGGCAGTGGATATGCCAGGTTCACTCACAAGGCTGTGGGTTCAATCCCCCGTAAGGCTCCATCTTTGGGTAAAGTACCCTTGATCAAGACAATGAACCTCAGATTGCTCCCAATGGAGGTGAAGCTGTGGCAGCCAACGCTTGTGTTTGTGTTTGTGTTTGTGTATGTGTGACTAACAATTTACAGCGCTTAGGGACTCCGCAAGCAGTGGAAAAAAAAGAAATGCTATGTAATTGAGATCTGTTTACCATTTTTACACACAAGACGGCAAACAGTTTCATTTAAATGTGGCTTTCACATATCCAACTAGTATCTGCTGTGGAGCAGTGGTTAGCACTCTTGAATCAAATTAGACTGATTTGATTCCAGGCTTCCTGTGGTTTTTTCCAGGTACTGGATTTTGTCAACAGGCCAAAAACACACATTTAAAGTTGGTACATAACTCAAACATTGTCTGTGGGAATTCAGTTTGGTCGTTGGTCTGTCTGTGTTTGTACTCTGATGGACAACGGATCAGTCCAAGGTGCATCCTGCCTGGTAGTGCATTAAAAATGTCTGGAACATGGATTCAAGGAAGATGTTCAAAAATCCACAAATTGGGGTGCGGAAAAATGGATGTATTAGATAATCTATCACAAAATCAATACAATGCTGAAAAATAAAAACAGAGGAAGAGACAAAGGAAAAAGAACAAAAGGGAATATATTTATTATGAAAACTTGTGAAAGGACAATTGACAAAATGTTTCTTCACACAGCAGCAGTCACCTTTCCTGAATGGTGAGCTGATTTGCTCGGCCTTTTCATTTGTGTTGAATACAGATGTTATCCTCAAATGCATTTGACTTCAGGCGTTATTTATGTGTATGTTAAATTATTAGCATTTCTTGAATGTTGTAGGGTTATACCAGTAGCGGTATCAGCAGTGGTCGATTGGTGCAAGAGAAACAGTTTTTTTTAGAAACGGTGGCCTGTAACATGACACTATTTAGTGAAAATAAATGACTATTTCCTCATTGTCACATAATGTTGGTCTAATTTATCAGCAATATTAGCCTTGTCATGACTCGTCCTACTCTGCCTCTGATTGGCTCGTCAGCCCTCATGTTGCGCAGTAAACAGACATGAACTAATCAAATCAGCGAATGCGGTGAGTACCAACCAATTACGGCAGAGCATTGTAGGTCATGCCTTCATCTTCCTAGGGGTAAAAAAATAGGCAATGTGACGTTTTAGACGGTGCAGAGTGGTACATCATTTGAAAGTGGGTCTATGCAATGTTGACTGAAAAATAAGGGAGTCCAGGACATACGCACACATACACCCTGGACTTCACCACTGGGTGTTCAGTCCACTGAGTTTTGGTGCAAGCGAAGAAACAGCCCATCATACAGAGACTGTTTTATTTTACACATCTATGAGATGGATTTCTCCATCTTCCCGAGTCGCAGATCAGCTTCCACATTCAGAAATGTCCATTGTCCTCAGTTGCACTCACTCTTACACTCATTGTGTGTGTATGTGTGGGAGTGTGTGTTCCTGGTAATTCGCCAGATCACTGTGCTACAACACTATGACCTTCAGCAGAGTCTAGTATTGTATTAACTCTGGGAACCGTTTATTCGGGTACAAAAGAATCTTTCAACTGGAAACATCTGACACCATCAGGGAACTTATATGAAATCTTTTAGCTCCCGTGGTATTGGGGTTTTACATCCATACAAAATGTTTCACAGTGCTGTGAGAACAAAACAGCCTGTTAACAGCAAGCACCATACTTTCGTGTCATTTAGCATTAGTGGTTTCTTTAAGCAATGTCTATGAATTATTCAAGGACAGTTTTTTTGGGAAGTTTTGAAGAGGTGGCCAAGAATGCTTCAGCATGGTGATCATATGTGCTTCAGGGAGAATGAAAAAAGGACTTCAAAGCTGCTTTGTATTGTGGTTTGTTGTTTTGACCATTATGGACAGTATACAGTGTTGCTTTTCTGCTTTTGGTGATCTCAGAGATGTTCAAGAACAATTGAGGGCTGGTCGGATATACGTTTGCCAATTTTTGGACATGTATTCAAGGACACTTTGCAGCGTCAGTTGTGCTTTCAGCAATTGTGGAGGAAACTGAAAGGACAGGTGTGAACATCCTCCCCTTTGATAAGCTCAAAATCCAACAGCTATAATGGTCAAAACAGTCCTTGGTTGTGAGTCTACCTTTGTGTATGCGGAGGCTTGAAAAACGTGACACTTTTCAAGACAGTCAACAGCAAAATAAAACTTTCATCCTCAAAGTATTTTCCTATATGTTGATTTAAAGATTTTCATTTACTGTTAGTCTAATACAATTTAAATGTATTTGAGTTTATCTTTGAACCCCCTCCCACCAAAAAATACCCAACTAATCACTTGAATGAATACTCAGGATGTGTAAATCATTTACATTTTAATCATTGTCAGGTGAGTTATGTAGAATTAGATTATTATTATAGATTAGATTATTCATCAGACCCTTTGCATGCAACAGAATGAAATATTACAGTATCAGCCTATTCTGTTGAACCTTATTCATTATAGAGGAAACAAGCTATTCACTTGTTCCTGCTCAGACCTATTTACAAACTCGACTAGCGTGTCAACACTCAAGTATTCAGCTCTGGTCTTGTTAGCCGACACTTAATTGCGCTTAAAACAAGAGAAGGCAACCACAAATGATTTGGATGAAAAATGGAGCTAATGGTTTCCACACCTGGTTTATTGTTCCTCTCTCTCCCTCCTTAATGCACTTATGAGCCGTACAGTAATGAAGGACAGCATGCCTCTAATTTCATAACTGGAGCCCTCATTGACATCATTGTCTGTGATTAATTATACAGCCGTGCAACGTCTGCTTCAGAGGAAGGATTACTTCAGCGAGGTTACGTCTCGCACCCAGATCCATTTATTCTCTTTGTCATCCGCAGTATCTTAAAAGTCAAAACTGATCTGGCAAAGTTCTCTTAACAGATTTGGCAGGAAGTGCGTTGACACGGGTCAGACATGCCTCTCCTGCAGGTCGCTCCTCATTTAGTCCCAACATAATGGAAAATGACTGTTCCCATAATTCCTGCAAAATCACGCCTCTGCCACTGTACGATCCTGGGAGGGCTCCATGCATATTTTATGAGAGGAGTTCATTAGCATATGTCGGGCTTGGGTTGTGAGCCCTGACCCATGTGTCTACTTCAGATAACACAACGCACCGGGCTGACAGTGGTCTCACACATCACCTGCAATAATCAAAGAACATATGGCTCGCTGATCTGCCCGGTGCCGATTACCACCCACCAGAAACTCCCACAGAAAGTTATTACTCGTCAAGGCTGCCATAAACATGACAAAGAAAGGCACTGGCTCCAGGAATGGAAGGGAGAAATGAGTCATCTGATCAAGTTTTTGTTTTGCCTACTGCTTTATCTCCTGATGGGTGAAGATGTTTTGTTTATCCTTTATCCCTGTTTAACTACCAAAGGGCATTGAAGCCCACATTATTATCATTTGGAGACATCAGCCTTATTTCTACCACAGTTCCTGCTACTGCTTTTCCACCACAGAGACCAGAGAATGAATTAAGCTTCTGAGAGATTAATTCACATTGGTTCAGTACTTGATTTGACTTTATTTTTTCTTTTATTTTAATTTAATGGTTTTCATCTCTTCATGGGTGAATGGGAGGTGTGGAAAAATGTGTATGAACAGAGTCAAACTGGGAGTTTGCCACAGTACCTCGGTGCTTGTGCTCAGAGATATTAATTATAAAACTCCATCCCAACGCCTTGTTGCTATAAAAATCTCCTTGTTACATATGGTCATATCGATTCATTAGATGTGACAGCAAAGCTGCATGTGTGCTCAATTGCAAATGTGCACCATGTGGTGTCAAGTGAATTGTTGATTCATGGAAAGAAGTGTGATGATGGGCTCTTTTCTGGTCTCTGACAACTGGAAGAACACTGCTCTGCTGGAGGTGGCTTTGTTTGCATTCTGTGGATGTTGTGAACTGAAAGATCGAACACTTCCAAATGAGTGATGTGAAAATCACATGACACCAGTGTTCGGAGCCACTGAAAATGTGTTTTGGAAAACGCTTCAACTCAATCCGAGTACAATCAAGGGAAAAAAAACCCAACTTTTTCTGAAATGCTGCAACCACACATGCAACCACGGCCATAGCAAATAGCTCTTCTGTACATGTGAGAGCAGATCAACAACAACACACATGGCTTTGGATATTTTTGTCTAAATGGGACCTGATTAGGTAATTTAGTATTCTCTTCTGGCATGGTTATTGATGAAACATTTATTTCTCTAATCAAAATAAAAGTTAGAATATAAGGTGCATTGGCATAATTCAGCCGAGTGTATGGCCAGAGTTGAAAAAGTTTGTGGTGGCTTTTATGTTTACTCCAATGCAATCACATATTCAGCTGCTTTTAATGTTTTTTTTTTTTTGTTTTTTTTTTTTTTGCCTGAAGAAGTAAGTTTCTTGATTTAGGGTTTGGCAGACACTTTTTAATTTGTATTAAACAGCATTGCATGTTTTCTAGCATCAATACAAACAGCAGTGTTAGACCCATTGCTAAATTTCTTTTTTTTTTTAACAAAAAAAAAAAAACCCAGATAAACAACTAAAGCCTTGCATTAACTCAACCTGTTCACAAGACTTATTATTCATTAGGCTGTTAGCAGACCCCACTAAGGAAGAACAAAATAAGCCAAGTGGGATTTTTTTTTTTTAAACAATCTTGGCAGATCTGAAACATATCAGAAATCAAGCACCAGTTTTATGTCAATAGATAAGCTGATTATATATTAGCAATTGAAGTGATGAAGTATTTTCTTCCCCCATGAGCAACGCTGTTGAAGGAGTATTGCACGGTCACTCCGAGAAGTACGTTTTCCACAGTAACTGTTGCGGATGACGGTACCGAAAAAAAAAGACAGTAAATCCCATAGTTCTATATCTCATACTAATTGTCAAATGGCCAAAAATCTGAGAAACCCAAACTTTATTGAAGTAGTTCACAACAACAAATGAATACAGTACCCAAACTTCAGTATTTCTTCTCGGACGGTTTTCAAACCTCAGTTTCCCAATGAATTGGTAACAGTTTCACCTCCGATTTCAACCTAATTTTCTACGGACCTGATATGGTTCACTCAGATCTACTCTTAGTGTCCTATGCACAGTGAGGGAAACACGGCCGCAGCTGAAATTTCACGCTTTATTAATATGCACGAAGAGACGTAATCAAGGCAAATTGCAGTTTTTACCCTGCTCGCTGCTCGCTGGGGTCAATATGAAACAAAGCAGACCACTCCAGTGACTGAGTGCTTAATTTAATCTCCCAAAGCAGCAGCACTGATGTTGGAAACACTCATTTCACCATTTCTGAAGTCTGTTTTGTGTATAAATCACACAAACAGCCACATAAGGTCCTAAAATTCTGAATCCTTGTGAGAGGAATGAGCTTTCGACTTGCACACAGCACAATATACTGTAGTAAGTGTCATAATTTTCACTGTGCATGAACTGTGAAATATCAGACTTGACATTTTAAGACTTGTATGAGCTGAAAGGAGCATCCTGAAACTTTCATCCCCTTGTAGATAATCATTCCAAAAAACAACTACAAATCAGGTGAGTTTTCCTTGAGCATTTTAAGACTGATTCAAAGGACAGTACATGAAGGATTCATGTGAGAGCCGGAGGTTCTCCTGTTTAAGTCCAGACTGCAAATATATTGCACCTTGGCCAAGCCGCGGCAGACCTTGGTCGGAATTTATTTGTACTTCTAACTACATTTGAGACATTTTAAGAGGGAAGTTCATTGCGACTAGTTTTTCTCCCTACTGAGTAATGGTTTATGGCTAGTTGGACTCGTCAAAAGAAAAACGATTGTGTTCAGGCTCATCCTATTTTCATTTCCTAGAAAAAAAGGTACAAACCATATTTTGAGAGAATGCATCTCCACAACTCCATGTTTAAGAAAGTGGTCAACTTGAAGACTGTTGTGATTGTCCAGGAGCAGCAGCTTATGGTGCACATTGCTGCTTGTTATGAAGCGACATCTGTGGTACAAAAAGTGTTTTTAATTCTGTTTTTGATCGGGAAAGCTTCAGCCATTCACTTTAGCAAACATTTAGTTGTCTATTTCTGAGTAAAAATTACACCAGTTTCATCAATGCAATCATCAGTGGTATACTGACTGTATACTTATCTGGGTGGTTGGTGTATTTTAAGTAACTTTTGCTTCCAGGAAACACATTGAGACTGCTGAATGAGAAACCTCTTTGGAGTTAGATTTTTTTCTTTTTTTAAGATGAAAGCTTTACACTTCAAAGTGCAACAATAGAGCAAGAAGTATTGAATAAGATTATTCATTTCAATGACATTGAAATGCTTTACTTAACACTTGCTATTTCAGTCTTGATCAAATTGAACAATTTTTGATTTAGCCACGATTACTCAGCCTTCATATGATAAATTTCTATTTTGTACATCATCTTCAACAATGGGGCACAGTGGCAGCGGGAGTTTGCCTTTCTGCAATGCGCAGGTTTTTTATTTATTTTTTTTTTTTTTTTACACAGGTGCAGGTTATTAGCCCACCAGCCAACCCCAACCAGGAGGTCCAGAGCTCAATCTTCGTCTCGTCGCTACCCTTCTCCCTGTTCGGCATAGGCATGGTGAGGTTGTGATCCCACGGGGACTGCCTGATCGATGTAAGTTATGCTTAAAAGGAAAACAGAATGAGGCTGAATCGCTGCAAACATCACAGGAGAAAGCTGTCAAATCCTGATTAAGAGTAAAGCTCTAGTTTCCACACTGCCTCAGTCACGGGGGTCAAACGGTGGTTTGGAGCCCTGCATGTTTGAAAACTGTCTGCCTGCATGACAGCAGTTGCCTGTGCAACAGTGGTGCTTCTCGGCTTCCTTGGGGCAACGGGGCTGTTTCATTTCATCTGAGGAGCTGCCTGTCTTTCACTGCTCCAGAATAAGATCAGGCATGTCTCCTGGCTCTGAATATTTGTATCTGTCTAAACTTCTGATGTCAAAGATGTGATGAAAGATAGCTGAACACTGGTTTATCGGGATACGGGGAACTAAATGGAGGAGGAAAAACTTGTTTTTATAAATTACTGTTTATGGATGTGCAATAGAACTAATATATACTGTAAACTGAAGAGAGAGGCAGTTTTTTTTCACATTGTTAATGAGGTTAAACTGGTTTCCTTTAACAATTTCAACACAGTAGTATTTCTTTCCTTTGTTTCTTCAGTGTTTTTGTGTTGAAACAGGCTCCCGGTTGGTTTGCTCTGTGTTGCAGGAACGTGTCGTGAAAACGCAGGAATGATGGAGTGACTGACATTTCATATAAAAGAGGATGGGAGGAAAGAAAAGTTGACATCTGTTGTATTTCTTGCTGTGACAAACCTAACCTTGTCACATTTGGTTTTTATTGCCAGACTGTGCTTTCTGGCTGTCACCTGTCAGACTGCTTTCCTTTATAAACACAGTGCAGTGTGCTGGATCTCGCCAAGGCTGTTTTTTTTTTTTAAAAAAGAAAAAAGTTGCAAGACCTTTAACACTGGGGGATTTCATGTCTAGTTCATCTCCCTTCAAAACACTGTGGTCCTTCTGCAGGCATCAAGCCACATGAGGTAGAAACATGCAACGAGCGCTATTCATGTAAGGAGGTCATGTGTTGACCAAGTAATGTTAGTGTGACTAAAAATGCCAACTCAATTTGTCGTGCTTCATTTCTCAAGTATTAAATTAAGTAGGCTTGGCCTAAAGGTTAAAGAAAGGCGGAGGTTTAAAATTCCACTGTCGTCAAATACCACTGAGCGTTGTTTCAGGGAGGGTACCCAGCGTAAACTCAGGGGTTATGATCCTCAGTGGAGCCCAGAAGCAGAAAGACGATCCTGCATTGAACCTCAGCTGAGTCCAGACGGAGACAGAGTCTCTTGGTTTGAACTGGACGTGCCCTATACTCCTCCGATGGAGATGACCGATCAACAAACTCCAACCAACTCCACAGGTTCCTCTTAATGCAGAGGGGCAGTGGCTCTACTCTGCCCTCAGCGCTGTGAGAGAGGTCTGGAGGAATCAAGACATCGTGAACCCTGCAGCAGAAACTCACTCCGAGGCTGTTTTGTCTTGAACTTTTAGTTTTATTTTACTTGTTGGAAAGTTCACATTATTTCGAGGAGTGCTTGACATCATACTCCAGACTGATTATACTGTTGCTTGTGAGTATTTACATAAACAAAATGCGAGACAAACTATTCCAAACCCTTCAAATAGAGCCAGGAGGGTGTCTATTTGCTTTGCTGATTCTTTCTTTCACATTTGATTACATATCGGATGTTTAACTTGGAAAATTTACACTTTTGCAAACACTCATATTATAGTATTGTGCCTCTTGGCTTGGGCTCCCTCAATAACAAGATTTTAATATCAAGGGACTCCTAAAATATATCTTGACAGTAGTGTGAGTATAATTCAGGTCAATAGAAGGTACAGATGCAAAAGCATAAGACATTATTGATTTTGATGTATTCTTCCAAAAAAGTTATCTCTGTATCAAGTCCCAATGATATAAAACACATGGCACACACAGTTAATGCGTTCAGTCAAATTAACTGAAGGAAAACAGAACTGCTTTTTCATGCTTTTTCGTTTTATCAATACTTCCCATCTTTCCCGTCCCTGCTTATTTCACTGACGATAAAAACTCACCAATACTTTTGAGAAATTACAAGACACATATTTGGTCTTTTAGCTGCAACACACAATGATGTAGTGCAGGAGTCGTCAACGTGGTGCCTACAGGCTGGAAAAGCACAAACATGTTTAAGATTTTTTTTTTTTTTTTTGGTTTTGCAACATGTACTTGGTGTTTTTAAGAAACTTTCAGGCTCCATTTACACAATGTTTCAAGTAAAAACACATGGTGCACATTTGCTGTAGCAGCATTTCAGAAAAGTTGCATTTTCCCTTGTTTCCATACAGATTAAGCATTTTTGAAAAGTTCCACCTTGGAAGTGTATTTTTTTTTTAAAAAAACTTGCATTTTCAGTGGCTTTGACAACATTGGTGTGTGACCATGATTTCATTTGAAAGGATTGAGTCTTGGAGTAGCAATTAGTTCTCTCAAGTGAGTGAAAATCCCAGTTCGATTGTGGATTTCGACATTTTCTGCGTATGTTTTGCATGTTTTTCCTGTGTGAGCCACTTTTCGCCTGGAAGTTCAGTCTTGGATGCTTGTGTTTCAGGGTAACTGGTGAATCATGCTCACAGTGGCAAATGTGTTTGTCTCCTGTGTATTTTACCCTGATTCTCCCACGGCAGTCTTATGGTGGATCAAGCATTTGTGTTTTTGGTCTTTTAACAGACTGAAAGAAAGAGAGGGGAGAAGAAAAAAAAAAACCTCATGGCCAAATGTGGCACAATGAGGGTCAATGCATTTTGAATTGTACCCACAGGTTCCTCATCCATTTTGACTTAAATCAGATTATTGCTCCTTTGGGGGCAAGTTTCTGTGAAAGTCAAGAACCGTGAAAAACCTTAATATCGGACTCATAACTGATTTTGGCCTTCCTTGTGGCTCCTCTTGCTTCATTCAGATCCATTAGTTTCCTGAGCTTTAATAATTCATCTGCATGAAACTTTTATTGGAAGAATGCACCTCCAGAAATCAATATTAAATGACCTACTAGACAGGAGACACCCAGGTCTGTTGACCTTTGTGGACCCACAAAAACACTTGAGGTTGTACCGTGGTGTTAGGATGGGAATTATTCTGGCCATTAAAAAAGAAAGGTTTAATTTTGATCTTTCATTAAGCTCAATCCAGGATTGAGGCGAGTTACTGAGTAGCTTCAAGCAATCGGGTTTATAAAGGACTCGGTGCGGCTGCAGACATATAAGCACACCTTAATTTTCGGTGGCACGCAGATGAAATGCCTCACCGTGGTAAAGCAGAGCTGTGCTGCGTCAGGGAGCCGAGGTGGGCCAGACACCGACTCCTGCAGCTTTATTTCAGCAGATAATTGAACCATCATGAACTCTGTAGCAGCAGGTGCATTCACAAAAGCATTAAAGACGAGGAAAGCAGCAGCAGCAGCAGCAACTAGTCACAGTCTTAAAATACCTCCCAAAGAACTTCCCCAGACACAACCGAAGCCCCCTTCTGCTAAGTCTCCACCCGGTGGTGACTACTTGGTTTTGTCGATGTAGCGTTTTAGTAGGCATCAAAGCACATTCATCACTGAAATAGTCTTGGCAATGAGAGTTGTCTTCATTTGTTACGATTAAAACATGTTTTGGCCTACTGTCTTGGTGCTCTAATGAACTCTGTGAGAGATGGCGGTCTCCTTCACTTGGTCTTCATTTACAGTTCAAAGAACGCACCACTGACATTCAGTCATGGTATTATCTACTTTAAATCACCGGGGTTATTTATGACCAAAACTTTTTCTCTTTCCTGTGGAGAGTCCAAGAGAGTGTTTGTGTTCTCTGGGATCGCCTGGAGAGCTGTTGAGGGTGTACCCTGCCTTTGTCCATAATGACAATGTGCCCGAGTTGGATGAAGCGGTGCAGAAGATGAACCTGGTGACGACTCGTGGCCTGGCATGATAATTACATAGTTTTTGGTGTTTCTGCAGTAGCGTAAAAGCAAAGCTTTTCTGAAATGAAAATGTGAAAACAGTGCACTTTTCCGTGAAATGTGTTTTCTGAACAGTCCCGTCATCGCATCCCTTCTACAGTTAGTGTCGTGGTTTGCTTTTGGCTCACAGTCAGCTGGGATCGGTTCCAGCTCCTCACTATCTAACTTGGGTAAAGCAGGGTATAGAAGATGAATGAAGGGCCGCAAGCATTTCATATCTCGCACAAAATCAAGCATGTCCAGATGTAATAACAGTTGAAGCCTCTGGATCCAAGAAGAAGAAGAAGGGAAAAAAAAACAAAAAAAAAACCTGAACCAAATATACTTCTGTGTGTGTAAGAATCATTATTGCATAGCATAGTAATGATCAGATATTTATATTTGCTTAACTCAGCCCCATATTCACAACAGTGAATAAAAGATGGAGTGTTTCAGACCCGCGGCATGCCCGGGTCCAGGGTGCACTGCATTCGACTGCATGTATTCAGGTATCTACCAGCGCCCTTGTATTCACTTTTCATTTCATCGGCTGTGCTATAACCTACGCATGAGATGTTCTTTGATAATTTAGCTTGACTGGCCAGCTGTGTTGCTACTCCCATTTTCATTACATTGCTTCCACCTACACTTCTCTCCTCCCACTCTTCCTCCCCGAAGGGCTTCAATGATATTACTGTCTTCTCCTGCCTGAGCCGTGCAAAAACAATGTCTTTGCAGCCCATTCCCCCGACTAACACTTTTTTCATCCCCTCTAAGTCTTACTGCACACATTTTCTCATCAGACTTGAAGGTGGTTCAATCAAGGTCGCCAACTTGATCTTCTCTGTGACAGTTCTGTGAGAGAGCTTTTGATCCATTAACATACAGAAAACAATGTTATCTCACACGAGAATCCAGCAGCTCCTTTGATTTACAGACGCACAAACACTCAAAGCCCTTTTGTTGTTTTGCTTGCTTTTAATTGCAGTTATCTGTTGATTATTGCACTGGCAGAGACTGACTTTGGAAGGAGCAGGAGGAGGAGGAGGGTGGACTTTAAACTCAATTACTTGAGACGAACAATAATGAAGAGGCAAATGACAAGACTGCGAAAGTATTTAAAATATATATTAGCGGGTTAATTATTTCTTGTGTGGCAACCTCTAAAACAGGGGTGAGCTTGTGAAATGGGAGTCATTAAAGGAGGACTGCAGGATGCAGACCGGATTTATGAACACTCCTAAAGTACAAGGCACTACTTGTGGAACAAAGTAACGTACTTAAAAATAAACAGATATAGTGAGTTCGGGAAACTCAATTAAGAAAGACAGAGCTGCAGTTTTTTATCTATTAACTGCAGAATGATTGAAGTGGTTTACAAAAAAAAAAAATGCCCGAGGAAACTGAATTATATTTATTGCAGAGCGTATGGTTTGTGTTCCAGACAGGATGTACGCTTCTTGTTACACTGCGCAGAATGCTTCATCTACATCACACTCTTCTTCATCCCGTGTGTGAGTGCGTCTTGAAATGTGTCCACTTCAAAACCACAAAAGTGACGATCTCACAAACAAGACTGCTTTCCTTGATCTTGAACTTCGCCTGAAAAATCATATCAGAAGATCCAGGAAACAGACTAAATTCTGACCGGTCCTTTGAAACACAGGTCAGTGTGAGCTTTTCTAATTAAAGTCAAGACGGTTCCTTTCTGCCTTTTTCAAATATCACACCTGTTAAAGCCTCAACAGGACATCTTCAGGTCAGAGGGAGGTATATGAGTCGACGACTCTGATGGTAAATCACTGCCAAATTGAAAAACTGTCAGTGACAGAGCAGACTTTTAACCGACCAACGTGCTTTACATATAACCTACTAAAACCTGAATTGTTGGTGAAGCTGTGGTGAGCACTGGGGTCACATATAGCAACAACATACCCATTTCTGGTTTGGTCTTGGGAGTGTCTCTGTGTGATTTCTGCATGTCCTACCTGTGTGAATTTCCAGCCTGTGTTTAACTGCGTACCTGTCCAGGTTCCACCCAGCCTTCGCTGATCATCTGTTGAATTCAGCACTTCACAACTCTGAACTGGATAAAATTCTTTAAAAAAAAAAAAAAGAAAAAAAAAAGAAAAAACACTTTCCAATCTAATATAATGTATTGGTTTTCCCAAAGATATGGAACACATAAAAGGCTGTGACCACCTGATCTCCTGTCCTTTTTTGTGTTGTTATAGCTTTAGGATTGTCCTGAACTGAAAAGATAGAATACTTTATGGGCAAAAAGGCAAAAGTCCGAAGGTCAGCCTTCTCTACATTACAGTGATTCTGCTCAGATTAGATGCACTGCATATAACAGCAGCTTTTGCATACTATATATAAATACATGTGAAGTTCTTCTTGTTTGTGCGCAGGTGTTTGCAGAACTGGAAAAAGCTTGGAATGCAAAGGAGGACACCAGATTACCTTTATTTTGCTGATTTGATTTTCGAGTGTGAGGAGGGCTTTATCAGCTGTAAACCTTACATGAAAGGATAACCACACAAGTAAACAAATCAAGCACTTGTTTTAATTTCAATTAAGAGTTTCCAGAGATTAAACTCTAACATGCAATGTTAAATCCCTCTACACCAAACAAAGCTCTTTCAAACTTAGCACAAAATCAAAACCAATTTTACCCCAACTGCTGCAACACACTGACAAATGGTGAGGAATTGTGAGGTCAGAAAACCATGTGTCAGGATGTGCATAATCTGAAACCCACTGCCGCAAGTCAAATTAAACTCAAACTTGCTACTAAATCAGATGAAGCTGAATCGTTTCCTGTGTTCGTCATTAAACACCCAGGTGATCAAATAAATGACTACCGATGACGTCTCCAAAGCCTTCCACACACTGAAGCACCTCAGCTTGGCTGCTCTCTCCAGCAGCGCGTCAGTCCCTCTGGCAAGCAAACCGTCACACCTGCCTCTGATCCTCCTAATGAGGCCAGGCTCTCTTGCTCTTTCTGAAAAGTTAGCGACACATCTACCACACTTATCTTTCCAGTGTCCTCCTGTGTCCTCTCCAAACCAACCCCTGACACAATTTTGGACACAGAAAAATGCACAACAAAAGGAAAACCTGGTGAAATGTAAATGCGACAAAACAATACAGGTACGGGCATAAAAGATAAATATCAACAATTGCACACAAAAAACTACTTTATGAACAAAAGTTGTCCATTTCTATGTTGTTGCACAAATGTGACCTTAAGTGTATCTGCTTTCCTTTTTGGCTTTTAATGTAAAAGTTTGAGAAATCCGCCCTTAAGTACACACAAGCTCATCTGTTAAAAGCTCTGAAAATCATCTTTTTCAGTTGGACCTTTTCTGTAGATTGAAATTGAAATTGAATCATTTGTCCCGCATGGGGAAATTGCAGGGTTGCCGCAGCAAAAAAATGTAGAAAGAAAAGTAGAAAAATACAAAGCCCAACCATACAAAGAAAAGTGAAATATAATTTGTATGTAAAATTAGGATAGATATAATTAAATAACATAAATATACCGACCGACACAACTAAATATTAAATATAATTTAAATACAAATTTAAGACAGATATAATTAAGTAATGGGTATAAACTGACGGATATAAATTAAATATAATTTACATAAAGATCTAAGACAGATATAATGAAGTAAATAACAGATATAAAGATATACATCAGCAGACACAAATGAGATCATTAAGATATACGTTTAAGACGAACAGATATGTATACTATAGCAATAACAGATAAGTTAAATAAACGCTTGCAACAGACACATGTACAGTAACGGACACATATGTACAGTAATAACAGATATAAGTTAGATATAATTTAAATATACATTTAAAGATCAATGTCTTGTAAGATCTTCAACAATTAAACTTGGCAATTTAACATGTAATGTAAAATATTAAAACTGTTTTTCAATCGGGCATTGAATCTTTTGTATGACAATTATCCTTGTGGGTGAACTGAGCTCAGGTTCTGGTTGTGTTTTCATCAGTACTTGGAATATTTCCAGCAGTGCTGCAGCAATTCCAATTATAATGATAGTGTTGTCCTCAAAAGCTCCCATCATAAAATCTTCAGCTAGAATGTGCCCAAAGCTGCAGATAGCCTTTTTGTTTGTCAGCATTCAAAATCTTGTTTCAGACATAAATCAGTTGGCTACTCATCATTTATTTAGGTGGAAACCCAAAATTTGCTGAATACCTGCCAGTTGGTTTGTCCTTCAGAATATATTTCCTTTGTGTGTGTGTGTGTGTGTGTGTGTGTGTGTGTGAGGGGGAAATAAAAGCTCTTTTCTGAGATCTTGTTGCAACCCTCTATTACCTGCTCTCCCAGTATTCTCACCGTACCACTGTTGTAGAAAACAGACTAGATTATACCCTCAGAAGAGGTGCTTTCGTCTGTTCAGTTCAATTCTGTCCATTTAGGAACTCTTCATCTCACCGAGAGCTCTCCGAGATGGTGTATCACCTTGAATATAATCCGCTGATGAAAAATAAATTAGCTGCTACGTGTCCCACTGAACGAAGGTTGCCTCTCTGTTCTGAACTGAACTTTTCCACCCTGAAGATATGGAAGGCTTAGCTGTAGAGACAAAACTGGCCCGAGGCAATAAAAGCAGCACCACACTGACTCAGCTCTCCCCAGTGTGAATGCGTCTGGATCCCCTGCCTACGAAACCTATGATGCAACACATATCGAGCCCGTGAAAGGCTATGATTAGACGGAAAACTCATGATCGGTGCGCAGGATGTGAACGTTAGCGTTGCGTGCAAAATCTTAAGTACAGTGGATAATCTGAGAGATGACACCAGTGGAGGGAAAAGAAGCGAAATCGATGTACCCTTGATGGTAGAACAGCTCAAAACCGATGGCCCGCTTCCCGAGTCACAGCCACCGCTGCTCTCTAATCTCAAGTGAGTGAATGCACAATGAAATAAAAGGTGTGACTGTGGAGACCTGTCAGTTCACAGCTTGACAACAAGCCTACCAGTCAACCTGACAGTAGGGGGAATCTGGCTGTACTTGTTACAACAGGTTAGTCGGTGCATGCCAAGGTAGCTGGCTGGCCCCCACTGCTTCCGTTTGAACTAAAGGAGGAAACACTGCAGGGTTGAATATTGAATCCTGTTGTTGTCTTGCTCAGTGGGTCATTAAATCTTGCTTTCGGCAATGCCAACTATTGACAGACAAGGTTATAGAAGTTGGATCATAACAAGGAGGATACAGAGCATCGAGCCTCAGTTAAACGTTTCTTTGAGGTGGGAAAGGTAAATTACTTTCAGAACTGAACCACTTCCAAAAAGATGGCTTCTTTTTGTGTGATTAATGTTGGTGAATGAAATTTGTGATTAATAAAACTTGCAGGGATTGACCTAATATTGTTTCATAAATATTTCCTTTATTCTTAATGTAATGATTTTGCATCAGAAGCGCAAAAATCTCAGTCAAAAAGTCAAACGGCTCCTTGTTTAATATGCTGCTGGTAGCAGCTGAAGGTCCAGATGTGTTTGAACAAATGCACTATTAAAGTCAACCTGGTCCAGTCAGAGTTAGTGTTAGTGTCCAAATAAAATAATCAGATTTTCTAATGGTGAAAGCTTTACTGCCTTGAAGCATCTGTACAACAAATACACAGTTTACCAAAAACACATTTCTTCACTTTTACTCTGCGCCTAACCATGAGCTACAGCTGTAAAACATCCTGTTTGAATGAATTGTGGCTCGTTTGAACATTCATTTATTCATCTTCCTTACCACTTTATCCAGGTCAGGGCTGCAGAGAGTGTATCTCGTCTAACAATAAGGCAGGATCCACCCGAGAGGTCACCATTTCATTTTCAAGTTTTAATCCACTAATTAATGAGCACTGTCAATGATAAACCCTTGAATGAATAGGATGAAATGAAAGAATCAAGGTCACTGGTAGCCAGAAGTAAGAACTATTCATAGATTGAATTGGAGGTGTATCTCAAAAAAAATTAGCTATCCTCTTCCTAAACAGCACAGAACATGAGTCACTCTTCAATAACTGGTTTATTTTTGTTTTTTAGAGACTTTCAGTTTGAAATGTACTTTTAACATCTTTTTTTAACCAAATGCAATTAGGTTTATATCAGTCAAACTAATATTATTTGTAATTTATTAACCATGTTACTTCAGGTTGTATCAATGGATATGAAAGAGTACTTTAAATGGTTGTAGTCATGTGCAAGGATTCATTCATAATATAATTCATGCTTCATGAATTTCAATTCATTCATTCACTTTTCAATTTACCAGCACTTCTCTGAAGTATACTTTTAATACACCATCATATGGATCACAGAGAGAGAGATTTTGAACTTGGAAATTAACATTCACAGTTGGGAAATTTTGAGTTTGTTAACAGAGTGGCTATTGAGTTAATGGTTCAGGTTTTCTTTCTTGGTTCAGAATCATGTTAGTCATTTTTTCGGAGGAGACACAAGAGGGCACCAGTGAGCTGAGCATGGCAGGTGTGTCGCCAACTTTCCAGGTCGAGCAAGAGGGCCGAAGGATGTTGCAACTTTGGATGTGGGACTTTGATCTTTGGAACTTGATTTAATTGACGGCAAAATTAGTGCTTAATTTGTTTTACCAATGTGCTTAACTTTTCATTTTGAGGTTACAACAAATACAGCACTCATCTAATAATGAAATAAAGAAGAAAAAACATGAGTGAATTCATCCAGTGTCCTCCTTTGCCATTCAGGCTGAGTTTTGCAGGTGTTGAGGCACAAACACAAGAGATTATAGCACTGGAATGTCTATAAATACACAAAATGTACAGAAGTGAAGCACATACAGCTGACCTATCCATCCGTTTTCTAAGCCACTTTATCCTTTTCTGGGTAAAAGCATCATGAACGTTATTTTAACTACACCCCAAAGTAAACATTGCAATTTGTGAAGGATGTGTGGTGAGTCAAAAACTTAGTAAAACGGCCGAATTACTGTTCGTAAAACTTACTTAATGATGTGGTTTGATGGGGAGCCAGACATTAAGTAAATAAGAAATAAATTCCCTAAATCCCACAATGCCCCTGCAGTTTGTGGAGCCAATGATGTCCTCCTTAACAAAACACATTAAAACCACTCATGGAATAAAGCCTTTAATGGCATCGAGGAGAAACCATTTAGGTGCTACCTTTGGTTGGTTAAGCATCATTTAGTTGTTGGTTCTCTGGAATTACCTTCACTTTTCAAAGCCTTTCATCTTTTTCACTGTATGAACTGAGTTATGAGGTAGAACATTAAAGGCGGTGTCCCACAAAGACCTGGCACCTCAGAATGATCTTCAGAAGAAAGGTGCTAAAATAAGGTTTTGAGGAGGTGTTCCAGCAATTTATAGTCCTGGTTCACATGGCTACATCAGTCCAGGAGCGTAATATGGATTACAATGGAGATGTAGAAGGAAAGCAATTGATCTGAAGCCTGTTTCCACTCCTTCCCATTTTCCTTAATTTCATCAACAGGTGGTCAGTCCATATAACTTACCAGAGAGGTGGAACGAGTGACACACTGGCAACAGAATGGTTTTACAGACACATGCACTTAATTTTGTCGATGCATTTATCTATTTGGCATTCTCTATTTAGCTTTTCAACAATCTGCCCATTATCCATCCAGCCATTAGCCCCTCCACCTTCATCCAACTAGCCATACATTCAGTTCATCCACCCATACTATCTTCTTTATCCATACTCGACATTCATCCCTCCATCCCAGGAAGCTGACTGGACCAGTTAGTTAGCTGTGGAAAACGCCAGAGTACACCCTGTATCTGCATATAGCCCTCAGTGTGTTTACACACACGTGAAATGACATAACATGAAAACTTCACATGTAAAGGCCTTAAGCCCCCACTCTCTGAACTTATTTTACTTGAGTCTGTCATCTCTACAGCAAACAGCAATTTCTGTGAATTAATGGTCATTATCTTCTCCCTGTGATGAATCTTCCATTGCCGTAAGAAACAACCCCCTCCTTCAGCTCTGCTGCTCTGATTGTACGTGGTAGATGTTACATCACCTTAAAGCTCAACACTGAGTGGTGAATCAGTATTATGCTGCTGATCAGGCACAGTTAATTAGTGCTGTCTCAATCTGATTATCCAACAGTGCATTTGCATTCAAACTTTTTTTCCCCTCAGTCTTTCAATGGAGACTGGACAATTTTACCTTTCGTGACCTTCAGCAGTGAACCGCACCGCTGAAACTTTATGGGGGTAAAAAAAAAAAAAAAAAATGGCAGTCACTGATGAACTGCAAGTTGGCCTCTTTAATCACGGCTGAGCAGCTTCTGCTTATTACAACTGCTGTCTTCCTCTAATTACCCTGATCTAATAAGTGTATTTGCTTGCTGTGACAGGCACATATCCCAAACTGTTATGACTGCCATTATCCGGCCGCAGCATTTCTCAGCCAGCGCTCTTCCCCCGATTTTGCTTAATTAGACATTGCTAAATGTTAACAGATAAAGCCTGGGCGAACAAGTCAGACTGCGTTCAGATTTACACCCAGGCCGAGCAGATGGCAATAAATTAGATATGAGCGAGTGAGCTGGAGGAGAGAGCTAAAAGAGAGCGAACACCCTACAATTTCTGTAATCTGGACTAATGGCAGCAGCCGCTCTTACTTTTTGTGGCAGTTTCGAAGGTGTCTGTTGTAATCAGCAGCTGTGGAGCTTGTGATACGGATGTTTCCACCGCTTCTCGCCGCCCCCACTTTTTCCTTCAGTGTTTTATTTCAGGTTTTCACGATGTACCAAAGTTGTTGTGTTTAAAAAGCACAGCTGTTACAGACGGCCGCTTTAATGTCACATCTTGCGCTCAACATGCAGATCAAAAGGTTTTTTTTTTTAATCCAGTAATGGTCTTCCCATCAGCTGCCACCTCTGTTGTACTTATCACGGTGATGCAGTGGGGAGATAACTCACATTCCTCAGCAAGGGAGGAAAGACTCTTCAGAGGATGAAGAGGGAGAAGGAAAAAAAAACCTTTGAAACACGCACCAAGTACAGCTCTTACAAATGCACCAGTCACTCATAACATTATGGCCACTGACAGGTGAAGTGAAATGATGCTGATTTCCTCTTTATCACTACAGTTGTTATATGAGGCTGGAAAATGGGCCAGTGTACGGATTTTGTGATTCCAGAAATTGTAATGTTGACCAGTGGTTCTCAGCCTTTTTCTTGAGGGAGCCAAATGTTTTTTTTTTTTTTTTTTTTGTTCTTTTTAATTTTTAAACCATCTTAAGCATGGAGGACAGCAAAAAGTTGGCCATCACATTATGTCCGACATGCTTGAACAACAGAATCTGACACTGCAAGAATCCAATTATCCAGAAAGTATGTACGGACCACAAATGAAAAAAAAACAAACAAAAAAAAAACTTCATCAATAACCTCATCAGCTAATATAAGTGTCTTCCACAACTTGATGTCTAGTAATTTTCTATTCTCACAAATGTGCATCATCATGTTTTTTGCTCTTTTTGTTTACATTCTGTCTTCCACAGTAATGACTGCAGCCAGCGGGGCGATTCTCACCCGAGCGCCTCATTATTTGATTATTTAAGACAGCTCTAAAAAAAAAAAATAAATAAAATGTGAGTGTGGAAGCTTGGAGAGGCTAATTAAGTGGCTCTGACGCTGTGGAGCCGTCACTACAGCGATGGGAACAGAAAACAAATGAAAGTCTTTGAGTGCGTGCTATTGACAATCAGCTCTTGAATATGAAAATCTTCGCTTGATGTGATATGCGGTAAATACCCCCGGCAACTGGATTTCTGCTTGTGTTTCTAAGTTACGCATATTTCGTGACAATGCGGCATGTGGAAAGTGAAAGTTGGAGAAATAATGATGTTTTTAGCATTTACTTGTTGATTATTCAGAATGAAACCAACTCAGGTTTGAGAGCAAAGTCCAGTAAAATTTTCTGACAGCGACTACCACCAGTGAAATGGCAATTAGGAATGAAAATCCCGTCCAAAATTGATGTTGTTTTTAGCAGTTTCCCAGGTGCTACTGCACAATGTACCAAAGGTTTTAATGGGAGGCAGAGAAATCATTATGAAGGACATATTCTGAGCAGACCGTCTGTAATATAGTCAAATGTATTTGATTTTTATGAATATTATTAAAAACTCAGTGTTACATTTTTCAGTTCAATATTAGTCATACATTTGATAAGGAAATAAAATATAATTTAAAAAATGATTTTTTTTTTCTGTCTGAATAAAAAGTTGAAATTCTTGAAACATAATCAAAACATAAAATGTAATTAGGATTTTGGTAACAGTACAAATTTGGCAGCATTGGACATGTTTGACAGTAAATATACTTTAATCTCTAATTACATTCTGCTTTTATGAAATGAAGATGTCTTTGTTCAAAATGACTTTCTCATATATATATTTTAGTAGTTATCAATTCATAATTAATGACTTAAAAAATGGGAAGGATTTGAAAAGTGAACACATTCAGCCCCCATAAACGTTTGTTTTCAATGCCTGTTTATATGCGAACAATGCTCACAGTCACTTAAAACGGCTTGCCAGGGGGAACTTTCTGAAAACGCTCCAACTCCGTTAATAGTTGGAAATGACATGCTTGGGCTCCAACACAGTGTAGATGGTGGAAATGCTGCTCCTGTGCATTCATCCCGTGGCTGCAGGCAATACAGTGCTCAAAATCCACACTCGTCCTCTCAGTTTGAGGAGCAACATTCACCCTGGACCAGCTAAAAGCTGCTAATACTTTAGTATCTAAATCTGACTTGCATCACTGTTAAAGTAAGCTCAAATAATTTAATAACTTGTTTATTTTTTTATTTTTATTTTTTTTAATCGTGATCAGTCGCCAGAACAATTAATAGAATATTTGACTGCTAAAGTTGCTGACTACAGACTGATCTCTGCTCGGATCATGCCATCCATTCACCAAAAAGGGACCTAACCCTAACGACATGAAATATGACTGTTGCCTTATGATTTATGCAAAAAAAAAAAAAAAGCTAAAGCCGCTTGCCAGCTGTTACGTTTAGACGAGTGGAGTTGGTAAAATTTCCTGATTACTTGTTCAAAGATTCTAAATTGGGCCAATTGACTTATTTTTTTAAGAATTTGGAGTGTTGACATATGTACATACATAATTCTTCTACACATGCATGAGTGAATGGACAATAATGTGAGCCTCCAAAGTGTCAGGACTCCCAGTCTATTTTCTCCTGCGATTCGGTAGTTTTCGAGTTGACAGTCGCCTCTAATATCAGACAAACTTGATCATCAGTCCGTATGAATGTCCCTGCACTCACCATTGTTAGTTTTCATAGCATATTGTTCTCTCGTCACATGTGTGGCTTGATTACAAAAGCAAACAGTGCCAGCTCTTGGCCCAACATGCTGACAACACACTAAAGGCTTTCAGCATTTCTGCCGTTACTGTTTAAATGGACGTCATTTCAAAAATATTGTGTTATCTTTTTGAAAAGAAAAACAATGCATTTTCACTTGAAACACTGCTGTGTGAAAAGGGCATTTGTAAGTTCTGTTTTGTGTGTGTGTGTGTGTGTGTGTGTGTGAATGAATCATGACAAATTCCCTCTTTTTCTTCCCAAATCCTGTCACTTTAAATATGCACAGTTTGTAAGTCTTTTGCATTGTGTGAATTGTGTATGCCAAGATCACAATATTGATGAACTTGGTATGTCGTCTGCAGAACTAGGCACTAACTGGCAAGAGGACGGATGTTTAACCGTTCAGCCGACTAATCCCACACATCCCTGGAGAGTGTAGTCATTACTTCAACCTTTTTGCCTCTTTTTGTGAAGTTTGTTAGCTAAGTAGCAGTTTCCATTTAAGCATGATGGATCGATTAGGATGATTCCACCGCACGTCGTTTCATACAGACTCACCCCGAGTGTTTTAACATGACAATTTTATTCAGAATACAACCACATTAGTCAACTCCTTTTCTTTTTTTTTTTCCACTACAAGATTCATCACTGTGGTTTTTCTATTACCACAGTAATCTAAATGCAAATTTTTATCTGTCCATTTTTCCCACCAGGATGATGCTTCTGGCACAGTATGTGCTTTTCTCTCCCGACTATTTTTTTAAATATTTTTTTCCTACTGTACCTCACTTACATGAAAATCAAATTCTGAATGAATACCGCCGATCAGGTTGGCCGTATTGTAGAGAAAAATATGTCACTAATTGGAGAAAAATAGTCACACAGTTGGTTTTCTGAAACCCCCCCCCAAAAAAAAACAAAAAAAAGAAAACAAAAGAGTGTTTGAACCAGTCCACAGGGAACAACACAGTGGGAAAATGCAGGTGTATCTAAAAATACACTAAATGACTTTACAGTTCGCTTGCAGTGAGTTATAGATTCACGCTGGTGCACATCAATAATGCAGATATTAATTTCCATTCTAATCAAATAATTGTTTCAACACAGGCTGCTTTTATACACACTGTTTAAATGCAGTCCACTGGGAGCATGCTGCCTTTTCTGTTTTTTTTATTTTTTTATTGAGACTTTGCAGAGTTGTTTTCCTCACCGAAGGTGTCACTTTCATTGCTGTGGGAGTGTGGGGAAACACACACACACACGCACACACTCACACACACAGTCATCCTGGATGCACTGATATGGATTGGTGGCAATGAAAGGCTTCATCATTCCTGCCTTCCTTCTTGCCCCGTCATCAATTCTCCCCGCCTGGATCTGCTTCTGAGTGACACCCGGTGAGCTGTTTTCTCCCATCTCCCTCCCTCTCTTCACTGTAAATACATCCATAACGTGCGAGCTGAACGTGCCCGTCCTCCTGTAACTTCATACCTACGTGCTGGTGGCGTGATACCAATAATCTCCCTCAGCATGGTGCTGGCACCGCCGCTCGCTCGAGCTCCATCTCTGCGGTCGGGGGACACTGGCGATGGCCTTTTTCTTATCTCTTATTCATTAGATTGGTGCCTGTGCAATATCAGCTCCCATATCAGTCATTCACTGTCTGTGAACATTCATCAAAAACCACAAGGGTTTCTGCAATTTAATTACACAATCTATAATAATAGAGTATTTATAGTATGTAAAAGACCCACACTAAATATATGTATATGCAAGTGTAATAAATGCTTCATAATAAATGCTGTCAGCATTGGCACAAAGTCGTAATAGTAATCTCTTTATCTTTTTTTGATTATTAAACAAGAAACATTTTATCAAATATACATTCACACATTTTTCAAATATGCACAGGGGAGAAGAAAATGCACATAATTATGGAAAGTGTTGAATTGAACAGCCCCCTTTTCCCTACAATGTTGTGTACACTGTAATAACAGTATGTATTTGAATAGACAGTGCAAGAGGAAGAATGTATGTCTCTAATTAAATGTGTTTATCCGCCTGGAGAAACTGAATGCTTCTGAATCCCATGATTCAAGCAAATGTTAAAAGTACCACCTTATACTGTATAAAATATGAGGAAGTTTGGAATGTGATTTTGCTTGCTGTTGGAGTTTGTTTGGAGTTTTTACTTGGAAAAAGTCCTTTTCAAGAATATATATTCATCTGACTCTGAAATGCATGTATATTTGTCTGACTTCTTTGACTAATTGAATGTGCTATTTAAGATTGGTAAATTTCAGGGAACACAGGAACTATAGAAGCAAAAACGGTCTTGTACGAAACAACTTATGCTCACAATATAGGTATGAAAAGAAGTAGAAAACCCAAACTTAATCAAGAGGTGCTTTTGCAAGCTGCAGGACATGTATGAGAGCGCCAGATTCCATTTCCTCCAATTAAGCAGGAAAGCATGCATTCATGGTTTGGTAGTGAGAATCCCAAAAGGCGCCATCCAACATCCAACCATAGACGGCAAAGGAAATCTGTTTGGGTCAGACAAGCCTGGATCCAAACCCAAAAAGACTCAAAGCACTTTGGAGGACCCAACAGCCTTTTCCCCCAATTAGATAAAATTGACAGTTCCCTCCAACAGGCTACCATCCAATCTCTACAGGGCAGTGGCTTAGGAAGTTTGCATTTTTTCCTCTTATCATCAGACATTCGTTCCAACCCGATGAGTAACACACAAGACTTTCATTTACTTCTTTGTTGTACCTCCAGGCATCAACTTTTGTGGACCCAAAGTCTGGAACTATTGCTTCCCTCTTTTAAAAGCAAAATTATTTGATTATCTCTTATCCAAATAACATCCCATTGATTCTGAATTGATATGTTTTGACCGTTTTAACTCTGTTTTCTGTGCTCGTTTTTCCTCGACTTTTTATTCGTTTTCATTGGTTTTTTTTGTTTTTTTGTTTTTTTTAATGGGGAGGAGATCTTATAAATCCTTTGGACTAATTTCCTGTCCTGCACAGTCTGGTTTTATTTTTTGTAATATCTGTGGTGTATTGTAATTCTGTGCCAAAAAAGGGGGGGGGGGGGGGAACCAAAAAAAGATCTGCCCACAAGCCCAGATCTAACATCCCCCCTTCAACAACAAAGAAAAGCCTGGATACAATACCCCAAAATGACTTAAGAAGTACTCAGGAAGACCCGACAGCTATTTTTTTCAATTGGGTTAACTGGACAGATCCCGCCAGCAAACTATCAACCAATCCCTACATGGAGACTGCTTGGGAAATTGAAATTAGTGTTGGTCAACTCCATTGAATAGTACCTGAAGAAAAATGCAGGGGTGAAATTGTGTATGGCAGGGGTGGGCAACTGACTTTCTAAAAAGGACTGTAAATGAACAAACCACAAAAAACTAGCAGTACTACTGAGGCCCGAGACTTAAGTTGACTTGAGTTTTGCTCAATGAGCAAACTCATGAAGCATAGCTTCATGATTTTTTTTTTTTTTTTTTTTTTTTAGGCCCGAGCCCCTGGCCAGCCAAGGCGAAGTTGTTTCTGCAACACAGACAACGACTAGTCGAGCGCACAGCGCTCGACCAAGGCCTTTCACGCACTCAAAATGCACAAAACTGACAAGTCGAGCGCACAGCGCTCGACCACAGAGAAGGGCCAGCATGTCCAGACACACACACCGACATGCACACACACACGTACAAACACAAAAACACGCACAAACTCTCACACACAAAAATGACTTGTCGAGCGGCATTCACACTCTCAAACACTTCACAGACGCGTCAGAAATTTGTCAGAAATGAATGAAATTTGGGTGACTATTCCTTCATGTGGTCCCAATCCAAAAAGGAAATTACAACCCTGTTGTAATTTTAACGGTGTTTCCGTGGCGATGGCTGAAGTTCCCCAAGTTATTCTAATGGGCCCAAGTGAAAACTCTCTCATTAGATTAAATTTACCTGTTACCTTGGAAATGTGCCAAATTTGACACATGAATTCTGACACACATGCAGGTCAAAAACATCAATGAAAGAATAAAACGGGGCGGGTCAGGTAAGCAGCCGGCGAGGGTCTTTTGACGCCGCTTGCGGCTTTCTTTTTTTTTTCTTTTTTTTTTTTTTTTGTTTAAATGATCAAGACAAGCTGAATTCTCTGAACCAATAGCTGCAAATAACAAAGCTGTTGAACAGGTGGTCATACTTGACACAACAGTGTTATGGTGGACCATTGAAGGGTCCTCAACAAGCTACCAGCCAGTGAAAGAACTAACAGGACATAATACTGTATATGTTAAAACACCATTCCTATCTCCCATGTAGCACTTTAGCAACTCAAAAACTAAACAACTTAACAAAATTCACTTTATCTGATAAATGAGATTCCTTCTTCTCTGGTTCCAATTTAATAGTAAATCCTCTTAACAATTGTCATTAACAGCTGAAACAAAATCCAAAGTGTGGGTTGTTAAATTATTGTTGCCTGCCAGCAGAAAGCTTATTTTACTAGACATTGCATGGTCAGTTGTGTGCTCAGCTCAGACGGTAATAAAATGTTTTCAGATTTCTGTTCGGTGGGTACACACACCAGGGACTCAAACAACCCCAGGAAAGAACATGCAACACTTAATGTGAAGAATAATCCTATTTTCTGGGGAGGTTCAGTCGAGTTTGGTGCAAGTCTGGCTGTAGTGTTGTTTTCTTTGTGTCAACATTGTTTGTCTGTTCAAGGCCGTCAAAAAAGTTTGCAATAGTTATTGGCCTTCGTCTTTTTGAGTTAAAAAGAGAGTTAAAGCTTTGTGTGAAAATTCATATCGTTTTCAAAGTCAATGTAAACACAAAATTTTTCTCAAGTGAAAATACAAAGACAATCTGTTCTCAATTGAAATGCCATGTAAGCAGGGTCTGAATCGTCAGGGATGAAGTCAAGGTCAAAACCCAGCTTTGAGGTTGTAAAAGAAAACCTTTGTCTTATATCTAGAGCCAGATTGCTTATTTCTTTTCACGAAGACAGTTGTTCGTCTTCTCTTTATTTTATTTTTTTTTTTACAAATCTTAGCTGTTGCCTCACCACCTTTTCTTTCAGTCAAATGGAAAACCATTTCTGTAGAAGTTACCCGATAAGAGACCGATGATTGCAAGGAGATTGCTTCATTCAGCTAAAGCTTTAATTATACATTTTACAACTGGTGCAGAGTCATTGTGCTATGCAGTGTTGTGGAACATAAAGGGCAATTTAAAGTTTCAGTTAACATCTGGCCATTTAACGGGTCTTCAGAAAAGTCTTGAAGTGTCTCCGTTTGAAATCCATTGATCAAATAGACAGGAATTTATGTATTGATTCATAAGTTGTAGTTGGGGATAATTATAAGGAAAAGTGATTGGTAAATTTAGTCCAATGTGTTTTGTAGTAATTTCCATTAGTGTCAACTTAATTAGTATTAAATTCTCGTTTTGGCTTTGTTCTTCATCATGAAATATAAACTTTGTCCAGGGAATCTTTCTCGAATAACCCTCATGACAGTTGTTTTGCATGAGTGTGTATTGAGGAAGAGATGAATTACAGAAAGCATTTCATCTTGTCATTTTGCCGTTCACCCAAAACTGATGCCAAATTGCTTTTTTTGTTGAAGTGGCTTCATGAATAGAAGTGTTACCGCCCCGCTTGCCTTATTGTCTGTGTTTATGGATGTGCACTTAACCATAATAAACGCAACTGGAAGTCTTCCTTTGTCCTCAAACACATTAAGATTGCTAAATGCAGCACGCTAAGAAGTCAATTTCTAACATCTTGCATCAACAGCTATTAAGACATTCTCAGGAGATTAATCCTTCAAGCACGAGTGCAAATACCTAAGTACAGTGTGAGATGGAGGCTAAAATAACAGCAACATGCAGGAAAAGCATGAACTGAAAACAAATAAGTGGCAGAAGGTTTTTTTGGAAAGCAAGCCTCAGATTTAGACTCTTATCAATAATAATATTCTGCTCCCTGCCTTCACAATTATAAATATAGTCTCACTCCTTTCTGACAAAGAGCTGTAGTGGATTTATGAACTATGCTAATTAAACACATTAGATGTGTTGAAACAAACATGTTCTTTACACCTATTGAAGTGCAAATATGTTTCTTTGTGTATGTAGAGCATAAATAAAGCTTAAGCTTAGGGTCCTCTCATCCATCAACAAGCATCTTGTCAGTTCAGTCTGTCAATCACTTGAATACCCAAAGAAAGCCACATATGCTCAGGGAGAACATGTAAAGTCCAAACCAAAGCCTTATTGCTATGAGTTGGCCATGGCTACCACTACGCCACTGCTCCACCTTCCTGTAATATGGTCTTATAATTGTATTGAAAAGCACATTTGGTATTATCCTTTTTTCATTTTCACCAATAATTGTATTAAAAAGCACATTTGGTATTGTCGTTTTTTCTTTTTAACCAAAAAAAAAAAAAAAAAAAAATCATTTTATTTGTGTTCACCAACAAGGGGAAAAGAATTACAGTATTCCACTACTAAATGCCACAAAAACTGTGAACTGAACAATTTAATTATCCAAATCCAACAAATCGTCTCCCACAGATTTTTTTTTCATGTTGTCTCAAACAAATAAGACCCATGATACTTTAACTATGAGAAGCAGTCATTTAACTGATGTTTTCACAAAAAGGACATAAAGATACACATGCAAAGACAACACAATGATGCTTTGATTTCGAGTCTCTGAAGATGGAGCCTCTCTGCAGGTGTTTGCATTGTTGTCTGACTCCGGTCGAAGCAAATAATGACAAAGACGCGAAGTAACAGCAGGAGGTCTGCTACAAGTCTGGTACAAATAGCAGTGTATTAACATTTAGATGCATTATGCACAATGGTTGTTTACATAGGTCCAGTGTGTCTTCCTAATTACCCTGTGTGACAGAGGACCGAGTTATTGTTGCATCGATTCAGTGTCTGACATTTTATTTTGGCACCATCGGGACAACTCGGTTCCTTCAGGAGTACAAAAACGGAAATAATTCTGACTGCATGAAAAGGTTTGCTGGGGCGGATTCTTGTCAGTCAACATGGATTTGGAGTGAATATAAACTATGTCCAAGAAGTGAAAATGTCTGTCTTCTAAACGGATTGCTACTATGTATCTTGGACAGACAATCGCATATTCATACCATTTTTGAGCAAATAAATAGCCTCAAATGTATGTTTTTGGACTGATGGAAAACAGTGAAGTACCTGAAGAAAATTGAGCGAACATGCACCAAGTACAAACTGGATTCTAACGAGGGACATTTCTGTTCTGACACTATCCTCCTCACCACTACACAAAGCTCCATTTTCTTTATGACGGTCTTCAAATTGAGCCATATCTCACATTTCTCGTCATACAGTCAAAAATTCGAATGGCAAGACTGATCGATTCCTACCGGCGTTGATGAGTGCAGATCTATTAGCCAAATTAAGGAAGTGCTGAGGGTGCAATCACAGCACTTACAGCACTTCAGAATGTACAGTGTGCGAAAGACTGATGCATGGAATGACTGTAATGCGCAGTAAAATGTTTGCATCATACCCCATTGACCACATCCGAGCCCAAAAAGCCAATCATAAAACGCAGTTTGCCTTTTATGATGTCGTTCAGATCTTTGTTCGATGCATTGCACACTTGTTACCATGACAGCCAATTAAAATCCAATTTTACTCTCTTTTTCACTGTTGAAAATCAGTGATGTACACATGCCAACTCATCACTTTTAACTTTGAAAGAGAGCTCGCTGTGAAGTCTGCTCATGCGGCCTGAGGCATTTATGTACGTTAGCTTACCAAGCTAGTCATGAACATTTGCAGTGTGGCTAATCTGTGTAGGAACAGACCAAGACTGAGTTGTCAGTTCATATGTTTAAGAAGTGTTGGGCGACTGTGAGCAGAAAGTCACTGGAGAGTCACCACGAAGAGATGTCTTGCTGTTCACCTTGTATGTGAACCATTGTTTGAATAGTTACTCCCTACATGAACCAGGGTTTGAATCCCTGGCCCCTCCTCAGTACGGAGATGAAATCTGTTCTTAGCCTGCGCAGAATCTGAAGGACACAAAACTTTCTCCTTCTCGCTCCAAAGTACTTTGTCTTCAGCAGAAAATTGGCACAACGTACCTTACTGTACAATCGGTTAAAGACATGCACCTGTTCTCTGAAATGCCCCAAACAATGAACACACTTTATTTGAAATTTATATCTACTATCTTTTCTTCCAAAATCCCACAAGCTAACTATTGATCAGCATTTTTTTTTACCATTACTCAATGATTCCATTGCAATGTTGTGTATTTTTGTATTCACATTTTTTGAAAAAAATGTTTTTCAACACCACAAAACAGGTGGAGCAGAAGTCTGATTGTTATCCATGAACGTGGATCTCGTTTGTGCTCAGTCATTTATCGTACGGCCCTCTATGACGCAGAATAGTGACACTGACGGTGAAGTTGAATGAAATGTGAGATGTTGTTTCAGATGGAACTGCCTGAGAGAGAAGGCCATTTTCTGATATTGACGGTTGACGGTTCGATCTTCAATCTGTTCAGAGTGTCCTTGGGCAGTGAATGGCAGTGTCTTTCATTTCATCCGTCAGTGTTATGTAGCTGAATAGCTGAATGTGACAGATTGTGTAAAAGGTGTTTAGACCAAACACACTGAATGCATGAGTGATTCGTGCCGCTCAGATTGTCATTATAAAACCAGATATTGGTTGTAAATAGACAACATTATCTGGCTTCGGCCACTTTGGATTGCGGTATGAACATAGCTCTAAACCTCAAGTCGTCACGGACATATATGGATGAGGAGTGAGTGGCTATTTACTGTACATTTTCCTTTACAGCTCCACTTGGACACTCGGCTCTGACATTAAATGTAATTCATGCTGCCTTGTCAGTGTACTCTCTGACCTATTTACAATATTCAGATGAGCCACAGCATATAGGAGTTAATTTTCAGCACATTTTATACTTGAAATTGCACAAAATGAATATAAGATGGAAGCTTGTTCCAGAACGTCCTATCAGTGGCACAGCTGGGCTTATTTCTCCTTTTCCAGAGTTATGTCCTTGAAATGAAACCTCCCGACGAAGCACTCTGCACCTAATTTCATTAAACGGCAGGTTTTGCCAAGTCAGTGAACCTAAAATGATGCAGTTGAACTCTCCGCTCTCCTGTCTCTGTCATCGGGGGGAGAAGGGAGGATGAGGACGAAGAGGAGGAGGAGGAGGAGGAGGAGGTGGTGGGGGGGAGTGGATGAAGCTGAGACCTGGTTACCCAGCTGCAACCTCCACTCAACCCTCAAGTCCTCCTCAACTTACTCCTCCGTACATTTTCTGCTCAGTGGTGCCGCAACATACAGTACAACCACGGAAAAATACACTGGAGCAGATGTATTTCTATCTATATATTTTCCATGGTGCTACGGGTTATTAGACACACAGTCACATTAGGCTGAGTCTCATTACTGAGTAAAGAAAACCTCTGAAAGCATTAGGGTCGGGACTCACTGATGTATAGTTATGATCATCACATTGGTTATGCAAATGGATGTCAGTGTTTCCCGTGTGTGTGTGTGTTAGATACAAGGCGAGCAGTAAACATGTCCTGAAAGCTTCTTAAAAGTGTTGGAAAACCCAGTGGTCCGATCACTTCATCCCAAACTAACCGACCACACTGGAGATTCGGCACAATAACGACCTAATTAATTAATGAAGATCAGAAGAATCCTAGCCCAGAAGGAATGGAATGTGTGGAGCACTTTGCCGTCGGCGGCCTTCAGTGACCACACCATACGATATATAAACGATACGCCTCATAGAATCTCATCTTACTCCCCTTTAGCAATTTGCACTGCGAGCTATTGATGTTTGCAGCATCGCACTCCGCACCGCTGGCTGATGGTGCTCTCAGATAAGTGGTGATGGAGGGGGAAAGGGGTCTGCTCTAACCTCAGATACCTTTTGTGCAAATAGGAGAGGAAGCTCTTGACTTTGAGGTGGCTGTTGTGCAGGATTATCTTTCATCTTTCTTTCTTTTTCTTTTTTTTTGTTGAAAGTGTTGCAGACTTGTTTGTTCGCTGTTTCCCTTGCTTGTTGTCGTCTGGCTCCGACGACGGAGAACAATGAGACGCAGAGCCGTCGGAGAGCATTAGGACGAGTGTTATGCTTTCAATTAAAAAGGATGTTTTCATTTATCTGTGATATGAGTAAATCCACAAGGCTCAAACAGTATTTTTTTCTTCAGCTGTCTCCTTTCTCAACCCTCTATGCATATAATGCATATCAACACATCTCTGCACTAAAGTACAGAATGAAATCCTACAGAAAAAAGTCCAGAAAAACCTTTCCATGATTTTTAAAATTTGATTGGAGAAATGCTTGGCGTCCTTCTTTTGTGATTGCCTCATGTCTATAGTATGACTGTTGCATCATTGACGTTTTTGACATTTCACTAAGTACTCATGTAGATAAAAGTTTTAACCAAGGGATCTTGAAGATTTTTAGTGAGATTTAATTTTCTCAGAAAAAATTCAGTTCCATGCCGTAGATTCAATACCATATCCAAACACAGCTGGTATGAAGTGGGATTAACAAGCTCAGAATATTCCTCCATTTTTTGGATTGACAAACCCAGCTATGCACAATCCTTGATTAGTGATGAACGTTCAGCGTAAGTTACCGTGGTGCTTCAACCCGGTAAGAGGTTAATCTGCTTTATATTATGAAAAAAATCAAAGGTTTAACCTTGAATCTTCATAGTGCATGCCCCAGGTGCTTATGATCTCATTTTTAATCCCGACAGGCATTGGCTGAAAAAGGAATCATTTTGTGCATTTTCATTCCATTGCATGTTTTAGAAAAGTTACATTTTCCCAGTTTTACAAAGAAAGTGTCGCACTGGAAGTGGCTCACAGTGAGTCTCAAAACCACTTTCATGTAAACAAACTGCAGGAAAAGTTTTCAGGTTTCACTTGAAAACATTGTTATTTGAATGGAGCCATTTATTGCTGATGAAAGCCCTCCCGATGTGCTGCAATCTGCATTCGGTTGCTTCATACACGTGACATTTGCGGTGACAATAAAGTTGAGGTTTAACTCCAGCTGAGAAGCTGTTTTCATCTCCTTTCGATCATCTGTTCTCAGAGAGGCTTCAGTGAGACTCACTGCCTCTCTTCCTTCCTGAGGTTTCCTGTTGTTTCAGCCTGTCGAGCTCACGTCTCAAATCACAGATAATCTAATGGACCCTCACTACTGCAGCAGAGCGGTCTGACCTCGAAGGCGGACAGAAAGCTACTTAAGCACCACAGTTTTAAGCACTTAATTAAAGTGACATGAACAGGATTACCCATGTTTCATCAAAGCTTTGTTGAAGGTATGACAGTCTGCTTTTTTTTAAGCTAATTCTCGGTGTTTCGCAGTGAGCGCACAAGATGCAGCGGATTACAGTGAGCAGTCCGTGGAAACGTCAAAGAAACTTCCTCCAATCAGCAGAATTTGAAACGGACCATTGAACTTGCAAGTTTTCTTGCACGTTGGTGAAATTTTGCTTTCACTGTGCCAATCAGGGTTCGGAAGGGGAATCTTAACATCTCTGATCTCAGAACTCTGTGGACTGTCGTCATGGTCATACGAAAGCTGAAATCATCTGACTATTGGAAAGTATCACAAATACACAGCCTGACTGCTGCTGAAAGAGCGAAAGCTGCAAACAACTGTGAGAAAAAAGATACAGCGATCAAATCAACACTGGCATTGAACCAAAACAATAGTTTTCAGATGTTTTTTGCTTTCTTCTTTTCAGGCTGGTAGGTTTTTAAACATGCCTCGGCAACGCCAGATGATAAGACATCATGCAACACCACCAGATGACGTTTCTGAAGAAGACACAAGAATGCAGTCAAAACATTTCAACGCCTGTTTAGAAATATACTTGCCTGAAAGGAATGGTACCGTAGGTCATGTGCTGAAGGAACTGGTGATATACGTTGATGACGTACCAGTTAATGTTGTTTTTCCGACATATTAAAGGCAGAAAATAGCCACCTGTGCCATACTGTTGCATCCAACCTCATGAAATTAGCACAAAGTAATATTTTTATATAGTCCCTTTCATGTGAAGAAGCAGCTATGAAGAGCCAGAACTCGGAAGATAAAAACAGAGATATCAGAGATGTGATTTTAAAAAACGATGAATATAGATAGCGCACTACAATAAAAAGGATAAAGTCGTGAAAAGACGGTAGATAACACCAATAGAAAGCTCATGAATTCTGACTGGTAAAGAACTGCCAACAAAGTAAAAAAATAAATAAAAAACTGCTTCACTAGTTTTACGTTTCATTACAGGAATATTTAACTGAATTGTTTAATGATCTGAATGTGCGAGCTGGATTATATTGAGTGAGAACTATAGGAACAATGACAATCATTTCACCCTCTCTTCCCCTTTTCCTGTATGAGTGCAGTAAAAAAGTTAACCTTTAATAAACCTGGTCCAGTTAGCTGGGATCACCTCCAGCTCACTCATCAGTGGGATCAAATCAAAATAGAAACTGAGCAGAAGGATGCTGAAGTTTAGGTTTTAAACTCATGGCAGCTCTCAGATTTCTGAACGTTTTGTATTTTCTGTCAGAGAGGCCTCTATTTTGAGGAGAATCCACATGAACCTGTTTAAACACGTGGCGCTGGCTTTTCAGAGTTTACTCGCTGACTGTAACTGAATAATGTAGAGGAGATGAAATGTGCTATGTGAAGTTATTCATAAGCCTTTTATAGCCATTGTCAGCATTAGACTCCATCTATTGAATATTTCAGAGCAGCTTGCCGGAGAATAAAGTACAAATAGAAAGAAAGCCAGTGAGGAAGTTGCTCCCGTTGGGACGATGGGGGCCAGTACTGTTGCCACACAGACCAAAGATATTATGCTATCTGAAATACTGACTAATCCTTCCTCGAACTCTGGCTGTCTTCTGCCAGAGAGGGTTCTATTTCAGAAAAGTTAATAAACGTGCTTCTGCAAATTTTTCGCTGGCAGTATCTTTTTGCAGTTAAATAGGAGAGTTTCCATGTTATTATTCTTCTTACTCGACGAAGCGGAAGACAAATAGAAGAAAACAAAAGGACAGATTAGACTGTCCCTGGATCCGGCCTTCTTTACACTGGACCAATCAGTCCTCCTCCTCACCACGGTTTTGTATGCCATACCATTCTGCATCATTGACCCGGTGAGACAGAGCCATTACAGAAAAGACTAATTCTTAATCTAGGATATTGCTTTCTCATTACTCTCCCTCCCTCTGGCCTCCTGCGTGATAACTGTTTGATTAAGGCAGTTATGTCACTTGAGAGGCTGAGAGAGCCCACCTTTTAATATTACCTGGCTGGCTGATTATGCCGGTGCTGCTCGGGGCTAATAATGTTGAACTGTGATGCCTGATTACTAATGCTGATGGGTCCTCGTTGACGGCATCCCGAGTAGCCTTCAGAAGTCCAAAATATTAATCAATAAACAATGACAATTCATTTGTCCCAAACAACTATTTCTTTTAAACACAAACTGGTTTAGTTTTATGTTTTTAATTATAATTAAGGTGGTCATGTAAGTGACAATTCAGGCTAATACTGCTTGACTTGCAAAACTAGTTAAATGCCTGTGTACATATACACACAGTGACTACTTCTGCTATTTAAAAAAAATACAATTGTCACTTTTGTAGCTGAGCGAAGTAACAGGCTTTAACAGGGTTGTCAATTCAAGTCCTTTACAAACGATTTTCCTCAGGATTTGTGTTTTCTTTGTGAGCTCCTCCAAACCATCACCGAGTTGAATGAAGCGTGCGTAGGTGTGCGCACTCTGCCACTCCACACACGTGTAACGATGATTCAGTAGACATGCTGGAATGTTGAACATGTTTGCGATCTATAATTTTAATCACACCCGGGTTTCACTGTGAAATGGACCATTAATACAAATCTCCAAGAGCTTGCACAAGTTGGATTTTGGCATGCTATTAATGACTTGAAATTGCATCCATAAAATAGTGGAAAATAAATCAAGTCTAACCCTCCCAATCCCATCTCTGTCGCAGTCTGCTGTGCGAGTGGAAAAAAAAAGGGTTTTTTTTTTTTTCTTCAACATGGGGGAAAAAATTGATTAAGGGTTGATGAGCAGCTGCTGTGAGGCATCATCTGTCTATCGTGACGACACTATGCCATCCTCTTTTTTGTTTTTTTTTCCGCTTTCCTCCGTAGCTTCAACCATCAAATCCTGATTTCCCCAGAGCAACTGTTAATTATGTAATTTGTGCTCATGTGATAAGATAACCGATTATCCATGTGTCTCCCGAATGAGTCACATGTCCCACTTATTTCTTTTTTTTTATTCCTTTTCACAGTTATCGTGCATATCAAGCACCCAGATAACCATCAGTCATCCACAAACATCTGCACAATGCCTTAATTATATTTCTTTTAATGGCGCCAAGCAAATTGTTTTGCTGCGAGAGTGAAATAAATCTAGTAAATCCTGATAGTCGACATGGAATGCCTGTTGGAGCTTGGGTTGGTACGCATCGCAACTTGTTTTAATTGCCCCACGTTCAGTCGTTCCTCCCTTGTAAATCCAGCTTTATGATGCACGTTTGGTGTCTAAAGCGTGATCGCGGCCTCCTCTCAGTGCAGCGCTGAGCGCTCGGTCGATGCTCTGTGGATGCATTATGGATTAGGAGCGTGCGTGCCAATGGCAAAATGCATTTGCAGTCAACATGGATATCATGGAAAATCTGCATGTCTGCAAAAAAGAAAGGAGACTTCAATGTTAAATGCTTCTAATTGATTTATAATATGATTTGTTGTATTGTACATATTTTTTACTTTATTTTGAATATGCAAACATTGATTGTTGTTGCTTCTAAGAATGATATCCTCAAAATGTCAAACAGTCTTAAACACATTGAAATTTGAAGTTTTTACAAGTAACTTTTTGAGTCTTCTTCAGTTCTCCTACTGTGCATGTGATCTACAGCTGTAGTAGATCCTTGTGCACATGTGCAAGTAAATGGACACTGGCAGTAATGGTGATACCCAGAGTGTTACTCCCAGTTGGTATTCTCCGGGGACTTGGTAGTTTTTGAGTTGAGGCATGTAGTGATTGTCTGTCCATATTCGTCATTGCTAATATTTACAGTGTATTGTTCTCTGCTTGCATGTGTGCATTCCTTCATTAGAAGAACAAACGGCATCAACTAGTGGCCCACCAGGAAATCTTCGTTTTTAGTGTTTGTCATTGAAGTGTAAGAAAGCATCCTTTTCAAAATGTTTCCATGTAAACAAAAGTTTTCAGATATCAAGAAAGCCAAAGCAATGTGTTTTCACTCGAAGCGGTTTAGTTTGTTACTTATTTTGATGTGTCTCTGATGGTTCTTGTGAAGCTCCTTGAATTCTATTGTCTGAAAGCTGTTGCATGCATGAACTACCCTTTCTTCCATGATTTTTTTGTGTGTGAAATTTTTAAAATGCTGAGTGTGTTTTGTGCTTCTAAGCCAACTTTACATTGATCTGTAGTGACACTCATTCTCAGTAATTAGCTGTTCAAACATTAAATTACCTTGGATTTCAAACACTCTGAGAACAGATCCTCGGTGAGTCGCGGTTCTCTGCTGTCAAGGCTGTTAGCTTTCTCTTTCAGTGAGCATGACTCTGTGCTCTAAACACACCTGAATGAAGTCAGCAGCAGCTCCTGATGCTCTGCACCGACTCAACCTCAGCCAGCGCCCAATGTCAACTGAAGGACGGCCTCCATCACAAGACATTTCAATCATTGTTACACGCGAAGGACAAAAGACTGAAGGCAGGGCTGCATAAAAGTATGTCCGCCTTTGTTGGTAGTGTGAGCACACTGTGTTTTTTTTTAGGAAGAGCTGTAAACTTGAATTCTGCTTTTATGGGGTTACTCAAAGTGTCTCCACAGTTAATGTAGTAATGGTCTATGTGAGGGTTGACCGAGTGGTGGAGAAAGCATACGGTGAGAGAGGAATGTTGCTTCACAGGTGTGTTTTTTTTTTTTTTCTTTTTAATTTATTTACGGTGCTCCCCAGAGGTCACAAATAGAATTCAAAGAGGAAAAGCATAACTAATGGAACCTGCTCAAAAAGGATGAAAGCAAAATCAGTGTCTAACAATGCCCAAAGCCCTGGGGCCTGAGAAAACTCGGCTCTCTCTGCTTCTACTGCAGGCCTTGTATACCTGTTGTCCATCCCAGCACAGTTGATCCACTTTACACTGATGCGTTACAAATTGAACCACAACTACAACTCATGACCATCTTGCAGTTCCACCAAATTCCGAAAATCTAGGGAAATCAGAGTTTATAATGATAAACATAGTTCATGCTCCCTCTAATCTCTGCTGAACTTTGTACATTAAATTCGTCATAAAAGGATTGAGGACCTCCTTCTTCATGTTTACCATTCAGTGAACAAAGAACAAGGTCATTAAGTGTCTTTTGGTGTTTCGGCTCAATATGTAAGTATTTCGATGGATGTTAAATGATGACTGTTTGCAATCAGTTAATAAAAAAAAAAAAAAAATGGACGTTAGTCCAGTAGGCCTGAAGTCTTTCACTGTCACTGCAACTCAACATCAGGTCTAGAAGCTGAAAACATAAGCCTTCCATGGTAGCCGTCTCCATTTACATGTTGAGTCTTGTGAATGGATGAATGTGATTAAAAGTGGAAAGCACTTCATGGCTGCTCAGGCGGTGGAATGGTGCTGTAGAAGTAAAATCTATTTATCAGGTGCAGTTATCCCATTCTTAAAGGATTTTTTTAATGCTTTCAATCTTTCAAAAATGGTTCAACCAGCCAATAATGTATTGAGTTATTAAATCACTGGCAAACAGGGTTGAGTGAGTTTTTGATCAGAACGTATATAAGTGATAGATAACTCTCCAAAATTCTGCCGTCTTTACACCGTGATGAAAAGCACTCTTATTTGCTTTAGATTTACTTGATAGTGGTGTTGCTTGTCTGCAGAATGTTGCACTTTTGAAACTTTTCAGAGAGTGTAGTTTTTAAACTTCTGTGTGTGCAATGCAAGAATAATGCTCACTTTGTGAAATAAATCAACGTCTTTCTGTTTTTAACTTGCTTGGAAATACTTCAGTTTGCAAAGGGATGTGGCCACATTGTCTCGGGGAGGGATCAGATTGAACTGAAGCTCAATCAGAACTTTGTTGCCAGTGTTTGAATCTCAGACAAAACACCAAGTGAAAGGGCAAACCTTCAAAAACTCTGTGGACTTTTATATTTGCACATGGCTTCCATCCCGACCCGTACCTGGTGGTTTCTGGCAGTGTGTGGGGCTTGGATGAGGGAGCTGTCGGTGTGGACCGTGTAGGGCTGGTGGAGTGAAGGCCTCGCCTGCACAAAGGGTGAACGAGCACATTGTTCTGCACAATATAGTCGACGGGTTCTTGCTCATCAGAAAAAAAAGGCTCAGCGGGCGAGGTCGCAGCTGTCACATCCCGAGCCTCTTGGAGCTTTTGTTTTGAATTTAGCTTCGTCTGACTCATCATTCTTCTCGCTCCAAGGAAAGTAAAACAGAAACCGGTGGATGTTTCGCTCTGCCTCCCGCTGTGGAGGCTTCAACCTCAGAAACCCAATAAAATGTGCATCTACACCTGGAGATGTAGACCCGAGCAGCGGCTGATTGGTGGACCTTTTTGTTGGCCTCTGTGACTCCACTCCACACAGCTGAACAGAGTGGAGTGGAATGGGCACAGTGCTGCATATTTCATGCGTGTCCCTGCTCCAACACACCTGATTCAGATTAATTTGTCGTCATCAAGCTCCGTGCAAAGCCTGTTTGCAACAATCAGTACATGTCAGAGCAGGAAGATTTTTAACAATTAAAAATAACAAAGCACTATGGTCCCCAGAAGCAGGATCTCACTAATGCTTTGGTGGACAGAACAGCTTTTTTTTTTTTTAAATTAATCTTGTCAGATTTAATTGATTTTGTGACTTTGTCTTTAAATGTTGATTCAGGCCAGTTTGACCAACTTTCCACATAAAACAGCCTTGAAATAAGAACTGCTAACATTTATGTTTAAAGATTCTTCTTTTGACTCTGTGTCATTTTGGCAGTTTTCACTTCTGCAGTAGCTTAACTTTAACTTTAGCTTCTTGAAGCAGGTTATTGCTTTTAGAGCATTTCAGTTGCATAGTCGGTGTAGTGGTTAATTTTCTTGAGTGTTTTTTTTTTTAGATTTTATCGTAGCAGGTGTTGGCGCTATTAGCTTTTGAAACTCTGTCATCGATTTTAGTCATTTTAGCTTTTTTGCTTAACAGTTTCAGCAGCTTTTGCAGTTGGAGCTGCTTCGGATGTTACATTCTCATGTTTTGTAACAGTTTTGGTGATTTAGCTTAAAAGAAGTTTCAACCATTGAAGCAGTTTGATCTGTTTTTCTTGTTTTACCCATTTCAGCAGGATTTAACCATTTCAGATGTTTGTCAAGTTGTGCTTTTTTGTTTGGTTGTTTAGTTCCTTAAAAATTGTTTGAGTAATAATGATGGTGAGAGCTACGAGGATGTGTTGAGCACCACGCGGATCCAGACCTGTGTTGGAGATACCACTGTTCTCTAACCAAGTGCTGTGAAAGCAATCAAGGAGCTTCCAGGGATCACAGGAGTCCTCGGAGCTTCTCCTATTCTGAATTTTCCAAAATTAGATTCACATTGGTCAACCATAGTAAGGCTATTTTGTAGACTTAAGACCTGACTAGTGAAATCTGGAGTCTGCAGTTTATCTCAAAAGAAATGAACCCCAAAGTGAAAATGTTGGAAGCCACAACAGAGAAGCAGACGTACTCAGTAAACACCTCTGTACAACCAGTCTAGTCTACACACAGTGCAGGTAGAAACCAGACAAAGCCTCATGCAGGTTCAGGAAAAACATGTAAGCTCCTCATCGTACAGGCTCACAAAGCTCAAACTGGAATCACTTATATATCACCCTTTGAATCACCTTAAGTAGCAACATAATGCCAGTTAAAGTGTGTTAAATCCTATGTTCATTCAAATGCCTTCTCTTTTCAGGGTTACCTTGGTGGTTTTCTGAATCCAGTGTATTAATATTGTGAATTAAAAGTGTACCGACATGGACTCACAAACATTTCATATGCTTTTACAGTCTGGTAAGAGCTTTTCTTTCTGGATTCAAGGTTACACATCTTCTTTCAATTTTCAACTTTTAGCCTGGAGTGAGAAAGCCAACCTCATATTTGTAATTGACTGAACTAAAGCCTGTGGAAGTGACACGCACTGTCAAATCTTTAATTGATTGGAAAGTCCTACTAAATCTACTGTGGATCTGCGTAGAGTTTCTCTCTGCACAGAATTCATTTCTTTATTAAGAATAAAAAATCTGAGTATTCCTGGTAATTCACTAGATCATCACTGTGCTCTAACACCATGACCTTCAGCAGAGTCTGGTGCTGTATGAACTCTGGGAACCGTTTATTCTGACACAAAGGTACTTTTCATCAGGAAACGTCTGACACCATCAAGGAACTTATATGAAATTTTTTTTTTCACCCGTGGCATCGAGGTTTTACATCCATACAAATTGTTTCACAGCAGTGTGAGAACAAAAAAAAAAAATGATCTGCACCATATAAATCCATCTGTCCACCTAACGGAAGTGTCTCAGGTGTCTCTTAGATTTGGAGCTCTTTCAGTCCTTTATGTTCTCTTCCACAGTGGCTCTTGGTCCCACTGTCGTCCTCTCTCTCCAGGCAGGATCACCGGTTTGATGCCAGTACCACGGCCTCATCTGCTCTCTTGGACCGACCAAAGCATTTGATCCTCACTGACTCTGTTTTCGCTTCCCTCCTTCCTTGCCCTGTCTTCTTGTAATGTGTAATACATTCCTAATATTTTATTTATTTCTCGCAGTTTTGGCACTCGGCGCTCTTTCAAGGTGTCAGAAAATAGACGTGTACTGTAACCCGACACCGTGGATTCATACTGAGCGAACACAGACGAGTTTCTTTCCTGAATGAAGCTTTCTGGCATCGCTTCATAAACACACCAAACAAAATATGCAGTGTTTTGGTACATCGTGTTGCTTTTTAAATATATATATTTACTTTTCCTCTCAGTCGCCACTCGGTGATCCAGTACTAACCAAAAAAAAAAAAAAATGAATGCATGGAATAAAAGTGTAAGTTGGCAGCTTTTCTGCATTAATCTTTGTGCATGTTGACTCGTGAATATCCTCTCGTGTTTGCATCTGGGTCAGTGTTCTTTTATTTTCATGCATTACCTCAGAAAATATTGCATTTATCAGCCTTTTGATACGTTTCCCGCCTGCATGCTCCACATAATGAATACTATAGAAAACCGGGCTCACATTAATGTCGAATGTGACCTAATTGGTTTGCAAATGCAGGTGGGAGTCATCATACTCAATTATCACATCCCTCCAATAAAATTGATTGAATTAAAATTGAAATGTGCTTAAATTGCATCTGATTAAAATCCAAGGTCACAAAAGTGTTTGTTCTGGTTTGACTTCGTAATTACAGGATTAGCTGCTCATGTGCATCGGCACCACAAATTAACTCTTTCAATGTAAAGGAGCCCAAGTTTAAATTTTACAGGTTGAATCACGAAGATGTGACACCTTTAAAGAAATATAGCTAAACTTGAATACTGTCAATTTATTAATTTTTCTGTCAGTTTTTTACATGTTCTGTGACTCCAAAATTATTTCACATCTAATGTCCCTAAAAACACTTCAGCATATATTGCAGCTAACAGTTAGTGTCTTTACAATTTTTACATGAAATTAAAATTTCGCTCTTTTTATGTAACAGAACTGCATTTTAACTCGCCTTCCTGTAACATAATGAATACTGAGCTCTCATACATGAACTGTAACTACAACTTAACTCTTATGTCTAACATAACAATTTTTTTTAAGTAAAATTAATTTTTTTTATGTAATGAAACTAAGAACATGACTATTTTACATTAAGAATGACAGACATTCAAGTCTTTCATGTATTGTAGCTAAAATATAACTATTACATTTAATAAAGCTGAAAAATAAAAATACTGTTTAATGTGTCGTCAAGGCAAGTTGACTCTTAATCTAACTCAACCAAATTCTCCTTTTAACATGAAATGAAACAAATGTTAACTCATTAACAGGCAATACCGGTAAAATGGTGCTCCTTTAACATTCAACCCTTCTACAAATAACTACAATTTAAATCTTTCACGCCATGTATCTACAATTAAATGCGAAATAACCAGAAATGTAACTTTAATTAATGTAGGATAACCACAATATCACACTTTATGAATCAAATTAAACCAAAGCCATATTTGCTTATTTAAAAAAATACATTTGTACTTTTATTATTGTGACAGATTTCGCCCCGGATTCTTCAGTTCATATGAATAAATGCTTAGTTTTAATGAAGAATTCAAACATGTCTGACCTAAGTTACTTTAAAATCTGTCACATGGTTGATCCTCACCTCACTGTGAACCAGGAGAAGTTGAAGATGAAGAAGCTACCTGGATTTTGTTTTTATTATTTTTATTACATGTGATGTGTTGGGCTGTCTGAAACTCCAGTCTACAGGTAAACACCATCCATCGCCATCCTCCTTCTCTTCATCACAGGCAGAGCTAGCAGTAAAGAAAGTAACACGAGGCCGACCTTGAGGAAGTGTGGCTCCTGAGGAAGACTCTCCCAGGCCCAGATCCGCTCTGTCAGGATGATTTCTTATTCTATTTAATGGAGGAAGTGCGACGCTTTATCACTCCCCAGGTTCAGGGTTTATATAAGGCTGAAGGGCCCAACCTGTTTGAAAATGGTAAGCCGTTCACTCCAAAAACCCTTTTTCCAAAAAAAGAAGTGTCCTTATGAGTCAGAGTGATTTAGGTGAAGAGGGTGTGGAGAGTTTGATATTAGATATGCACTCTCCGTGAATGGGGAAACAGAGAAACACACAACAGTGTCTCCATATCTCCTCAATGACTTTTTCCACACTCCGTCTTTTGTTGGGAGATAAGCATGAGTGAATTCACAGGGAAGTGTTTTATTGTCCCCACACACTCCGGAGGGAGAGAGAGAGCGGGAGAAAGATCACACTCAAGACATTTGCACTCCAAAAAAAACGAACTAATTTAGGCCCAATTTACAATGTTTCGAGTGAAAACGCATTGTTAGTGCATTTTGATCTTTGAAAAGTTTCACATTTACCAGAGATGTGATGAGATCTCTTGCCTTGAGATCTCAGGAGATTAAATCGTGATATTTCTTCAAGTAGAAAAACTGCCTCACCTGCACAGAGCAGAAAATCACACTTCGAGTCATCCAAGCTTATATTTGTGACCTGTGGGGGGCAGTAAAGTGCCTTTGCTACATGTAGTCTGCCAGAAACTGACAACGAGGAGGAAAGGAAAGTAGCAGCAGTGGCAGACACAGCTAGCGGCGTAGCCAGAATGATGTCGGAGTCTGAGAATATTAATATTGAAGACACTTCAATTGTTCACGTGGCAGCAGTTTGGGTCCTCAGTGGGAATAATGAACGGCAACCGAGTGACTGGCGACACACGAGCTTTAAGAGCACCGCAAGAAAATAGTGTGGTACACCGCGGCTACCAGTGCTATGCACTCTGTACTGACAGAGCGGGACTGTGGTTACAGTTTTGCATATAATGTTTGCATTAAAAAAAAAAAAAAAAAAAATATATATATATATATAATATAAAAAACTCATTCTCATGCTCATGCTTAGACCATGCATGGATGCAAATTATACGTTTCAAAATGCACCTGTTTTGTTTTGTGACCTTTAAGGAAGTCTTTTTTTTCCGGTCATATATTGTCATTCTAGTTAAAGGTAAAGTGGAAATCTCGTGAGCGTGAACCCAATATCATCTCTCATCTTGTATCATGAGCTGAGTGTATCGTCACATCCCTGGTATTTACACACTGTTTAATCAGTTTGAAAAAACTTGGATTTGTATAGTTATTCAAAATAATTTTCATTAGAAATGATTGAAATTTTTGAAAATCCTTTGATTAGTAAAAAAACAAAATAATGGTTTTATATTGAATAAACAAACTGAACAATTTTTTAAAACTTGTTGATTTTGTAAAATGAAACTTTACTTTGGCTGATGCATAAAAATATGTACAAACTATCAAACCATTCAGTGCATCATCTCATCTTGCTTTTGTTCAGGCGTTTCCTTTTCAGTAGTATTTAAAAAAGATAAAGTGACGTTGATTGCTTAAAAAAAATACATTTAGCTGTTAAAACAGAGTAAAGGCCTTGGAAGAACGCCGCTCTGCAGCTTGCAACGCTCCTGTGATGTGTCTGCTGCAGGTGACTGGCAGTCTGAGTATCAACTCGGAGCATGACGATCATATAAATGAGTCGGCTGATATTTCATGGATAAGTGCGGCTGACTTTAGCGGTTAGCGCCCGTATCAAACGTCTGCTGCCGTGCTAGCTCAGCCTCTGTTCTACCTCACTAAGTCGTGATGTAATTCTCCCCTCTGCTGCCATAATGATAAGAGAAGGAGAAGCTGCTTTCCTTTCTGCACGAGACGCTTCATGCGTTGCGCAAACACTCAGGATTCATGCATGGGATTCTCGGTCTTTGTTGACCACGGTGTCGTATCCAGGTAGATCTGCTGCGCACCGTCCTGCTGCCCCGGCCTCTCTATGCGATGGAGGGAGCTTGCTCCACTGCGTTAAGCCAAATGTGAAATGTTATCTTTTGTGAGAGGCCCCTCGCCGAAGAGGCGGCGTCTCCTGCACTGGGAAATGATGTCATTTAAGGAGCACATTTTCCTCTAATGAAACGAAGATGAGTCCTGACGTGGATGAATAAAATTGAAAATTTTATGTGGCATACAGTAGAAGGCAGAATTAATTGCAGCGGCGTCTCGGAAAAACAGGGGAAAGAGACGGGTTATTAGTAATCCTGCAGCGAGCGTCACAACACACTGCTTCCCGCTTCACATGATTCAGATCGGAGACTGAAAGGGGTTTTGGTGGCAGTGGAAGCATGTCAACACACACTGGTCTGTTGGATCTTACCTCGATAAGTACTCAGGAGAATTAAAGGGGGAGAGTGGATGTCACATGTAAACTGAGTATTAGTTTCAAATATGAAGAAAATCTTTAAAATATATTGTCACAATGTTGATTAGCCACGGTGAAATCACACCAGGAAGGTACCTGACTGGCTCTAAAGGCATTCTGCAGCAGATTAATAAAACTTCAAGCAAACAGTCTATATATTGAGAGCACAACAGTATAAAAATCATGTACAGCAATGACTTAAAAAGTTAAAGAATTGTGAACACAAGTCAGAAATGATGTGAAAGAGAGAGGACACTGTTGACAAGACACCATAGTCATACACATCGCTGGTCATCTGGATCACACATTCACTTCTCCTGCAGTCTACAACACAGGACATTCACCAAGACGGTAACCTTCCAAACTTTACTCTTCATGTTCCAAGAAGCAACAACCTTCTTCTGCAAAAATATGCATGAGTTAGTGGAGGGGAATTTAAACAACTGAGAGGAAAATCTATCTTTAAAATGATTAAAATCAGAAAGCAATGTTGTGTGCTGTTTTTTGGGGTGAAATTGTGCGGGAGTTTGGGCGAGGAACTTTAAATGGTTTCGTTTTAGAACATCATTAAAGGGAAATTTAAAAACATTGTTTTCACAAGATACAGAGAAAGGTGCGGGAGGTTATTGGAAGATGTTACTGATGATGCTTCCATTGTTCTTCTTGAATTGTTCTTTTTGTACTTTTGCCATTACAGTCTTATCTTTCTTTTTCATCCTCATGTTCTCTTGTACATCGATATTTCATTTTATGAAATGTTTTGAGGCAAGTTCCTTCAGTGTGAGAGTGTACAGAGAAAACCTTATCCTGCCTTCAGAGGTAAATCTTGATCTCACCAATTCTGATGTTTGTCCTTCCCTTTCTAATCTGCAACATCAAATTTTTAATAGATATTTTATCCAAAGACAGTCTAGTTCAGTTGAACTGTCCAGTTCTAGTTGGTTTATTTTCTGGATCAATAGTCATGATGAAGATGGGGGAATCAACAGGGGAATCCAATTAAAACATGTCAGAGGTGTGTTGTAAAAACTGTATAACCTGAAGAGAACTAAGAGAAAACACTTGAATCTAAATAGTTCCTTATTTTCACAGATACATCATAGAAAGGGATTAAATGGATAAATAACTCTGACTTATGCAAACATGTCCAGACAACAATGTTTGTCAACTAAACACACATTCCTTTACTTTTTGAGCTCAGTTACTTCAAAAATATTTGTTAAATCCTTTGTACAATATGGTACCAATTACAGACATATTGGAATTATTTCCATAACTGGCACAGTAGATCTGAAGCCTGCTGTTGTATTTCACTGTCATAATCAGGATATGTCAACTTTTATGAATAATTCTCACCCAATTTACAGAGAGCTTGTGGTTTTTTTTTTTTCTTCAAAACTCCAGATTGAGTGATAATCTGTCTATAAATATCTCAGAGTCTGAGTGTTCATCTCGTCGTCACTCAGGGATTACCTCGTCATACACGGGATTAACTGTTTCATGAAGACTCTCCTTTTTTAAACTGTACTGACCTCTTTTAGCCATTATCTTGTCATTTTTTTTATTTATTTATTTTTTTATAGAAAGCAGCACATGCTATTGGCACTCGAGTCATCTCAGAGATTTAATCAGTGCTCCTGAATGTGTTCCTCACTTTAAGGGGCGCCCCAGCTCTGCTCGCCCCCCCCCCCCACTTGTAATGAAAGGCCCCCCAGCTCGCTCTGTAGAAATCATTACGATCCCCTCTGCCTCGAGGGTCAGTAAACTAATAGTCATTCACCTATGTGACAGGAAATCTTTCCCAAGTTGCCGCCGGGGGCCTGCCGAGGTTGTGTTTAAGGTTCTGGAGTCCAGGCCAGCCAGTGATGACTATTGTCGGGATGGATGCTTGATGATTCAGTGCGTGTCCGATCGAAGGCTTCAAATCACCAATGCAAAAGACGCTGATTACATATATAACTGGCTAATTGCCTGTCGTGCTCAAACTGCCAGGCAATGAAAATCTGTTATTCAGCTCCAAGTATGGACACACAAACGATGGGAACTTTGTCTGAAGTCATCGCTCTGGCCGGGAAACCCCCTCCTTCATTGCGTTGTTCTCATGCCCGTTCACTGGCCTCGGGAGGGGTTTCACTGATGACCACCACTGGCTGAGGATCTGAGCTGGGTTTTTTTTTTTTTTTTTTTTTTTTGGTAAAGAACTGTGATCTGTTCAGAAAGATAAAGTCCCATCGGGTCTGTTTAGGAAAGTTTGAAGCTCTACTTATCAGTATCGTAAGCAAAGTCGAGCAAAAAATGATGGTCTTTGAGGCGAGCAGATTCTGAATTTGAGCTAATACTCAGAAGTGATTGAAAAGGATGAAACAAGTAAAACTAGTTTATCACAACAGCACCCACTGCTGGGCCTACATGCTCACATTGTTTTCAGCATTTCTGCTGTTTACTGTATAAATGAATGCAGTTTTCAAAACATTGCTGTGGAGACAGATATATTTTCTATTGAAATCCTATTTAAGACATGATATGATAGAGTCCATTCGAAGTGTATAAATCGTTTTTCTTCAGATATCTGCTGTTATCTGATAAAGCACATCACATTGATCTGTTTACACGATCACATGAATAATCTGACTCCAGGAAGTGGTTATTGATCAGATGTTTAATGTCCATGTACTTGGAAGTTTACTGGTTTTACTAGTCTACTTTAAGCTGTGTCCGTTTGCATGTATTTTACATTGGTTGCAGATGTGCTGAGTTATTACAAGCCTTTTAACATTGTCGTTGGTTTGTAGCCACATGGCTTCGATCTCCTTCAGTCGTTACAGCACACGACTAAAACCAGCCCTTGAATTTGTCAGCGTTTTACAAACATACAAATTCTTGTTTTTCTTCGTGTGACGTTGGCATCAGAATCGTGTTTGCATCTGTCACGAGCCTTCTTGCTACCTCCTATTGCCTTACAGTAATAGGAATAATAACCCCAGTGTTATTTAAGGATATATCAGGAAAAACACATTGGAAATTGGAAAAAGTGACAGTTTCTTTGAATTTCTGTCAAGGATCTTGGCTACCCTGCCCTGTTATATGTTGTGTTCCTTCCACACAAAAAATGCCACTCTAAATGCCTTAAAATGACTGACAGAATTAGCATATATAATCAAAAATTTGGACATGTTTGGAGAGTGGAGGTACCGTGTCAATATACACTAGATATAAATCAATTGAATTGAGTTCACGGGTGAATAGTTCACAAATGATCAGTGAATGCAGTTGCATCAACACACAAATATGTTATTATGATACCACATAGAGGAGAAAAGCTTAATATATAGGCTCTTAAAGTTTCATGATGAAAGGACAAACACTCTGATTCACTCACGCTTATCCAGCTTTGTGGTGTGGTTATTGCATTAGGGTTGGAAGGTCAAGAGTACCATTCATTTCTGGGAAGGGAGTCCAGGTTTGAATGAGTCTTTCTATGATTGATACAGTTACATCTCAGCTTCTTTAATGGGATAATAGAAAAAAAAAAAAAAAAAAAAAAAACTCCTTAACCCTGCATAGTTTAAACAAAGGATGGCCTTGCAAAGAATAAGCTTCCATTAAAAGATGTTGCATGGTCAAGTTAAAGGACTGACATGGCGACACTAGCGGTTGAAACCATCATAGATGGACTTTTAAAATCATTGACACATCGTTCCAATCCAATAACCAATAATGACACCATGTATGTGGGATAAATCATTAAAAAGTCGAGACCCACTCACGATCCACTGTAGGTGGCTTGGTGCTTCCTCTTAGTATTAATTGCTGAGATAAAATATGCATCACTATAAATTGGATGATAACCATGTTTGTACAGAGATGAGATTTGTACTGTTGCAACTGACTTCCAGGAGTTTTATTCTTTTTTCTAGAACTTTAGCAACTCATTAAATCAATGGTTTTTAGACTGAAAGATAGAATTGGAAATGCAGACAATACCAAATATGGTCACTTCTTGTCAGATAAAGAGTGAAGCTGAGTGGCGAACACACGAAACAAGCGATTTAACAATGTCGGCGCAGTTTAAAATAAAATGGTTTTTCTTGTCTCTCTCCAACTGTGTCCGTTCTAAGATAAGCCCCAGAAGTGCTTGGATATGAGCGATAATCAATGTTCAAACTCTGCACAGTGGTCTCCCAGAGCATGCCTCAACCTTTTATCTGGCACACAACGACACACTGAGCTCACAGCTTTGTATTTTCCATCGGGCACAACTCTTGTGTGCTTGTTTGGGGACCTCACTGTCAGGTAACCACATCCTTTCCCTCCCTCTTTTTTTCCTCCCCTTTGCTTTCCTCCGTTCACCACCGCTTCAGACAGCACGCAGGTATGCCACAGGGAAGGTTACAAGCGCTCACTTTCCAGAAAAAGCATCAGTGGACTGCGGAAGCTGTGAGGTTTTTACCTCTGCAGGGCTTTCTTCTCCCCCTCCCCACCGCAGAGTGGAAGAAGCTCTGTGTCTCTGAGCCTTGACAAACGAACACGGACAAATCCATATAAATAATTGCTAAGTGGAGTGAAGAGGAGTCGGCCATCATTCAGAGCAGGAGCCCGCGCAATATCTCCAGCAGATTGAGAGTCATCCATCACGGCGAGACTTTAATTCTCCATGTTTAGGACTCTTGCTGATGGTTGTCTGGGAGCCGGGCAGAGCCGGGCCTCAGAGGTCTACTGGGGGGCTCGGCTGTGGGAGGAATAGTTGGAGCGGAGATCGGCCTCCAGGCTGCAGATGTAGCGAACCAGACCCACCGTCTGATTAGCATTCATACACCTGCGAACTGAGGAGGCACCAGTCTGACAGCTCAGCTGACTTCTGGAGCTTCGACGGGGCAGATTGTCTTTCACAGACACTCGGACACACCTCATTTAGAGCTGAACGATGTCAAAATGAGTCTATTGAATGGGGGGCGGAGATTGAAGAGCCGGAGGTAAAGAGAGTCTGGAGACTCCAAATAATCTCAGGTATTGATTTCGCTTAAGCCCCGAAGGCTCCTGATGGACACTTACTTGAAAACGCAGTGATAGGTGGCATATCCGTATGACGGATGGCCACAGCGCTGCTAACGGTAAAAGGCCGCGGACGCGCCATAAATAACAGCTCGCTCTAATCAAACACTACCGATGCCGAGGTATGATGACAGCTTAGTGGATGCACGCTGTAATTTACCACAATGCACTCAAGTCTCTCCATTAAACCGATGCACGCGGAGCAGGAGTGCTTCCACTGTGCGCCATCTGTGCACGTGTTCCCACCATGGCCAGAGCCACAGTTTGAACTTTTATTTATGTTTTCAAACTAGTGTGGTGTTGGGATTTCCCCTACAGAGGACCACAGGGGGTCAGAGGGATGCCTTCTTGCACATATTTTTTTTTTCTGTATTTTTGGAAATTAAGCATGGAAAAGGCAAGTAAGTGTGTGGAAGAAGTTTATTTTTTCCAGTGAAAATCTAATTAATTGTAATTAATCATAAAGCAAGCTTAATTGTGTTTAATTTCAACAGAAATAAAGCATCTCATTTGTCCAGGAATGTCTTCTTTAGGCCCCCTTTGCATATTTTCAAGAGAAGAAAAAAACTTGCATGCAACGGCTCCCCATGTGGAGCGTTTTTGAAGAAGTTCTGACTTGTGTGTGCACCTCCACTGTAGTAAATGGTTCTTCTGCAGATGGATGAATATTTGCCTCCAGGGTGGCATGAGTCCCAGTCCGATTTATTGCTAATGACAAAATTTTGAGGATTCAAGGAAAAACTCATATCTAGTTTAAGAATATTGCTTGCGGTCAAATGTGACTTATCAGGAAGGTGAGTGAATAAATATTGGGTCCATGTAATTAGTGCACAAGCTGTATATCAAAGTGATGTTTGGATACATCTCTTTTGATGTAAAAATCTCTCTCTTCATATTCCTCTCATTCTCCGAGTATGGCGAAACACAAAATAAACAAAGTCTGCATGGTGCGACTCATCAATCACAGAAGAAATTCAGAAAACTTTAGAGGAGCATTGTGATTTCCTGAGGGTAATGGTGCTTTGAATTAAATATTTATAGCCTGAATTATTAAATTTTTCAGCCTTCGATCAGCATAAAAACTAAGGTCAGTGTAGGAGTGAGTTCTTTCTTTTAAAACATATAAAATGAAAATGCTTAATAATTCAGTGATAACATTGAATGATAAACATGTTCGATCACTCAAAAGTTACAAAGGTTTTTTTTTTTTTTCCTTTGAGTGGTCAAGGGAAAATGTTTTTGTTTATATGGTCAGCACTATTTCATTTTCTGATAATGTTAGTGTGGTAGTGAGTTCCGGTTTCTCCATTAACATTTAAAACACATAAAATAAACATGTTTAATAATTCAAAAAAACTAAGTTAGCATCGCACGACTTGCATAGTTCATCTTTTAAAGCCTTGCGCCCCAAAAAATAACTGAAATTTTAGTGGTCCTATCGCTTTCAGGCGAAGTCATCTAGATGAGATACCTCAAGATATGCAGTACAATGTGGTAGGATGTGATGCTGCTTGTCCTTGAAATGAACTTCGACCCCACTGTATTAAGGAGTTCCTCCCGGGTTAAACGTCTTCACTCCCTGAGCTGATTTCAATCCTCGCCGGGATCACTGTCATCACTTAATATACCTCAAGTATACTGCATGTCTCTTCATTTCTGCGCTCTAATGCAGTTATAATACCTGAGTGGTTGGTGGCTGCCTGCCCTGAATGCTCATTTTTCTGCACAGTAGCCTCTGTGTACTCAAAGAGGTCCGGCTCCCTCTCGCTCTCTTTTTCCTGTGGAAGTGGACTCCTCGCAGTGTAATTTGATTATTCCAAAGCAGGTGTTTTCAGCTGAATGCTGATAAGAGGACTCTCTGCCTGTGACACTATGGCGGGTTACATTAGCTGTGCTTAAAGTAGTGGAAGGCTTATTTCTTTATCTAATCGCTAAGTGAGCGAGGACGGGATCGACTTTGAGAAGCTCGTGCAGGAATTCACAAGACATTTTTTTTGCGTGAAACTGTTGCTGAGAATAGGAAGTAGAGAGTGATGCGGGATCATTCCTGCGAGAATATATCACAAATATATTACGGTTTTGACATGTATGATGGCTATATCACAAAAAAAAAAGTTCACTTGGCTGTGATAAATTGTTTCCAACTTAGAAATGACTGCATCTTACATGGGGAATAAAAGTGATTAATTACAAAATTGCATTTCAAAGTTAAAAAAAAAAAAAATAAATCAAGATTTCTCCTCAAAAAACAGCAACAAACTGCTGTGCATTAAACATATGCTGGTAACTCAAGAGGCATGTGTGATGGGGAAAATTAAAGAAATGAAAATAAGTCCAGGAACAATTTAGAGGCAACACAAAGAGCACTGTTAATTGGGAAACAAATCTGACTGCGAACGACAATAAAATTAACACTTAAGTGTGTGCGTTTATAGTGAATTGCATCAAAGTTGCAATACTTGACCACATTATTGCATGTTAACCTAACGCCGTAGCTTTTGTCAACGAGGTTTATTGCAGTAGTATCACACACTGCATGTTGATCTAATCTTGTGCAGCCCTAATAATCACACACTCGCCTCGGAAAGTCCAGGAAGTTGATTACCATCATGTTTTCTGCCAGTTGCCCACAATCAACGTACACTTCTTGCGAGAGATGCAAATTAGAAGCAATTACAACTCGCAGAGAGGCTGCTGATGTAACAATCATATGGAAGAAGCCCAGTGCAGATGTGGAGCAGCATGGCTTCAGGATGTCTCCTTCCTCCTCCTCCTCCTCCTCCTCACTGTGGCTCATCCCAGTCAGCATCTGCTGTGATCCCGAGTTTCTCAGCAAATCAGATTGTGTCAAAGCTTTTCAGATATCCACTCAGATTCTTCCCTCTAATCCCTCTCCACACCACCACAACCGTGCCGGCCACTAATAATGTTGCCGATGTACACAGTGTGCAAACAAAGAGGATATAATCCCCCCAGCCTGTGATTGAGCCATCAGACCTTGAGCGCTCTTTACTCTCCACTGGAAAACACTTTGGCCACCACTGCACTGTGTAAACAGATGCGGACACATCTGTCTACCTGAACCAGATGCCACGGGGTCGCCCTTGAAGCTGCATTACCTACAAATAATACGTCTTTGGTTTTTTTGTTGTTTTTCTTTTGCATTCCTGTAGTTTTGTTGCAGAGAACAACTCGCCAAACACCACTTGTCATGCAACGCCGAACGCCGTGACAGGGAGACGTGCGAGCTGCGTAAGCTTTCATATGCAGATGATGTGGAATAACCTACAAACGAGGTCAGCACGTGAGACTCCGGAGTGTCCATAATTGACACTTGCAGAATTTTTGACGTCAGGAAGCATGCGACGTGGACTTCAGAACAGCGCTAACAGAGTCAAGGACACAGCCGAGCCTGGTCTCATCACACTTAACCAGCTGTTGGAACAGAAGTGTTTCACCAGGGATAATAATACCAGCAACTTCATCAAATCTGCTCTCCCAGCGCCGTCAAGAAGCTGGGGAAAAAAGCACGTCAAGTCGGAGAGAAAGTGACGGCGGGAATGTGGAAGTAGTGAGTAAGAATAGCTCAAAGCGAACATGCTCTTACCTTCAGCGGGAACTTTGGAGCGGGGACGCAGCCAGTTTAATCCCAATTCTCACTGAATCAAACTGTCTTCCCACCTCGAAGCCGGCGCTCTCTCCCCTCTTTCAATTCCCTCTCTGCTGCTCCTCTGTCATTATCCTGCTCTCTTTTTTTTGCCTCCTTCCCGTCTCTCTTTTCCGCGCGTACAGTTTGGGAGCTGATGCTCACCGGCAGCTTCGGCACCAACCGGAGGAAAACGCAGGAGCAAAGTGGAGAGCGTCCGTGTGCTTGAACGGAAAGACGATGGAGCGGGAGCCAGCGAGAGAGAGAGAGAGGGAGAGGGAGGGAGGGAGTGAGTGAGTGAGCAGCCAAGTGAGAGAAAGACGCTCGTGTGTGTGCGCGCATCGGAGAGTGAGGAAGAGTGTGTGAAGGAGAGAGAGAGGCTTCAGCCACTGTCGTGATTGCATTGGCGTAAGACAGTAGCGCAACACCTCCTCGCACATTCACACCCCCCCTCGATTCAGGTCCCACGAGCACGGAGGGGGATCTTCATCATCAAGCAGATTAGAGCCAACTGACTGGCAACCCCCCCAAAACCTCCCCCAGTAACACACACTTTCAGTCAGAAGCAGTGGAGTGTGTGCGCTGTGGTCACCGGGGATATTCTAATCAGAGTGACGCCTCCTTTTGTCCGGAGCTCCTGCAGTCGCCAATACATCCCAAGTCCAACTGGAATCAACTTGTCCCCGTTTGAGGCCCGGAGTGACTTAATTAATCCCTGCTTAGAGGCAACCGAGGAGGGGGGGTTAGTCGGAGGTTGGAGGGAACGGTGCCGCTGTGGGGGGTGACGGACAGCTGAGCCACCGCCAGGCCAAGAGGACACAATGTAAACAAAGTTCTTAACCAAAGCTTCTCTGGTTCACCTGCTAGCTGCTGTGACGCAGTCTGCATCAGGACCGTCGTCCCAGCAGAACCTGGTCGTGAAAACCAAAGTGTCCCAGCAGTAATTTTTCCATGTCTGCAGCAGAACTTTGAATCTGTGCTCTTGATGCCTAAAACCAGCCTAAAAGAATGTTTTATTAAAAAGAAATAAATTAAAAAAACACAATTTTGTGCGTTTTAGGCCACGTGAAAGCCACATTAAAAACTTGAACAAGAGCTTGAAAAACATGCTAAATGCAGTCAACAGCCTGATTTCAACCAAATTTAGTGACCTTCAATTTATAGCCTGAATTTTTTTTTCAGAAACCTACCGTAAAACCATCTTATATAGTGTCTAAACCCGAAATGAAAAATGGGTTGAAACCACTCTATAGTATGTGTTGATAAATTCTGAAAACCTTTTCTAAACCAGATTGAAACCAGTTTAATCCATCTTAAAATCCTACTTATCACAACATCTGCTATCATAATTATGCGGATGACATGCAGCTCTATGTATCAATGTCGGTCACTGACCGCTGCCCTGTATACTTGCTGAGTAAGTGCATCAATGACATTGAGTGGATGTGTCAGATGAAATGCAGGCAGATGAGGGCAGGCCAGGATTAATATCTATATATTTGTACAGAGTGATTGAATAGATATTTGAATAGGGATTATCCATACAATTGATTATAAAGTAAAAGTGTATTGAGACTTTAAAAATTATGAGAGAACAAGTCGAACTAGAAGACATGTATCTGGAAAACATGGAATTGTAAATTTCAAAATGCTTAAAACTTACTCTGAAGCATGACAAAAACAGAAATCTGAAAATGGGGATCTGAAATCTCAAAACTTGGTATTACTTTTTTTTTTAATTTGTAACAACAGAACTAACAAAACTGTTTTGTGCGTATCTGTTTGTACCGGTCAGTCATTAATTCAACCATCCGTAGTCACACTGAGGTCTGTAAAACTGCACTGTTTGTGGAGAAAAGGTAAACACTGTTGCCTCACATGGAAAGGATCCTTGATTTGATTCCAGGTATCAGAGTATGGCTTTCTGTTTGAAGTGTGTGTGCGTACTCTGTGTGTCTGCAGGTTTTGTGGAGGAGTTGACACTTTCTCCCTAAGCATGTGCAGATCTTCTTTTCACGTCGTCTTTGTGTATGTGCATTTTTTTTCTGGAGATGGAGTTTGCGTGTTCTGATTCTGCATGTGCAGGTTTTCATTGGTTGGAGTTTGCATGTTCCCCCTGTGTATCTGTAGGTAGAGTCTGGCTCAGCTCCAGGTCAGGAATGGATGTAGGAAGAGGATCCCATTTGGTGTAATGGCACTGCATTGGGAGTGATTTGGATCTTGAGCCTCTCCTGAGAATGTCGTCTGCTGCAGCTGACTTCCCTCTAACGATACAGCCCACCTCATGACATGAACAATTGCTTTTCTGATTCGGGGTCGTTTGTTTTTGCTATCAGGGTCTGACAGCTGAAGGTCTCACATCATTAATTTTCCGACACTTAAACGACTTAAACCGACTCGGTGCAGGAGAAAGAAAATCAGGTTTTTACATGAACGCGCCATAATTAATTGCCAGTAAACATTAATTAGGCTTATTTTACTGTCAACAAAGATTTAACCTTTTAGTTAAACTAAAGTAGCTTTTCAGTTCATTTTGTTGGAAGAGAATGCTTCCTTTTCATGCTTTTTCTCATGTTGGGTAAAAACAAGCATCAACAAAGTTTCTCTTTTTGAAAGCTGAGTGGTGAGACAACTGTATCTAGCTGAGTGGCATTTTATATGCTTTAAATTCGGCTTTGTGGTAGATGTACTTTACATTTTCTCTACAGTCTTTTTTCTAGACATTGAAATTGTAGATTGACTCATGGTGTCGATGGAATAGATTGGCCTTGGGCTGCACGTTGGTCGACATGTGCACTGTCTGAACGGCTGTTGAGCTACAAAATGCGCTCTGGTTTCTTATGTATTGTATTGAAAGAAAAAGGCACAGTGTGACTCAAAATACTTGGTTGAATTGCGTTCTTAAAGATTTCATGAAAACTAAATCCTGTTTGCAATGTATAAGCTAAAACATACTCGCTTTTGTTGAGAATTTTAATTTTATCTTTGTATCAAAAAACTTGGACCACTGTTAACCATCAAACCCAAATCTAGTGAGAGAAGTCTTGATCTGGAGGCATTTTCAAGACCTTGGTCTTGAGTCAGTCTCGGCCCCTTGAAGACTTGTTCTTGTCTTTTATTTAGGAAGGTCCAGTCTTGGTCAGATCAGATGTCATCATCTTTAAAATCTTGGTTTTTGCCTTTGTCTTGGCATACTCTGGTCATGGTCTTGATTGTCTTGAAAAATGTCTCGGGTTAGGCCTATGTCTGTGCTCCAATATTGTGATCTAACCAATTAACTGAAAGGATAGAGTGGCCTCACCGTGGTAAGATTAGACATTTTTAAAGTTAATATTTAGAAATGTTTGTTTTGAGCCAATGCAAAGCATTTTTACTAATAATTCCAAATAATGTCGTCATACTTTTATGATAAAATCTCTCTGTGAATTTTAATTAGCTTTGTTTTTTTCCTTAATGATGCTTATTCTAATGTGGTTCCCATTCTGTGTTGGTTTAATTCCAGTTTGTTGTTGTCCCTCTGCAGCAGGCAGCTTCTAATTACTGCTTCATGCTAATGATATTGTTGGGATTGGCCACCTTTAATGCAGGCTCCCATCTCCGTCTGATATTCCCTCTGGGACTTAAAGACAGGTAAACACAGGTGGCGTCTCTACTCTTCATTTTTTGGTGCTTTTGGGAGCCAACTTCATGTCTGTCTACTTTTATTTATTATTTTCAGTAAATGAAGGCCAGAAGGCAGGTATATAACGGAGTGAAGAGGTATTTTAGTTCCAGCTCCACTTTAACACTGTGTGTCTGTTTGAAGCTCTTTCCAAGAAAAAAAAAACATCCACGCTGGGAAATGTTTTCAAGGCGCTCGCGAGGGATCGTTTGAACACCTCTCGCAAGAAATGAGATTTAATTAGAGGTGTGAGGTGTTTCAAGGTTAAAAAAAAAAGCACCATAAAGAAGCAAAATATGAATCAACATGAAAGGACAGTCGTACAAAAGGTGAGATTTAATCGGTCAATACTGGTGTATTGATATTAATGTGAGTAAAAGTTAATGGTCAGGTTTCAGTGGAAAGGCCGATGTAAATATTAGGATTAAGGAGATTAGAAGACTCGGGTTACTCATTTATTGGCTGTTTGATGCTGGATCCTGCGGTGCAGGAATACTGAAATGTGGCCATTTCTAGAAAAGAGGGGATAACGTCTGTGGATGAACGAAGGGGGAGGGGATTGGCCTGGGGGGCAGATTGAAGGTGGGGCAGTCCAGTTGGGAAAAGGAGGCATCAGCTGGTTGCTGCTAATACCCATAACCTCTCAAAGTGAATCGGCGAATAAAAAAAGCCTCCCCCTCCTCCTGGTTGGTCCCACCAGACATCAGCTCAGGAGGAAACCGATGGCATCATCGAAACAAAGTTTCACAGGTTGTTCAGAAGTCAGCAAGTTGTTGCCTTAAATGACCTGAATTGGCTTATTTTAACATTTAATACACTTTATTTTAAATGGAGCTTGCCAAAAAAATATGAATTACAGATTCTTCCTACGAATGGCCTCTGTCATTTTTCATATCCAGAGCCAGATATTGATGTAAGCAGTCTCTTTAGTTGAATAGGTTATAAACGAAAACGTGCATCTAAACCCAAGGTATTCCATTAACATCTCATAAACTTCAAAAGTGCAGTAAGTAATATTTCGTCGCATAACGCACTGAGAATAGGCAGTTCAGACACGTCGCCTGAGCGATGCACACTCACGAGGTCGGTGTTGCAGCTTGTTCCACAGCGTGGTCATAAAGTATAAAATGTTGTGCTGCTTGTTCGGCAACCTCGGGAACTCGCATATAATTGGCTCTGGGGTGACTGTGGGTCAATTGGTAGAGCTGTCATCGCACAACCAGAAGGTTGTTGGTTTGTTTCCCCATCTCGCCCTGTCCATATGGTGAAGTGTCCTTGATAAGACACAGAACTCCAAGCTGTTTCTTGTGGATGCATTGAGCGCCTTCCATTGCAAAAGGCCTCCACTTATGTGTGAATAGGTAAATGTGGTACAGTGTAAAGTGCTTTGGGTTTGCTCAAGTACTGTAAAATGTGATCTCTTTGCCATTTATTATCTGGAAGTGTGACAGTTTAGCCCCGCCCACCAAAGTTGTTCCGTCATGGAACAACTCATTTTGAAGAAAAAAAAAAAAAACTTGACAGACATTTTTGTCAGAGATGATACGTTTAAAGGGAATGTTTCTTCAATGACAGTTGAAAAATGGGAATAATTTTAATTATTTTTATAGTAAATTTCTTACTTATTGCACCTTTAAAGGGGCTGTATCATGCAAAATTCACTTTTTGTATGTTTTAACCTTGTTATATAGTTATGTACTCACCAAAAACACCCCCAAAGCATTTTTTTCCCTTTGTGCCTGCATGTTTGAGCTTTCCTCGCGTTTCTGCTGCTCAGAGAGGCAGCCCCTCCCACACCGTGAAAACGCTCTGTTTCCCACGTTGACGTCACACTGTGAAGATGGCTCCCCTGAGCCCCCCCCTCCCGCAGGCCCTCGGCAATCAGCATTGCCGCTTTTTTCTAACTCTGATTACGGAGATAAACTTTAACCATCGTCTGAAAGCAACTGTCAAGCAAGAGCAAGAGACTGAAGGGTCTGCGCTTGGTGAGTTTCTAACAGGAAAAGACGTTTTCACGTGTCTTTGTGTGTACAGAAGCTAAAGCTGAAGAGCTAAAGCTCGCTAGCGTATTTGTTTTGAAGCTCTGATTGGTTGAAGTACGCTGTCAGTCAAAGTCCACAGGGGGAGAGGCGGGATTTTCAGTGAACCGGAGCGTTTTCTCTTCCGGGTTTCAGAATTAGCCCCAGAAAATCTTTCATTTCACACAAAATGACTTTTCCTTTGCGCCAAAAATAAACTATTACCATGTTAATGCCATTTCTAGGGTTTGGACTAGCTAAAAAAGCATGATACAGCCCCTTTAAAACTTAAAGCTTTCTGTTTCCAAACTAGATAGATTAAAATGTTTCTGGCTAAATAATGTTGAATTAGCCTTGGTGTAACTTGCAACTCTAGCAAGCTGTATTTCAGTGCATTTTAATTAAAAAAATTCATAAGTTATTTTATTTTTTTAAGAATTTGATTTTTGAGATAACCCAGGCTTGGCATTGATCCCTCATTGGATTTGTTATATTTTAGTTCTTTCAATGTAAAGTATTCATAAAAGTTAAAACAAAGAACACCTCACTTTAAATAGTGTAAGAAGGGCTGATTTTTCCAGGTATCTGTACCTCCCAATCCCAGATACTGGATAACTTGCCCCCTGTGGCGTTAAATGCCTCTCCTGGTCATCCTGACACGGTGGACGTCTCCTGGCCTGTCTGCCTGACATATTGAGGAGCAGCCGCACACTTTAACCTTTAAAATTAGAGCGGAGGAATCAAAGCGTGATGCACATCACTCCATGGAAAGGTTATTGAGGCATTAGCATTTTGTCGTCTCCATATCTCATCCTGATTGTCTTGACGATGAACAGGACTCACAGGGAAGAAATACTCGCCCTCTGCTTTCTCTCTTTTTTGCTGAGAAACTGCTCGTCAGAGTAAAAACTGAAGCTTCTCTCTCGGCAAACATGTCCCCCTCATCCTCCTGTTGTTGGTCAGTAGCAGACACATCAGCTGCCATGGAAATGAAAAATCAAGATGTTCCCGTTGACTCTGCGGCATCTAATCATTTGATGATGAGTCAAACAGGAAGTTGTGCTTCAAGTTATTCCCCCACACACAGAACCCCCTGCAGGTGGACATTTCTGAGGTCTTACAGTGTTTGGATTCACATGATCGGACAGTAGATTCAGGAAAACCAGTGTTACACCACTGATTTCATATTGATAAGTAGGGGCTGTTTTTCCTTTTTTCTTTTTTTTTCTTTTTCCAAATTTTTTCTTTCAAATAAGTGAATAAATATGTAAATGATTGAAGTTGTAGCATGTACAGCAAAGGAGATAGTGAGTGTAAGTGTTATTATATTTTTGAATTCATGATGACTTATTGTTTTTATTATAGTAGTTGTTTGGGATCCATTTCTGACCATGCTTTGCACCTCAATGAATACATTAATTAATTAAATCATTAGTTTCTATGCAACATGCAGTGCACTGGGCTTTCATGAATGTGAATATTAGTGTCCCGACCTCGCTGTGATGGACACAGCTAGATAAACGCTGATCCTCAAGCATCAGACGTCCTCAGACATTTGCGCCTTTTATTACAGTCTTGAGTTGACTTGAGTACAGAGTGAAACTGTGAAACAAACGCAAATAAACCACAATCAACTCTCTCTGTGTTGAGTAATAAAAGGCAATCTAACTAAATCAATCCAGTCCTTGTGTCCACATGAATGACTTGAAAACACAAACCGTAATGCATCATCTATGTCATTAAGGTCAACTGCAGAAGATAATTTTCAACAACTCATTACAACAAACTCCACAAAACTATCAAAAGTCAAATAATACGTACAGGCGTTGCTTATGCAGGTGAGGATCATTTGAAGAACAGTTAATATACTGTTTGAGTTTGGGCTCCAGTAGATCCCTCACTTGGGAGCATCTGAGCTGTTTTATTTCTTCCGGTTAATGTGACCGTTGTGACCGGCCAAAATAAAAACATGAGTTTCACCTGAAATGAACTAATAATAAGCCTGAAAGAACAGTTAGAATAAATAATCAAAATGAATTACACATAACATACATTTAAGATTTAGACTGTGGGTTAAAAAAAAAGTTTCCACACTCAGATTGTTTTTTATTCAACTTGATTTATTTATTACATATTTTATTACCCCCTTACACTTTTTTTTTTGCCTTGGTATGTGTTATCTAATTTTTGTTATAAATACTATTGCTATTTTTATTATTTGATGACACTTTCCAAAAGCATGGTTACACAATCCCATCCAGACTATAAAAATATTGAAGTAGAGATAAAGCCAAAGATAGTGTGAAAGCCAATAAAATCTGTCAAGAGATGGACATCAGACAGAAATGAAAAGCAGACAGAGAGCTATAAATTTATTGAATTATTAAATCAAATATTGAAATGAGTGGAAGATGAATAATAGAGAATAATCTGACTGCTCGGAAGAAGCACAACAATAAAAGACTGAATAGATTTTTTTTTTCTTATAGATGTTCTTGCCTGAGCTGAACGTTGCTTTGACTGGCGTTGTGCAGCCTCTCATGCAGCCTCTCACGCACTCAGTCCTGGCTCGCAACCCCGCTCCCAGATCAACGCTGTCCAGATGGCACATCGCGGCCCTGGAGGACTCCATTTTTAATCCTCTTGGAACAAGCTTTGCAAAGCAAGAGGTGGAACGGATGCTCCGAGTCAGGCGTCCGTCGGGCCGCTTCAGCCTCGGCGCAGAGGTCGCGTCGTGGCGTCAACAGCGAACCGAGGTCTCGAAGCCACCCACACTGCGGTGGGGAAGAAAACTCGCACTCAGGCCCCGCTTGGAAGACATTTCAATTGAATACGCAGCTTTCATTTTCATTTCAGTGAAGTTTCATGCTTTTTCAGCCATTTTGCGAAGTTGCCTTTTCAGTGGCGTACAGCACAGCAATGTAAAAAAAATATCTAAAACACAAGGAAAGTTTCACTTTTTCACTTCATTTGACAAATTTGTTTCAAAATGAAATATGATAACGATAAATGGTTACCCATTTTTGGTTGTTTTGGGACTTTTTATTTAGCAACGTGCAACGTTAAAATGAATTAAATGTTCAACACTGCATTATGTCAGTTTCACAATTGTGATTAACATTTCTCCACAAGCGAACTCTCCTCATAGCATTTTGAGTTTGCCAATCTTTTAAAATAAGTATTTTATTATACTATATTAGTAGAGGTAAACAATTTTAACCGAGCATCATGAAAGTAATTTTTGTTATGTGGTAACATTAAAATTTTAATTGACTATTTCTAACTTACTGTATTTCCATGTGTCATGTTTTGTCTTTGAAATAACTTTTTTAGCATAGCATGCAAAATTTTTGTTTCACCATCAAATCTGAGGTCACATTTGATCACATTTGTAGATACATTTTTCTTTGATTATTTGCGATAATCGCATAAAAGTCTTTGTAATAGTCCTAATTTTTTTTTTTTTAAAGTTTCTGCATTGTAGCATGATACATCTGTATGATATAACTTTTACAATACCATCTGACAGTATACCTCCTACCTTATTTTCTAAAAGTGTCACTTTAAACCGTTGTCATTAAGTAATTTAAACACATTCAACTTTTGTTCTCTCCAAAATTAATCTTTCGAGGACTATCCTCCCTGACCGGGATAGGCTTCGTGTTACGGGTCCCAGGCTTGGTGACCACGACAACAAAAAGAATTGTGTTTTCTGTGAAATGAAGAAAGAGAATGAGCGAAAGAACCACAGATGCACTCGTGTCGTTCCCAAAACACGTCTTATTAAATCAATAAACATGTATACAATTCACATTAAGTGCCATGTCTTCTGTCCAGATCCAGATAACTATAAAAGTCTCCATAAAATAATCTCACATGAATATACATTCACATTTATCACAAACTCCGATTATTGGTTCAGTTGCTGTGTAAACAAATACAAATTTGGACTTAGCACATAGAAATAGAAATATATAAATTAAATAACCATGTCAATCTGCAACAAAATATTCATACAACACAAAACATATTTTAGATCTCAGTAAACTTCATAAATCATTCTTATTCCTACACAAACAAAGCATTAAGGGTTGATTAAACAAATAAATTCGAGTCAAAGAGTCCTCTTGTGTCAATTCGGAGCTATTAAGTGCAAACAAATACATTTCTGAAGAAAATACACATCTGGCATGAAGACACACGAAATCTCGCGATAAGACACCCAACTCTCGCAAGACTTCCGGCGCAACGCGGCTCTATAAACCCACGTGAAAAGTCATATCAAACGGCCATCAAACAACATAAAATGGCTTTCCATTACTTGAAGAAGTCATACGAAGATTAAGGCTTCCATTTACAGTAAGTTTAATCAGTGACTGACCTGTGAAATGAAGAAAGAGAATGAGCGAAAGAACCACAGATGCACTCGTGTCGTTCCCAAAACACGTCTGAGGCTGAGACCGGAAGTCCGTCCCCAGAGCGCATCGGGGCGGGCACAGCGGCAAAGGTTCCGCATTCCATCTCTCAATTACTAACCCACAACTTCACAGGAACATCTTTTATGAACATAAAACACTTGTGTTTCATCACACTAGATTTTTAAACTATAAATAATAATACTTTGACACCATAACATTTGGTTATAACATTCATAATAAAACATTATCAAAATGTGGTTGCACATTTGGGTGCACCACATTAGCTCTATAGACAATAAGCTTTTCCATATCAACTCAAAATAGGTGATCCTCAAGAAAAACATTCCAAAAGCCAGTAAAAGAATTGTTCTGTACTGTATGAAATGTATATTTTAATATACATTTTTCAAGTAAGTCAGACAATTTCCAGGTGATGAGTGTAATGAAATGCCTTTAAGTATTGAGTCCTAAATTGTTGGGTTGAAAAATGGGTAATTGGGTACTGTTTTGAGTGATCATTTGGCAATGAAAGTAGAAAACTGAGGAGTCCAGCAGTGAAGCATTATGTGTGTGAATTGTTAATAAGCTTGGGGAGTATTTACATTGTAAAACCAAATGCAATGTAATAATTCAGGATTAATTGCATCTGATCTTTCTGCGCACTTTAATTGGCCACCAGTGGAAAACGAAGCTACACATTTCTTTTTGAATTTCCAGCCTCTGCTTCATAAGGTGTGTCAGATACAGAAATTAAACACACTATAAGCACCATTTGTGCTTTTAAAGCTTGAGAAACATTTTTTGAAGAGAATCTGTGGATTGCTTTTCTCTTTTTTTCTGGGGTCTTTTTCTGCCGCCTGAGTGAGATGAAGAAGAAGGAGGGGGGTTACACGGATGAGGATGTGTTTCGGGACAACAAGGACCCAGGTGTAGTTGTTATTAGAGGCTAAGCTAATGGAATCAGTGGGCTGCCTCACGCCGGATCATGCAGCTCAAGACGAGACCAGTCTGTCCTGGGGGAGGTCTGGCCCGGAAGATGGCATCTGGAGCCTCAGCCTTCCCCTCCTCCTCTCAGACTCGCTGCATTTATTACTTTGTACAGGCAGATTTCTTTTTTATTTAATGGACATATTTGGAAAGAAATAAATGAAACTAGAAGCAGCTCTGTTAGCAGCTCTGCTTCCGTTTAGACCCTGCATGTGATAAAATGATTCCGCAAGGTTGTTTGAAGGTGTGACCATCATGTTATTGACTTGAAGTGTCCTTGATGGAGGTCCAGCCACACCCAGCCTGTGCCACAATCCCCAGTTTGTTTTCTGTTGTGTTTTATATGGAAATGTGTTCATGGCATACTGTCTAAATGCTTTATCCCCCACTAAAAGCCCTTTCTTTGTTAGTCACATTCACCCATTCACACACTTATGGTGACATCTGCCAGGTGCTCAATCTGTCCGCTGGGAGCAGTTTGGGGTTGAGCCTTGCTTAAGGACATTTTGATATATGTTCATGTTGAAATGAGGGTTCCACTCTGAAGCCCTACAACTGAGATAAGATTTGGTCTACCAACTCAGCCACAAAAGCCCCGTTGACCCGACAATTACGGCTCCTGAGCCAGTCAGCCTATCCTGTATGAAGATACCCACTGGCAGTGTTCCTTGACCAAAGAAAAAAAGGAACACAATCCAAATTTAACTTAATTCATCAACATGTACTCCATTGAAATTGTGCTTTTTAGGCGCCAGTGTGTTCACCTTCCCCGCTCAACCTCCAAAGGTAAGAGGGATCAGCTTCTGTGGGTCATTTTCCTGATGAGTTGCAGTAATTTCTCAAGCAGCTCTGTTTCTTAACACATCCTTCCACCACTAGTCAGTGCTAGTAACAGGAATAAGACCTACAGGCAATTTCAAGCCACTGATTAGCATCAAAAGAATGTTTTTGGACTGTACAGGAAACGGCCCCTGATTTCACTTTCAGTCATTTAAATCGAGGTAAACATCTTGGTGGGATGGGCCTGAAAAAGTGGCAGCATAACAACCTGAAAATCCTCAAACTCCACAAAACCAAATGTTTCTTTTTGCAGAAACATTACAAAAAAACAAAAACAAAAAAAAAACTGAACATTTTTACAAAAATGAAACATGTTGAACATTTGGAAGAAAGATAAGTGCAATTGAAACACTTTGCTTGCTGCATAACAAAGTAAAATGTCATCATTTTATGCAAGTCCTGTCTACACAATGTTTTCAATTAAAAATTGAAACTTTTGTTGTGCTTTGGATGTCAGTTTACACCACGGCGATGCTCGGAGTCCCTGAAAATGCAACTTCAACAGCTCTGAGGTGGGACTTTTTGATAACGTTTTGACTCAGTCTCCATGGAAAGGGCAAAATTAAACTTTTGAAAAACCGTGCTATAGTGAATGCACACCATGGCCAGAGTAAATAGTTGTTCTGTGCACACACAAATCAATAGACAATAGCAACAGTGGCGGCCTCCACAGTGAAATGACTCCAGTCTATTTTCTTCAGGGACTTGGTAGTTTTAAAGTTGTCTTCAATTTGCATCCCACTATTGTTAATGTCTATAAATGGGCTCTTATGCTGATATTCTTTTAAGATGCTGCTGTTCGAATTTGATAAATTACCAGTTGCGACTTCCAGTGTTCTTTGTGAGTATGTTGCTAAGTCTTTGCAGTCTCGTGAAAGTGTCGCTACTCCTACATGCCTTTTAGTAGAGCTACACTCTTGATCGGAGGAACTGATCCTCATCCAGAGTGTCGAATCAGAGCGGAATAGCCTTCCATTAAGCCTCGTACGCGACAGGCCTTTCAACAATCAAGACACGAGCGTTTTTGAGGGAAACTCTGGCTGCTGTTCACAGCTCCTACACTGCATTGATCTGAACAGAGAGGTAATTAAAAGATCCGTGTGCTCCACACATTTCTCTGTGCGCAGCGAGACAAAACAGTGGTACAACGGTGCCCCGGCAGCACAGGTTGCCACTAACAACTGTCTGCACAGACACATGCAGCGAGATACCTAATCACTTTCCTCTCAGCTGCAATGCCAAACTAATGAAAGAGATTAAAAAACACTAATTTGAGAGAGGCTGGAGCATGTTTCCCTCATGCGCTCTCCCTCCTGATGAAGATAAAGAAAAAAAAAACAGGTAATAAACCAGATCATCCTCAAGACAGAGGAGTGGATTTCATTTTCAGAGTGAAAGGGGGGAAAAAGAAAATCTTGATTTAACGTCACCTCAAAGTCAGCGCACCAACCATCTACGGGTCACTGGGAAAATTGGCTCGTAAATAAAAGGAGGTCGCGTTTATCGCAGGTAGCAGAGAAATCCGTCTGGAAAAAAGTTGGGACGATTTGACAATTTGATCTTTGTGAGTAATCAGTCCTGACAGACACAAGCTGCAGTCGACCCGTATTATGTGTGCGCTGCAAGGGGGAGAAAAAAAAAAAAAGAAAAAAAAAAGGAAAGCGGAGGGATTTGTTGTGAAGCAGGGAGTTTGGCTCAGTTTAGCACAGACATTAAATACTACAGAGAGGAGGAGGGAGCTGGCGGTTGGGCTGCAGCCTGCAGAGGTGGACGTTTGAATGCCACCGGTGAACGGCTGCCTGCAAGCCTCTTAATTGTTCTCTGCAGGTAGAATAGATCTGTTTGAAACTCTGCACAAAGCTTCATGCGAAAGCCTGGACCACATCTGGCTTTGAACATGATGTCCATTAAAAAAAAAAAAAAAAGTAATGAAATAACTGAGAATGATTAAGATTGATTTTTTTTTTTTGTTGAAATTAAAGTAAAAATGGGGAAAAGACTAATGGAACTGTTTGTTTTGTTGTAGTAGTAAAAACTGGCTTAAGAAAAAAAAATTGAATATGCTATCATAAACGAATGCATACACTTCATACATTTTATAGATCTGGCATGAACAAAACAGTAATTCATTTTCCTCCCACTGTCCAAAAATCCTGCATGTGAGTTTCTTTCTCTGAGCTGTGAATGTGAGTGTGTGTGGTTGCCTGTCTCTCTCTGTTACCATGTGATGGGCTGAGGACCTGTCCAGGGTGTTTCCTGCCGTCATAGTTAGTTGGATTGACTTGAGCACCCTGGGAGCCTGAACAGGATAAAATTGTGTCAAAGATGGATGGAATTCTGCTTCACCCATTTTCAGTTTGACATATGAGAGGTTAATAATTTAACCATGACCCAGCCAAACAATGAAAACAAAGAGCATTTTTTTTTTGTACAAAGTAATATAATGATCCATTTTTCTACAAGGTGAAAAAAAAAATCACTCATTCTGATTGAAATCGTTCCCTGACGTTTCTCCCCTCAACTATTTTCTGACTAAAATTAATCACTTCAAAGATTGCTCCCTCTCAATTATGAAATCTGAAAAGGATCCACTTCTTTAAACAGTTCTCTCAAGATCGGACGCCTTCGACCGAAGCGTACATTTAATCTGTACTGTCCACATATTGAAGCGTCCTTGGAAAGACACTGAACACCACTTTACTCATAATGAAAGTGAAACATCCTCAGCAGACAAGAGTGTGGAGGAAACTGATGAATGGAGAGAAGAGCCATCGTCGACGGCACATATCAAATGGCTTGTTGCAGAAATAATGGAGAAACTCTGATTGCACACCGATTGTGAGGCGGTTTGGTCACGGTGTGTTTATCCTGCTAGAAGCGAGCTCGGCACCATTAGCTGCCATCGTGTCGTGCACGTGTTGCACACTATTCGTCGTCATTGGGTTTGACCCCCCTACACGGGGGTCAAAGAGGAGAGTGCTCAAGGATCCTGTTAATGATGGACAAATGTCCAGCACTCTGGAGAGAGAATACCATGTAAACCTGGAAAACGTGATGTGTATGTGAATGGGTGAATGTGAGTTCAGCCTCTTGTTAGCTTTATGAGCTGTAAAGTCCTTCTTGGCAAAAATCGCAGGTGACGATGAAATGATTCGGTTGTTCCTGGCACAATATAGATAAAGCTGAATCGAATTTGCTTGCATTAAAAAAGAGGAAAAAATGCTTAAATTTTGTAATGCTAGTTCCTTCTGGTGGAGACTGAAGCTTTCAGAAGCAGTGAGAATCATCTGTAGATCTGATCTGAAGGTGTTCGAGCGGCCCAGATGCCTTTCTCCGGCCTGGATGAGATCTGAGCTGCGTCCCATTAGCGGGACGAGCCAGCATGGATGTTAGGATGAAAACGAGAGTCCTGTAATCTCCCAGGGACGAACGTTGCCAGAGAAACGGCTTTCCTGTTTGTCCACAGCACAAATTTAGCTCCCTCATTCCAGCGTCCCCGTCCTCCTCTCTGCTGCAGCCCCCACAGGTTTATTATTGGGTGGATTCCCACAGTGAGGCCCATCAACACTTGACTGGATTGTTTCCCTCTGAGGAAACGTTCCAGTGAAGCTGATCTCAGCAGTTTACCAAAGCACGAGACTTCAGAGTGTCTGTTTTCCACCGTGTGATTCCGGTTTTCTCTCACATGTTGTGCTCATCGAATTTAACAACCTCAAAACAGAAATATCCCCGAAATAGAAACAGCCACATTCACCAGCGCAAATTCTTAACTTACAAGTTTTCTTTTGTGCATTTTTTTAATGAGTGTTTTATTAGTATATATTTTTGTATTGGCTTGTGTTCTCCTGATGCATCCATGTCATTTTCAATAAGTCCAGAGTCATTTGTTATTTAAAATTATTTTTATCAGTATTCTTGCCTTGTAATTGTCAGTGTAGAACTAGAATTCAATATTTCATTCACTTGTTTGCGTTGTGGTTCTATTGTGTACATTAAATGTGTCGTCATAGTTATTTGTTATTGTCCGGATAATTTTTACTGCAGCTGGTGAATCCTGACTCAATGTTGGTTTCGTAATAGAGGGTAAAAGATCAGTTTCATGGATTTTTTTTTTTTTTTGTATCTTAATACAGTTATTTAGCTTGTATTCTTAGTATTCTTAAATAGATGTTAAACCTTGAATCAATTATTTAATTTGTCATATTTTTAATGTAGGTGTAAAATAGTTCTAAATATCTTTTTGTTGAATTTTGAAATGTTTTCTTTGTCAATTTTAAAGCTAATTTCTTTTATTTTTCTATTTTAGAAGTGTATATATGTGTATATATATGAGTGGAGTGATGTACATTTTAACTGGTTTATGTTTGTGCAGCATGATAAAACTACTAGATGACGTCCAGGTGGGAAAATAACAAGAAAGGCGTTTCGAACCGGATGTGTGTGACTGTCTCTCAGATTTAATAATCTACCAGTGTGTCCCTTATTTATTCTCTTGTTTTCTTGTGTGTAAAGTGAAACCAGAATAGAAAATAATGAGTGTGTTGTTGTGCAGGATGTTTGCGAGTGTGTGTGTGCACTGGCTGTGCAGCACCGAGCCTCATTTGTGAGTGAGGAGGACGATTCCAGCAGTTCTCTGAAAAACTGGGTCAATAAATGGCTGTCAGTCGCCTTCATTTGGCACCAAGTGGTGCTGCTGCAGCATGCACAGTGCACGCACGCACACACACTCGGGAGGAAGATAAAGAGAGCGGGAGGCACCGATTATTAAAAAACGATGTCGTCACTCGGAGTAAATGACTTTCCTCACCTTCTCCTCCTCTGGTCTCCCCCAGAGATAAGAAACCCTCAGCTTCTCGGAGGAAACACGTAAACTTGGTAAACTCCAGCTGGATGTCATTATAAGCCCATCAGATCATAAACGGCAAGCTCACAGAACCTTTCCCACAAAATAAAATAAATAACACTTTCATCAAGTGAAACTGGAAAAAATATTGATAAGTTTGTTTTTTTGTTTTTTGCTCATTGTTAGTTTAAACTTGTATTAGCTATTTCAGCTTTTCTACTATTTTTTCGCAGATTAAGCTATTTTAGCTGTTCTTTTACCTTTACATTTTAGCCAGTTGAAATGTTTTAGCTAAGTTAGCTATACATTTGAAAACATTTAGATGTTTAAATGTTTATTTTTCATTCATTTTAGCAGATTTCCAATTTTTTAAGATTTGATATCTTAGCCATTTAAACTTTTTCAGGGTATAAATTTGATCAATTTTAGACATGTTGACCAAATAGTTTTAATCTTTTTTTCTGCCTCAAAGGATAAGTTCGGTTTAAACAGTTTTCGCGTTGTTTATAGAAAGATGTAGAACAATATACTCACTCAGAAGGGTTTTCTGATTCGAAAAGTGGTTCAAGAGAAAGTTAGATCCATAGTCGAGCTGCAGACATCCATATACTGTGAGCCAATTGGGCATGCGTGGCGCTGGCTCCCAAAATGGCTTTAATCGTCCAAAAACTCATTAGTTTCACCAATATTTCCCCATGGTCCGCTCACGCCACTCCTCCGCGACAGCCCGGTGTCGCAAAATACATGCTGTTGTGGTTTTACAGATCTCTGAAGTGAATACGGTAATCAGGAAGTAAACTGAAGTACATTCACCAAGAGACACAGTAGGTGGCGCTGTGCACCAAAGTTGCTGGTCGCCACCCACTCCAAAGAAGAAGAAGAAGAGCTCTGAACTACAAACATCTGTTTCTTCTTCTTTGGAGCTGGTGGCGACCAACAACTTTGAAGTACATTCACCAAGAGACACAGTAGGTGGCGTTGTGCACCAGTTTACTTCCTGATCACCGTATTCACTTCAGAGATCTGTAAAACCGCAACAGCATGTATTTTGCGACACCGGGCTGTTGCGGAGGAGTGGCGTGAGCGGACCATGGGGAAATATTGGTGAAACTAATGAGTTTTTGGACGATTAAAGCCGTTTTGGGAGCCAGCGCCACGCATGCCCAATTGGCTCACAGTATATGGAGGTCTGCAGCTCGACTATGGATCTAACTTTCTCCCGGACCACTTTTCGGATCAGAAAACCTTTCTGAGTGAGTATACTGTTCTACATCTTTCTATAAACAACGTGAAAACTGTTTAAACCGAACTTATCCTTTAACTGTTTAACTTAGCTTTTTTTTTCTGTCTCTCTCCTTAAAATTTTGGCTGCTTTATGCGCTTGATCTGCATGACTTGTTTCAACCATTTTGGTTGTTTTTGCTGTTTTAGCTGTCGGCTCATCATTTAGCTATCCAAGCATCTTTTTAGGGTTCACCCATTTAAACTACTTTAAGTGTTAGGAGTTTAAGCTGCTTTCTTATCCTCCTGAAGCTATAATTATTTTTTTGCTGTCTAAGTTCTTTAAATGTGTTCCTACTGGTAAGTTCCGTAAATGTTGTTGCTATGTTAGCCAATTTTCTGAATTTTAGCTGCACATGGATTGTATGTGGATGTGATTTTTAGCCTTTCTCTGCAGGTTGAGCTTCTATTTTTGCCTTTTCTTTTTGTAATTTCAGCCTGTTTAACATTTTAAAGTGGCTACACTGTTTTTGTTGTCTTCATTGTTTGGATCAATGTATGACTAGCTTACCAAAACATCATAATCGTTAAAGTCATACTTTGGAAAACTGTCGTTGGTTGTAAAACAGATCATCTTCCCAATTCTAAAAAAAAAAATAAAGGGATAGAACTGTGGACGCTGCATAGAGCCCCTGCAGAGGAGCAGCAGAACCCTGATGTCTGCAGTGTTTTTACATGAGTTGTACCTTCTGTCTTTAAAATCTCGTCCGTCACAACATCTTGAAATGACCCCCCCCCCCCCCCACATGCCAGCGTGGAGCATCATGTGCTGCACTCGCCACTGTGTCATCCAGCAGATTGGACTTGTTCAATCCATTAGGCATACCGAGTTTATCAGTGGTCAACATGTGTGGCAAATTAAAGGAGGCGCATTCCTGGTTTATGTCGTTTCAGCAGGGAGTTCTAAAAATAAAACCTCACAAATAGAGAGGGTGCTTGCTAAATATGCCTCCGTTTGTATTTATTTTTTCGGGGTAATCTTCACCGGGGGCGACGGGGACTCACTGTGGCCTTTGAATGCTCACTAATAGCAGAATATCATTCGAAACGGAGCTTCACAGTTCAGCGCGCCCTTCTTTTCTCGATGTGCTTGGCGGTGTGGAGGAAACAAGCTGTGGGACTACAAATCTGGCGGTTTGAGGCGATGCACTGTGAATTACTCACATGTTGAGGGCATTTTCAATTCGCTCCCTCTGCGAGAGGAAATCAGGGTTTACATGTGCTGCTTGGAGACCCAACAGACAGATAATGGCCTCAGCTGAAAGATTGTAATCTGCATGTTCCCGGTTTCCAGTGCACTTCATTTGAAGCAGGCTGAGTAAATGGCTTCATTATGTGGTGTCGGGTTTGGACGGCTTCGTGTGACCTGTTACGAAAAGGTCCAGGCCGCTCGGCCAGGGGTCCGGTCATTACTAGAGCTGACGTGCGAGCGGAGAACCGGCAGTCTCCGGCCTGGAGCCGCTCGGCATCACGCTGGCTAATTGCTCCCTGTCGGGAGGCCGAGATGCATCAGGCCAGGAAGGAACTAATGGAGCAGGCTGAAGACACAGAGGAAGGACGTGGCACTAATGAGCAATGTTTCACTCTGATTTATTCGACTTTCACATACACTAATGCATGCAGCTGATTGTACATTTTTGCTCTATTTGTTTATTCTCATTGATTTGTGATTAATTTCTTGAGGAGCCAGAGCGGGTGGAGGAGGTTGAGGCACCAACAAGCTGTATCTGGCTTCACCTCCACTGGCTCCTTGGTAAAGGAGAATCTCTGCTTTATGCAGATGATGTTGTGCTTCTTCGGCCCTCTTCCAGGAGTGCCATGTGACTACTATCCGAACCGAAGGAGTCTATAAACAGGAGACGTCATGGAAAGAACTGTCCTTTGTGCCAATAGATGGTGTTCACATCAGGGTTTGCGTTGATGTTGAGTGGCGTGGAAGCTTTATCTCAGTTATGGGAAGGATGCAAATCTTAGGACACGTCATCAGTAATGTACCTTTGAATCTTTAGGGGAAAAAAAATATCTGTTTGCTAGATTTGATTCTTTGTGTGTTCTCAGGGTATGCTGGATGATCCTCAGAACCAATCAGCGTTGTATGCTTCAAAATCGTGATTGGGCAGTCATAATGCCAGTCAATGTGGGAACACGTTTGCGTGATGACATATCATGCCGAGTCGCCGCCTCTGTGCGTGCTCTGGTTTCGAGCCGCGCATGTGCAGAGCATTGTTTAGGAAGTGACATGCAGTGGGAGCGATCAGTGACTAGTCACAAAAAAAGAACATTGTTTGAGATGGCAGAGGATAGAAGAAAGGCCATAGAAAAGAAGGGCAAAACGTTTTACTCGGAGATTCCTTTACGAGGTGGCGGACATTCAAAGCACAAAAGGGATTTGGGACTGATCACGGCGTGGCGAAGTTTCTGCTGGACAGGTAACCTGCTTATTATCCCATTCAGATGTGTTTCTGTTACATAAACACTTAAGACACTACTTTACGGATCGTATTCTTATGTATGATTGGAAGAAGAGTCCGACATGATTACAAATGTGTTTTAATCCTTTGCGGAAAGACGATACTCCAGCTGCCGAATGTAAACAAACTGACATGCGGCTGACGTGCGCGCTCCTACAGTCCTCATGCGGAGGGAGCCGCGCATGCACACTGCTCCAAAAATGGCAAATTGGCCATGTTGTACGAAATCGGCGGAAAATCCTTGAATATGCCTTTAATGCTTTCATTGTGACATTTTCTTTTTCACTCTTGTCACACCTTCCCTTTGACTGAAACATTTGTTGTATTTTGTAAAGAATATTAACTTTAGCTAATTACAGTTTGGTCGTCATTCCCTGATTTGTGCGCGATGCACCACAAATGTTACTTGCTACATTTTTTTCAATTAATCATTGAATAGATTACTTTCTGTGATTAGCCTTGTGCAATTTATGACTTCTTGTATGTATTGATGAATAAATAACAATTCATTTCAATTATCATTTTAATTACTTCCAAAAATCTATTGTACATAGTCCTTACAGTATTTTACTGCTAATGTAATACCAAATCTAAATCCCAGGATGTGCGTGAGTGACAAGTTTAGTGTTTCATGAACTGCAGCAACATACAGACTGAAGCAGATAAAGTGTCTTGTATTGTGAGTGTAGAAAAGATCCAGCTGAGTCTTTCACCCGCATTACCTCATGCGATCACTCCTGCAGTCACGGGTGAGCAAATCTATCACACCTCCTCAGTGAGATCTGCTCACAGACAAGGAGGCAGTTTCTCCTCCTTCCACTTCCTCTTCCTGCTCCTCTGGTGTTGGATACTACTTATGATGACACAAAAGCCTTCCATTCATTTTTTTTTTTTCAATAATAAAATCACTCCGTCTATTATTCATACTCCAAATGTCCAGCTCTGGATATCAAATGCACTTTTGAAGTCTTGAAGGGTGTATCTTTTCACCTTGTCTGCAGCGGCCCCGACAATATAAAAGGAGGTGGAAGTAGTCGGAGAATATCAAGCTGAGTGTGTGTTTACTTATTTATCCCTTTCATGCATTTACTCTTTCAGGACTCGGTTCACAGGAAGTGCACGACGGACATTCAGCCCTTCGGCCGAGGACGTTTCGTAGTTACACATTTCTTTCCACCAGCTACTTAATTCGCTTTGACAGCTGGTTTCAAATCTGTGTGACCAGAAACAAATGGTGACTAAACTTTGTGTAACACCACAACATAGAAATGAAATAAGCACAATTAACTACTAAAGAAATACGAAAAATACTAAAATTGTTAACTCTTTCTATTTGTTGAATCCCAATTTCTGATTGCTAAATGGTTAGCAGTCATGGCTCTTTTTTGTGCTCAAATTTAGCACACTTCATTGTGGTCAGCCAGCTACATGAAACTTAACAAGCATTTGGTGAAATTAACTTCAAATTACTAATCTGCTCTCTATCTATCCAGCTATTGAGGTGTCAAGCCAGCTTATCTATCATTCTACACAGCAGCTAACGAGCTGTTTAGCTATCCAACCATCACTCTGACCACTCATGAATTAAAAAAAAAAAAAAAGATGAAAAAAGCTCCAAACAATAATCCCACATCTACAGTTGCTGGTTGCACTGCATGAGCAGTTTTTCACACAGCTCGTCTGAAGGTTGCAAATGTCTAGTTTAAGATGTGATGAATTTTGTGTGAAACTGCTTCTCTGTTTTACTTTGGATTTAAAGGCTTTCGGGAAACTCGTGTACGTATGATTCAACACAGAAGCAGACTGTCGCTGTGTACAGTGATCCAGCATGTTTCTGTTATCGGCTGCTGGATCAAAACTGCAGCTAAAAGCTTCAGGTCCATGAATGATACACATGATAAACACTGAGGTGTTTGTATCACGGAGGTTCACAAACATTATGAACGTGGCTTTTTGTGCTCTTCAGTCGTTCAGTTGCAGATGTACGTCTGTAGAGTCCAGATTACTGCTGGTTTTACCGATTTCTTTTTCTCATATCAGTATTATTTATATTCATTTTGTAATCTGATAACAGAATTCACACAGAGGTTATTCGTAGTTCATTAATTACCTGAGGTCCTCTCATAATGAAGGCCTCGTGAGAGCACGGCTTCAGGCACGAGCACGCACGCACGCACACAAACACACACACAAACACACACACACACACGCACGCACACACCGCACACACGCCTTTTCTTCCCCTCACATTGTGATCCGATAAGCAGAAGTATTAATTGTGCTGTTTCAGTTTCATCAAAGTGTGAGCTGAACTTCTTTTCTGTCAATCTGTTGTAGAGATATTTAAAAAGAAGAAAAAAAAAACCCACCAAGAAAGCAGTGTGAGAATTAATTTGCACCGATAAGATTGAGACTCTCAGTGTGGAAAAAAGCCCTCCAGGTATGTTTTGTGAACTTATTCAGAAGCTTCTTCTCAAACTAAGATGTTAGAATGGAGCTTTTGTCAGTTTGTGGAGGTGAGGCTTTTCAACCGTTCCTTCATAAACACCAATCGTTTCCGCGATTCAGCACCAGTTAATGTGATATTGCCGATATCGCAGTACTGCTATAACGCTAATATAACAATATGATGCTGTACCGATGAAATGCTGACAGTACGATACAACATTGATATGGTACTTTCATACCGATATACCAGTGTGATGCCAACACAATGCTGATCTCCTTCAATGACACTCATATAACACGTTGCAGTATCAAGCTCAAGTCAATGTTGGTATCTTGGAGAGGTCAACACTCGATCTGTGATCCCATTAATTTGGTTGTGAAATCTTTTACTAATAAAACCACAGCTGGTATGGCCAATATTGATAAAATACTCAGAATACTGACGCAGAATGAATACAGTACAATACTGACTTGATCATTTTGGCCACTAAATACTAAACTCACACACACACAATGCCAATACAATACCGATGAGGTTCCAAATATAATACTGACACAAGGATGCAATACCATTATGATTACAACATTTTACAAATACAGTTCTACTCTAGGGCTGACAAGATATTTATTGCTTTATTTGTCATTATACACTGAATGTACAACAAGAGTCATGGATCTTTGTTGTTGGTATCTTTAATGCTTGAGCCCTCCAAATGTTTCTTTGTTAGTTTTTTTTTGTTTTGTTTTTTTTAACTGACCACAGATCATAAACCTGGAAAACAATAATATGAATCATAACAATATTCTTTAAACATCATTATTTTACACAGAAAAACTCAAAACCCTGCAATACCACTTTGAAAAACGGGGCCAAATTGAAATAACCAGACTACATTTCCCAGAATGCTTAGTCTTTGCTGGGCATGTGCAGATCAGCCCCCGCATCCACGTCTTCATGTAAACATAGCCTGCACTCGTAAGCCCCATTTTCGCTCACCAACCGGATAAACACAAAAGTCCTGTGGCACGACACTCTTCTATGGATTACAGGAACCAAACACCCTTCACCATGCTGCTGTCGTCGCTGACTGTTCTCAATAACTGTGCTTGAGCGGTGACCGACACTGGCACAGTGACGTACACGTTGAAGCACACAAACAGCATTACCAGGTTGTATTGGCAGCTGCTACACACCAACGGGCTGTGTGTTCCTGACGATGGTTCAGATGAAATGACCCTTCGCAATAAAGTTAACCTGCAGTGCGTTTGCATTCACACCCAGAAGCACATTGATACAGACGGTGCAACCCTTCCTTGTAGACATGTTCGCATCTACATAAAAATATAAAACCATACACCTATGTACAGTCATATTTAAAGTGACAACTTGTGAAAACCCACAAATTCACCAGAATTCTTCACCGCTGTATTTGTTTACATCTATCAGCCTGAACCTGTTTTTTTAAATGTTCTCCTGCTTGGACCTTGTTTCAGTTCGGGGCTGAATTTATTCCAAACCCTCACTCCACTGACTGAGGCTCACATCCTTTTCGTGATTGTTCGACCAGCCTTCTGAAGTTAGAATTCCCTCTCAAATCATAATCTCTATCAATAAAGCGTTCTGTGTGTGATCTAGTACTTGTTTGTTTCTGGCTTTATCTGTTACATTTGTTTTGAATTCTGCCAGCTATGGGAATTTTAGTAGACCAAAATTTATAAATAAGGCATTGCTATGTTTCTGAAAGCTTGCCTTATGAACCATTCTGATTGGCCCTTTTTTGGAGTGTGCACAATGATTGTAGTGAGGGTCTATAAGTGTTGCCCCAAACTTCCACCTGGTAATTCAAATGTAGCATGGTGTTGGCAGCAGAATTTAACATTTTAGCGAGTTGGTCTCGGCTAACTGAGAGCCGTTCAAGGACCTCTCTGAAACTGGGTCATCTGAGTTTTTAAAAACTCTGAGCCAGGTAGGCACTAAAAATGAAAAAAAAATTCTACTCAATCTTTATAAGTACTGAACAAACAAGTTGAAGTTGACGATTATGACTCTGCAACACTGAGGGAAACACACAAACCCTCGAGAAAACACAAACACCAAGAGGAGCATCAACCTTGCTGAGTGATAAAATGCTCTTATTTAACTTCCAAATGTCTTTAAAGGGCTTCCTGAGAGTTTGAGGAGGAGGCGTTTTCTTGCTCTTTACAGTCTGTTTGCGGTGATAAATCCCAGCAGCAGTGCCTATTACTCATGCTGGAATGGCTCTGTGTTCCTCACTGTAGAGGGATCGAATCGACTCCGCTTTCAGGGTGAAGCGCTAATGCGGAAATGAAAGAAAAGCAGTTTAAAAAGAAAGCAAATTAAAGTCCCGGCTTCCTCCGGCAGGTTCTTTTCAGGAGGAGCCGACAGGGCTCGACTCAGGAGCTGATCCCACTCAAGGAAGTGATGATTAAATAATGGAGGCCCACGTCTCGCAAATTCCAGCTGTATGGATTTGGGATTTCTCAGCAGTTTCACCTTTCCCGCCGCGCCACACAATCAATATTTGATCAAGGTCCTCGTCATCACTGCCGATGCGTCTTTTAATTCCCTGCCCAGATGTGTGATTCTCTTTTAAGTGTAATGGCAGCTTTTGCCAATATTTGACGTTCCGAGTGTGTAACCGCAGCCGCTGCCCTTTGAACTGTATAATTTCAGGCACGAGTAGCTTCCTTGTACCGCGAATCGACTGAAGATGGCGGTCTGTGAAAGCATCCGAGGCACAGACCCTCACATCTGACTTGTAGAGGGGGGGTATTGATGTAAGACTTCTGAGCTAATTATACCACAGCTGTTTAAAAAGAAAATCAATTCACACAAAACTAAACTAATACACTAATATGGTAAATGTCAACTTGCACACTGCTAGCTACACTTTTATTTTTTATTTTTTCCCAGTGATACTGATGTAAAACCAGATATTGTCGTACACGTTTAGAAACCAATATAAATGTTGAGGCCCACATTGAAACTTTGCTTATACTGTCATGTTACACCTTTTTTTTTTCCTGTTGTTATGACTGGGAAATAAGCATTTTATTGAAGAATAACACTGCACTCTGTGTAGAATTGAACCTTAACATCAATATGTGTAAAATATTTCAAATCTCACTGTTCTTTCTTGTGGTAAACATGTTTGCTCTCAATTGCACTGATTTAAATAAGAATTTTAGAGATGAAACTCATCACAGACACATAAACGTGGATTCGTTTTCACCTGCATTCACACAAATGAAGTTTTCTCCTCCACCCTTTAAAGCCATTTGGTCATATTTCCAGGAGAGCGGACTGCTCTGCAGGAAAAGTTCCTTCATCACCAACTGGCACCACTTAATTTTTTTTTCCATTTATACACCAGGAAACCTGCTTAAGAGAAATCACAGAGGACCTCTTCCATTCCCTCTTCAACAAGCACTTTGATGACACTTGCAATGGGCCATAATTAAAATGGTATTTGCATAATGTTCCTCAAAAACTTCATGGACAGCAGATTTAATTAAAGCACCCTCCGTTCACACCGTGACCTCCTTAAAAAAAAAAAAAAAAAAAAAAAAGAAGAAGCAGATGCTATTTTAGCCTTTCAAAGGAATGCTAATTATATCATTTGAAAACAGTGAAACGGTTTTCTTAATTCTTTGCGTCTCTCTTGTGGTCACCAGGAATATCAGAGCGGAGCTGGAAGGTTTGAACTGATGAGCGGGACAATCAGAGCGCTCTCTGAGGTAAATATTAAGCGGATAGCTACCAGTCCAAACCAGGGATTAACTGCTTTAAATGTTCTAACCCGTCCCTTCCGACTCACTTCAAAGTAATATGAGGAGGAGACGGGGCCGCTATCGGCTCCCTCCAAACTTTGAACCCCAGTGAAAGCACCAAGGACAAATTGGTGTTGATTCATAGCTAAGGAAAGCAAAAGTTTGGCCTTCTTCAATGAAACATTTCTGAATATTCAGAAAGCGGCCAGTGAGTAATTTGACGTCTTCTCTATCTGGGGTCAGAGACCTGCTCGAGGCTGGAAAAACAGCAAATCCTAAAGAATCATTAAAGACATGAGAATCTTGAGTAGAACAGTGAACAAGCTGACACTTGGATTTTAAAGTCTGTTTCTGCAAGCTGTGGGAGCGTCTACCAGATTAAGACGCCCTTTACAATGTACTCGAGTGAAAAAGGGCAAACTTTCCAAAGTGCTTCATCTCTGTGTGGACGGAGACGAGGCAGCTTCACTGAAACGTTGCTGCGACACATGCACAGAACGGCCATTGTCAAAAGTTACTCTGCGCACACACACTACTAGTTGAACAAAAAGAACAATGGCAAACCCCCACTAACAGCAATCTAAATTGCTCATCTGTCCATACAAAAGTCTGTGTACTCGCCATTGTTTATCTCATTAGCATATATTTATCTGTACACACGTGTCCTGCCAAAAACGACCAACAGCACCCACTATTGCCCCACCATGAAAACTACATTTGTCAAACATCCAATTCAAAACTTAACCGTATGTCCTAAAATCACAGAGTGAAATCTTGGCTTCAAGGCAAAATAGAGTTGGGAAGAAAAAAAAAAAAAGTTTTTATATGAATTATTTTACACAAGTTAAAAATATAAATCAGCAAATAAACTGAACTTCAAATCTGTTTAAATTTTTCCTCTGTGATTTCAGTCCTGCTTTTTAAGGACTGAATGATATCTTAACCTCTTAAGACCTTTTTGATCTGGGATTTTTTTCCACACCTTAAAACCACGTGCAAGAGTTTTTTTTTTTTTTTCCCCCCACAACAAAGCAGCACCTGAAGGGTGGAGGGAGTCGGTCACACTACTGTATTTTAATCCCACTGGTAGATGACTGAGCCGCCTGTGTGTGTGATAGCTTCCTCGGTATAAACAGACCATCGGGGTAGCAGGTTAGAAAGCTCCATGAAACGTCAAAGAACATTTATTGTCTCGTCTGAATTGAAATCTGCTGCTTGTTCTCCAGGGGCAAATAAAGGGGAGTGTCTCCTCTGTCAAACATATGGTCTGTGGGCCAAACCCAGGATACCAGAGGTTCGAGTCTGGCCTGTGAGATGACTATGAAGATTGTCACATTGTGATGGTTGCATTTTTATTTGCAGCAGGATTAAAAGAGACATCGCACTGTATTTTGCACCAGAACATAAAGTATCAAACTGCCATGATGTTGAAATTGTTCTTATTTTGAAAAATTGCATTCTATTTGCATTAATGTATTCTATTTATTTTCACTGAAACATTTGGGTTTGTGGACGTCTACATTATTGTGCTGTCATTTCCCTGGTCTGACTCCCTCGACTGTCTGCCTAAACTAAAATAAGTTTGACACACTTAAATCCTAAAAACTCTGTTTTTTTCCCACCACTTTTCTGGATAATTCACATGTATTTTGCACTGCTGGTGGTTAATGACAGGGTCCATGTTGCAGTTTGTTCGTAACTTTCACCCAGAAATGCCTATGGTAAAATTTTATTGAGACAAATATATATCAAGCTGATATTGTATATTGCCATGTAGAGGAAAAGTATCAATATGAATTTTGGGCAATGCTTTCAATCAAGATGTTTATAAAAGGTTAAACTAACCTCATGTGACAGGGTTGGTTCTCTCTGTGACTTTCGTACTTTTGCAGACAATGAGTCGTTCATGCCAAATACTCCAACTAAATGTTAAAGTAATCTTTTCTTTAATGTGTATTCAGTGCTCATCTGTCCTCCTCAAACTCTCCTGGAACTTGTTTTGTAGCCAGGTGGAAGATTGCTCTTTTCTTGTTGGCTTCAATCTTGTCTCCTCCACTTCGTCTGCTCATTTCAGACAATTTGCAATCAGTCACTTTGTGTCTCGGCATTGTCTGGAGTGCGCAATCAAAAGGCTTTAAATTTGATTCCTCCGCTCCGTCCGTAGACGTCTGCTGCAAAGTGTCCGACACGCTCCTTTTCCCCCCAATAAAATGCCAAGGTAGCTGCCATGCCCTAATCTGATTAAGAATCCTGAACATGCTCAAGTCCACTCCTGGGTTGTGCAATTTACTGAGAATTAGCTCTTGATCACTGTTATTTTCTTAAAAATTAGTGAAGTTACTTAGTAAAGTAACTCGTAAATTTAGCAGCAATTTGTTTCATTTGATTGTTTTTTTTTTTTAACGTATGTTTTTACAAAAGGTCGGTCCAACCCCTGAGTCAGACTAATGATGAGAAGAAGAAGCAGACAAGAGAAGAAAGCATCTTTGTTTTTGCAGATAAAACTGAGTAAGCCGAGGGTTAATGAAGACAGTTCATATGGAAGCATTTAGACAACTTTCATTTCAGGTAATGTTCCCAGTCACCTCTTACCCCTCATGCACACTGGATGCGGTCCGGCTACGGAACGGCTCCAGTCCGGCTCCGGCCTGGTACACCGGAGCACTGTGATTCACACCGCCTGCGGTGTCTCCGCATTCAAGCTGGAGGAGGTTGCCAGATCTGTCGTTATCCCCTGTAGACAGTTTGAAACCCGTTTTACTCAATAGAAAGCAGCCCAAACCGCCGTCTCGGATGAAAATGCACGTTAAAACCGTATTTGTATGATAAAAAACACGTCATAAACACAATCATTTCATCAACCCGTCCGACGTGTTCAAAAGACACTTGATTTGGAACAAACCCGCCCAATCTGGCAACACGGAGCTGCTCCGGTCACAGAGCAGTTTTGAGCCATTTTGGTGTCATTTGGCTTTTCAGCAGTGACGAAGTACAAAACGGTTCATTCTTCTAATGCGTATAATGACTACATGACGTTGTTTGTCCTGTATTCTACCAGAAGAAGTAAAAAAATAGAATATTAAGGCAAAAAACACGACAGATTTTATTTTGAAGTGACTTATTTTGGAACACGTATCGCGTTTGCTTCCGGGCACCCGACTTGCTTCCGTCTGAATTGACACGGTAGGGCTCCGGCATGCGGAAAAATAGGATCTTTGCGGAAAGAGACCGGAGCTCCGCAGAGGCTCCGGAACCGGACTGGAGCCGGACCGCAGCCGGACCGCGGCCGGTGTGCATTGGGGGTTAGGATGAAGTGAGACAGCAGCTCTGCAACGTTTTATGCCCACAAACAAAGTAACACTTATTCAGTAAGTTATTGACAAAGTAGGATGACAGGAATGCCTTCATATATCTAAATTACAGAAACAGTTGGATTAGACATCAAGTGACATCATTTGACACTTTAATTAAAAAGTGCGCCGTCTCTTTGTCCTCTTTGCTGTTGCTAATCCCACAGATGCTGAGTCATGCTCCACCGTCTTTGAGAGTCCATTTACGGATAATGCCATTAATCCGATAAACATGTCAACAGTGAACCCCCACCCTCCTCCTCCTAACTCCTAACCTCCTAGCTTAATCTCTGTCCGAAGTCAGCGTTAGTGAGATGTGGGACAGCACGGTGTTGGGTAGGCCACGACTGTTTGAGTAAAGAAAAAGAAAGTGATACTGACTCAGTTCTGAAAGCCAGAAAATAGAAAAAAAGATCTATTTCCGACACCAAAATGGATAAACATATACTACAGATATGTTTAGTACTTTTACTCGCACTGCTTTGGATTAATAAGGTGTGCGACTCTGAGAGGAAATAATAGTCTAAAGAAAGTCAGTGTTGCTCCACCGATTTACATAACAATGAGTTTATTGAATTACCTGAGTACAGACTAAGCTCTTCACTCTGCCACAGGGCATCCGCAAAGACACACACAACTTATGAGCTCAATTTTTCTTTTTAAATTTGTTTTATTGCTTTATGTTTAATTTATAATATTTCTATTTTTTCCTTTTTTGATCTGTCAAACAGATTTTTTTATTAACACATTTATTTTATCTTCTGTTTTCATTTATAATTTTATCATTACTGTTTTGAAATACTCTGTTTTGTTCGAAATGTTCGAAAGATTTGACGATTAAAACACACCTTTAGCTGTTCTTTCAGTTTTACATTGATTGTTCCATTTTATATTTTTTATTGTTGAATTAAAAAAAAAAACTAATTTCTTATTAAATTTTTTTCATGAAGTATTTCATGTTTTTTCCTTGAAATTATTTTTTTGTTGGCTGCATTTCTTTTAAAAGTATTTAAAGTCATTAATACGTAAAGGCTTACAATCTTGTGACTTCCATGTTTTCTCTAACAAAAGATGAACACTTTTTTCCTCTAAACTTTTGTATATAGCTTTCTCAATTTTATTATATCAGATTATCGTTACTTAGTTTACTATTAAATTTTTTTTATAGTATCTTATATTTCAAATTTATTAATGTATGTGTTTGAAATATTTTCGCCATTCATTGCAATCCAGAATTTTGTTGATTTATCATCAATCCTTATGTGTCTTAAGTTATGTAGTATACGTAGTGAGAAAAAAAGGAAAATCTCCACCAAAAGCTTTAAGTGTTTTTTCAAACTGAGTTATGTACTTATCCAGTTTAGGAACACCAAAAAAAAGGTGATGTTTGCTTTGGTATATGCTGTTTTCATCACTCTGCAGCCTCCTCTCAATGTGATATTTCCTATCTTCGCTTCATACCAGCCGATCTTGACATTGAATAAAGCTCATCTGCAATCACCACATTGAATGTTTTATTAACTGTAGAATCCAGTTTCTTTAGAGCGATTCACCTTATTTCCACTTCTTAATGAACTTCTCGGCCACTGCCGCTCTCTCATGGTCATTTTTTTGAAAACTCTCCAAGGTGACTGGAAGAGAAAGTAAACAAGTTAAATTAACTTTTCAGATGCTAGTTCTTTTTTTTTTCCACAGAACAAAAAAGCAAAAAAAAAAAAAAAAAAAAAAAAACAAAGCAGAAAAACTGTAATTTACTGGCTCAGTCCACTGATATATAAAGTGTGTCTGTGAATAATGAATTCTCCGTCGCTGCTTGGGTAAATCTGTTTGCCGATCAAAGCAGCATTTAATCAATTATTAAATAATAAATGTGTTTTTCGGCCTGATTTTAGAGGAAGATTGCTCTTTTTGAAGATGGACCACCACATCAGATGCATTTAAAAGTGAGCGTGTGATGGCAGCAGACTGATATTTACTGTTTTCTCTCTCAGCCTTTTGTTTCCCCACTGCGCCTCTCTGCACTGAACAAAATATTTTTTTCCCCCCCATAATTGTGGGACTTCTCAAAGAAAGCAAAAAAAAAGAAAGAAAAAAGAAGAAGAACTCCACAGTCTTTGCCAAATATGTTTGACAAATTATAGTGTCGGCTGATGGCAAAGCTGGTGGCTGCTTCCTCCAGCGCCTGTGGTAAATTTCATTTGAAATTCTAATCAGTAAGAAATACACTTTTGAATCTGTTTGAGCCCATTTGTCTAGAAAAAGAACCATTGTTTTCTCATGCAGCTGTGCCTGAGGTCCGACCCAGACCTCAGCATTATAATGTGTTCATCAGGAAGTGGAACGGGAGAAAAGTCAGTTTTGTTAAACTCAACTTGCCACTAAGGATGCGGCAATCAGTCCCACTTCCTTAGTGACAATGGCTATTCTCTCTACATTAGAGTGATGTAGCGCTCATAATCAAACCCAGAATCTAATAGAGAGAGAGAAAAAAACACATTAATTCCATAAAGCTCGAATCTTCCAAATCCCCATTATTTAGTGAGTAAAATGCATATAAATACGCTTAATTTCAAAACTCCCCTCTTAGAAAGTTGAAATATTCCCATTCACTGCCTACAGACACAACCAGAGTAGGAATGCTTAAACTGAGTGATCAAAAATACATCAAAATAATCTCAAGCTAGAAATGTCCCATGAAAAATGAAGGCATTTTCACTGTAAGAGTCTAAGAGGGAAGAAAAACATTTGAAGCCCTAAATTGTTTATCAAAAATTGGTTTATTCATGTTGTAGAAAAATATATTTAAATATGATTATTGAAATTTTCCACAGAGAAAGTGTTAAAAGTACAAAAGTCACTTCAAGTATCCAACTAGGAAAGTGGGGAAATGCCACAGCTCATCGTGAGAAAATATTTACTGGAACACTTCCTTTGGGGAAAATTACGGAATCATAGTGAAACTTTTTTACATGAAAAGTTGGGAAAGTTTGAAACTTCCATCAAGAAAAGGTAGAAAACAGTAGGTTCATTTTCATTTGAGAACTTTCAAACTAAGACTTCCTTTGGAAAAGTGGGAAAGTCCAGCTTTGAAGTGGGGAAAAATACTGTGCTTGTGAACATTAAGAAATGGGGGGAAAAAAGGTACAGTACTTCGTGATTTTTGAACGCTAAAAAGTTGGGAAACATGACTTTCCCAACTGTTTCTTTTGACTTTCCTTCAACGTGATCATACTAAAATATTTGCATGATATTGTAGATTTGAACATGGCATTGAGAATCCAGTGCAACTGAATAAGAACGTTAACAAGCTGAAAACCATATTTAAATGTGAATGAGTAGTCCAAGAGCAAGATCAGCATCACATGTTTTAAAATTCAGTGTTGGAAATATTTCTTTTTTGATAAATCCGAGTGGCACTTGTAACCTTGGTCGTCCCTTTGTGTTTGTGCCAAAATCTCCAAGGACAAAGTCATTCTGAAGAGGTGTTGTTTTTTTTTTTCAAAGCAGCATTTTCGATGTTCCACTTCACAATTTTAGGTATGAACTTTTTAGATTTTGGTTTTCACCACATACGAAAGGGATTAGTGCTTGAGGAGCAGCAGAAGTGTAAGTTCTTCCTTTAAAATGGTACATTAGAGAGAATAAAGGGTTATCTTTCATTGACAATTCGCACGACAGAGTCGCCCGTCTCTGTGGAAGTTTACTGCTGAGGGTCAATGACCGGTGCAACTGTACACACCCAGGTTCATCGTTCAGTGCAGAAGAGTAGGAGAGAGCGAGGAAAAGCAGCGATTCATCTGTTTGAGGTGTTTGTGTTGCAGCTCGAGGAGAGTCTGAACTGGGCGTGTTCCAGTGAGTCGAAGAACAAAGAGCTTGGAGATAAAGGGGCCTCCTGTTGTACTTTAGTACCGCACATGCCTCTGCTGGAGATCTGATTTCAATAATTAGAGCCATGAAGGAAGTGGAATCACATCACAGTTGGAAGATGGGATCGGACACATCTGAGGCTGCTTCAGATCTTCTGCCGAGCTTCTCCAGACAAAGACAGCTTTGGTAATTAACTTTGGTGGCATCGTGCTCACAGAAGGACAAAGGCTGGAGTGATAACCACCCTCCTGGTTTTTCAGAAGGAGAATTAATAAGCCTTTAAAGTAATTTTTCGTGTGCACCAGTACAGAACTGTGGAATCAGTAACCTTGCTGTAGAAATGTGCTTGTATATATGTGAAAATTGTTGTATTTCCAAGCCACTTCTCCTCTACAGAGCTCTGATGTCCCCCCCGCAAGTTTCTTTTCGCACATTCACATTTTCACACATTCATAATTGAGTAGCATATGATGAACAGCATCAGAGCGTTCCATTTGATTCCAACTAGAAAAAAGTGAAAATGAGACAGTGATTTCTACGAGCTTTCAAGCGCAGTTTCACTTTGACCACCTGCACTGCCACATCAGTGCTGAGGGAATTCATGTCTACTCTATTTAGTCTTACCTAACCGTCCACCTTACCAAGCATGTGTAATATATATATATATATATATATATTACAAAACGCTGAACAGCTTCACTCTGTAATTACAATATTAAAGAAATTTCTGATTAATCAGGATTATTTCACTTTATGGAAGACGTTTAATCAATAACATAAGCAATCGCAGTGTGAGAACAGAAGCTATACTGAATACTTGTCATATTAGTGATTCACCAGGGCCTGCTTACATATATATAAGTCCAAACTCCTACCTACTCAATCATCCACCAGCCTGCCCTACTTACCTGTAACCGTTTATTTCTCCACTTTTATTGTTTTATACCTACCTACTTGCGTTCTGATATGCAAATACCACCCATCCGATAGAAACACCTATCATCTTCCCCGCCTCCCTTTTTGTGTAACTCATCATCCATCTGCTAACTGACCCATCTTTCTATTTACCATCAATCCACCTGCCGAGCTACTGTTCTACATATCTACCTATCCTGTTAAATTCAAGCCACCCCTTGCTCAACTGGCTAGTATATCAAAGTATTTTCTAACGTATGAACCAACCTACCTACCCGGTGATATACCCATCTACCAACTGATAAACAGAGCAACTAATGTGCCTACCTACATAGCCTATATTCTACCGACCAAACAATATGCCCAACATACACTCGTGCACAGACTTACCTGACAACACCTACCCATCGATGGACCTACCGACTGATATACTCACTATACACTGGCCTTCGTACTGACCCACCCACTGGTGAACCTACTAACGTGACTGACCAACACCTAACCTAAATATTCATCCACCAACATAACCAATATATCCTCTGCCTCAGTGACCCACCTATCAAGCAATATCCCCACAACAACCTACCAACCAATTGATGTGCCCACCCATCAACCTACTGGCCAGTTTAGCTAAATATTGAGATAACCAACCACACAGTGACCAACCCATCTGCCTGTGCACTGACTTAATGACTGACCAAAATACCAACTGACTGATCAACCTACCAACCACGACACCCACACACTGCGACTAAGTTACCAACTGACCAACCTACCCTCCCACCCACTGATATACCCACTCATCTACATATCTAACTCCTTATTATCGACTTAATTACCTTTCTGAACATCTCTTACTTTAGTTTTAGCTTGCCACACAAACAGCAGTGAAAGTTATTTGTAGATCATTTCTATGTCGTTTAAATCTTTCTTCACAATGCTTACTTTTTCAAAGTGTTTTCAAATGGTAATCAAATCAGCATGCATTTGTTGCATGAGCAGAGCTGAGTCTGCCGGTTACATCCATGATACATTCGGCACCACTTCAGTGCTTCTGACAGAAATCGTTTCAGAGCTGTTGCTCTAGACTCCTGTTTAACTGTGACCATGAAGACACATGGATGTGTGTGTGGTGTTTTCTCTCTCTGCCTCCCTTCATCAGTTTAAAACCCATCTTCAGCGATTTTCTATCAAACAGGAAACCAAATGCTTATAGTCAGAATCCTGTCATTGCTTCAGTAACTGGTAAAACCACTTTAGTCAAATTCAGTCAGAGTGAATACAAAATGGCAAAACGCTCCAAGAAGCAAATGTAAAATCCTTCATGTGGCAGAATCACTCACAAACACATTTGAGCGGAGTTTCTTTGAGGCGTTGAGCTGAGCCGGGACCTTTTACACCTTTTGACTGTGACCTTTGGAACAGGAGAGCGTGCCGAAACGGCCCTGCAGCGTGCTGATGGATTATCACTCAGGTGCTGCTGCTGTTGTTGTGATTACCGCCTCCATTCATTTTCATCTCCATCCTCACTATCCGTGGCATGGAAAACTCTCACGAAACTGCAATCTGTTGGTGCTGCAAAAACAGTCTTTTAAAACTACTAAAGTCACGACTGAAAATGTACCTTTAGCTTTGAAGTAGAATTCATAGTTGGACGTTTACCAAACAGCTTAGATCGTGAATATATTGCAAAAAAAAATATGATATACATGAAAAGAACTTTGGTTTGGTTTTGCAGTGTGGTCACGATCAATTAAGCTGTTGCCTTTGTATCCTTTCATTAGTTTTTTTTGGGGGGGGGAGTCTTTTGCACCTTGATTTTAGATTCAAAGAGATAGTAAATGTGGTTTTCAAGGCACTTCAAAATGTTCCCTAACATTCATAATATCTGGGACATCAGCTCTCAGTGTTTGTTTTTTTTCACCTGTGAATTTGCCCTGTCAAGAGCTTTCAGATTAACTATAATTTGTACACACCTTTAGCATTGCTAATCCAATCCAACCATCCTTCTTTTTACTTTTTAGCACCTCATTACATTGCACACAAACACAGTGAGCACAGGATTTATGGCGGTGGAATAGATTTATTACCAGGCTGGATCAGGGCAGCTGTAATAGACCATTTAAGGAGAGGTTTTATGCGTCATCTGGCCCAACCTGGTCAGGTGATTGCGCTCTCCCACCGACACGAGTGCCTTTGAAAGATTAATTTATGATGTGTGGATGAGCAGCATAAATAAAAACCAGTGATGGATCAAGGTCACATCACGTCTCGGCTCAAGTGTCTATTAAAGAGTTTGATCAGGAACATTTAGCCCAGCTTCATTATTGCTACAATTTAATGAGATATTAAAACATGGAGGTCCCATTAGAGGTGAAGACATTTCTTATGGGCTTGATTTAGCATGAATTGGCTTCACAGCCTGGAAGAATTGTGTTGACTGGTGGTGCTATGTTTCATCTCTCAGGCTAGTCATGAATTATCACTGTATGCTTTGACAGATGTAATGTCAATGAGCATCTTTACACAAACAAAAATCACCTTCACTCTTAAATCTCCCAGTTTTATTTACAGTCGATGGGCCTCAAAATCACCTTCTTGATTTCTTGTGTATTTCTGTACTTGTTATACTTGAAGAAGTTACTTTTTTTTAATAATCGATGGAGAAAAGGTGGGATTTAATAAATTTCAACTCAGATTTGTTCCAGGTTTATTGATAATGAAGCCTTATATTTTCTTAGAAATAAAGTAAATTCCGTCACAAATTTAGAATTTCTGTCAGATGCCAAATCTGCTTGTGAAAGCAACCTTGAACTGTTTCTTTGAAGTCACTTTGAAATATCAGAAATTTCCGTTTTTTTTTGTTTTTTTTTTTTGGAGTAATTTCTCAACAGTCATTTACAAATATAATTACATTTATAAATCCGTCCTTTTCCACACATGCATACAGAGGACGGAGAGGAAGGTTTCCCTATCAGCATTATTAGGATATATTAGGTAAGCATGCTGCAAAGTTGAGCAACATTCAATAAATACTTTCCGGAAATGTAATCCTAGTGAACTCTACGAGCTGTGTTGTCTTTACTTCAAAGATTAAGATAAGCATGAATTTGGTGGCGATCGAACAAAACAAAAAGTTTCAACCAATCAGTTCAGCTGCGTTCTCTTTACTGCCTTTCTGTGTATGTTTCTAGGTTGTTTATTGATGAATGTACGTTCCAAGTGGTCGTTCCGCTTCGAGGTCTGGGAGGTCAGTTTTACCTCTGAACGCGCTCACTGAAGTGAAGACGACACTTTTCTTCATCAATCCAGACCTGCCATCTTAAATTTCTCCATCGCGCTCTTCGATATCAGACGTGACGCGAGACTGTGGCCCTCTGAGGTCTGTCTTCAGTTTGTGTAGAAGCAGCTGGAGTCGTCCGTCGGTCCGAGCGCTTTGTTCAGATGCGTAAATGCAGAAGGATTACATGCTCGGAGGCGAGGGGAGAGAAAATTCCTCGGGGTGCTTTGATCGCCGGTTGAAAATCCATTACTTTGGCTCAGCGGAGACAAGCAGATCCAGCCGTATAAATTAACATCAAAGACGGATCGGCTAATGGGGAAAAAGGTCTATTGGCCCCAAACCAGAAGAAAGTGGAATGACTCTACCTGCCTACTTTAAATATCCCTCAAGAATCTCCAAATTTGCAAGTCTTTCTGTTTCTATGAATTCTTCAGCATCACATTTATATGTAAATAATATGTAGCATGAGCAGTTTTCAGGGATTTAAATTCCCCTTTGCGTCCAACCGGGGCATGTTCATCTACAAAGGATTAAAAATGAGGGATTCTGTGTTTTTTCTTTTTCTTTTTTAATTAGCAATATATGATTTGTGAGCATATGTGTCAGAGTAGATCAGTTTAATTATCATAACTAGGCCACCAGTACTTACACTGCTGAAATGCTAACAATCATAAAGCTGGCTGGATCTGAGAGTGCTACACAGTAAATTCTGTAACTGTACAGTAACTTCAGAGCATCCCATTATTTACATCCATTTTTTTTTTTTTTTTTTTTTTGTCAAGGGGGAAAAAATACAATCCTCAATTTATAATTCAGTCCCCTGTTGATGTGATCTGATGTAGTATATATATTGTCTTGTCTTCTGTTTTCCTTTGTGTAATTATTTTCATTATGTGGATTGGTATCTCACTTATTCTTCTTTATTTTGGGCTTGTTGCAATAAAAAAAAAAAATCATATTTTTCAGTCATGATTTTTCATTTGTCTTGTTTTATTCTTGTTTAATTTTACTTTTTTTGTGACCACTCACCTTGTCTTGTCCGGAGTTCAGGTCTCGTATTTTTGTTATTTTTTAGTCTCTACTTGTCATTTGAGTGTCTCATTTTCGCCCCCTCTTGTCCTGACTGATCTTCTCAGCTGCGAACTCAGAGGTTCCCTCTTCAGTCTCATTCCTAAAAAGTCATTTTTAGGAATCTTTTAGGAAGGAAGGTCATCGTTTCCCTCAGCACTTCCGATTCAGACGCAGAGTCTTCAATAAAAATGTATCTTTAACTCACTTTAAATCTTCCTGAAGTAATTCGGTCTGAACTCAATGTGTTGTTCAAAGACGTTGAGAACTTCCAGCTCAGATTTTTTTTTTTAAATTAGTATTTTGCTCACCAGAACAAAATAAAATCACTTACTTTTTCTTGTGGATTTTTTCTATTCATTTTGTTCATGAAAGTAAGCGAAGAAGACAGAAAGGCTCGATTTAAAGTGTCAACATTTAATGAAAGTATTGATTTTCAGCTCCCATCACTGTATGGAAAAGGGGTAAAAAAAAATGACCATCAGCAATGATCCATGGTCGATGATTTCTCTTTCCTTTTTTCCTTTTGCAGTCGCCATCGTACTGCGGCAATATGCAGCTAATCAAGACGTACGAGCCGAGGCAAATCTTCCCCGGCCGCCATTGGCTGCGCTAACGCCATGATGGATACATTTCCCCCGAGACGCGGCCCCTTAATTAACTGTCTGTCGTCATTAACGGGGGGCCGCCTGGAAACTGTGATGGCTGATGAGCACTTTGAAACCCGGGGCTGTCACAATAGAGCCCTGCACAATGGAGGGTGTTGAAACAAAACAAAGGGGCGCAGGTTGAAGACAGAGAGCTGAGTGTGCTGATGTGCTGCATATCGAGGCGTCGTGCTCACCACTATCTTGTTCCCTCTCTTCTTTTTTTTTTCCTCCACTCAGAACTAATGAGTTACCCTTCAGAGTAATTGTCATATCGGTCTCATTAACACCGAGGCGACTCTTTTCAAGTGCTGTTACCCTTCGAATTATATTGGACTTATTTTAGCATATTGAAGAAGGTAAAAGGTTGCTATGTGTTCATAAGGGACAAATGTGGGCAACCCAAAGAGTTTATATCCCTTTAAAAGTTCAAATCATGGTTAAAGAGCCTCCAGAACACCTTATCCTCAAGTCCCTGCCTCCCAATCATTGCAAAGCACAGCTGATCATACCCACTAGGGTTAACACTTTAACTATTCTTCTGTACATTTGTTCAACTTAGTCAGATAGCATTAACCTCGTTCAGTCAATTACAACATTCTGCCAGTAACTGAGTGAAGCAGATAACATTAACCAAGTAATTAACTTGAGTAGATAGTAATTGTTGGATTTAACTAACATTTGCTAATAAGTGAATCAGTCATAATTTAGTTAAAAAGTATCAAACTGCCAGTTCTAAATGAAGCATGCTACCAGCTGGAAGCAGTTTAGTGAATTAAAAAGTGAGGATTTCTTTAATTTCACCAGATCAAACACGCTACCAGAGCTTTTTTGTGCATTAAGTAAGAAATTTAATATAAATATGTTAACATTTGTCACCCGGTATGGAAGTACGATTCCCTTTAAACAATCTGTCGTCTCCATCGATGTCTTGGTCAAGTTTTTTTCTTTCAAACTGAGACGTACGGGCCTCAACAAGTTAAGTAGGCGGAGTTAGAATGTCACTACCTCTGGGCTCCAGAGATATGAGTTCCCAAGGGTGCAAGAGAAGCAATGCAGTGTTCTGTACTTTGTTTACACCGCTGGCCGTACGACGCTCTTAAACTGTTTAAGCAGTTCTGAACTCGAGTTAAGAGAATTGGTTATCTTGAGCAGATTGGATCCACTTACAGTAAACAAGCAGAAATCAGACAAGTGAAGCAGGGAGCCCTAGGGGGTGAGAGTGAGTCAACACTAAGATGAGCACATCCCAAGACCAAGACTTTAATGGGCAAGGACTAAGTTGAGACCAAAACTCTGAAAATGTCATCTTGAGATCAGTTTCCACTACTAAAACACTCCTATTAAGTCAGTCTAAATATGTAGCTTTGTTGTAATGTAGCCAGGGACAGTGTACTACACTGTCACTGTACACAATAAATCACAAATATGCTAAATATACATTTGACTGACACTTTACTTAATTGTTGAACAGCATTCAACACATTTCACATTGAGGACACTGTTTACTGACTTTATTGGCTTATCCTTTGAAAGTGATTGTCATGTGCACATCATACCTGCAATACTTACGGATTTGGGTCATAGTTTCATTTTTGATTTAAATTTGTTTTACATCTATTAATGAATATTAAATCTTGACGGTCTCCTCAGTGTACATAATATGAAATCTTCATGTGAGCTTCAAGCCGTCTCCGTTGTACATCATCTTCCGTCATCTCAAACAGCCTTGACTTCAGCCAGCTGCAGGTCATAAACATTATGTGTGTTCCGGTAAATATCGTTCCCTTGCTAGCTCTAACAAGTGCTCAGACTCAGGAGGTCATCATTTAATGCAAACCAACCTTTACAGATCATCGCTGTGAGTCCAGAAAAGGCTGGAGACTCTCAGGACCATAAGTCATCACCTGCTGTTCCAGCACACCTGAGCTACCATCTCCAACACGGCCACTGCCTCCACTGGCCTCCTCTAATACTAATGAACAGGAACAAGGATGGTGATTGTGGAGGGGGGGAGCAAAGGGGTGAAATCATGTTCCGGTTGTTAGGTGTCAGCATGAGCATCTACCCGGCTCTGACAGATAGGCCAATTAACCTTATTTACCGCGTCTTCCCCTCACAGCCTAACGAGCTCCACTGGGCTTCTCCGCTAATAACCAGCCACTGAGATCGGGGACCGCCGGCGAACCGGCCCCCCCCATGGCTCTCCCATCGTCACCGTCCTGCAGTTATTAAGGTGACAAGCAGCAGCTAGTGTGCACTCATGCTTTCTTTTTAATGACTGCCACCCGTCACGTGGAGCCACTCGGACTTCATGTTTGTCTGTTTCATCGTTGAACCGTTGAGGGTCCACAGGGAGAATGTTAATACCCTCAATAATAAGATTATCTTCCCTGGACGTGTAAAACACAATGGGAGCTTGAATAGTACGAAGCAGCTTATTCACTGATTAAAGTTTTGCTGTTTTGTTTTTTTTTTTTATATATAAACTGGGCCATTAAGTCATAATATTTAATACATTTGACTGACTTCTTCGTTTCTCAACAATTTCACTTTGGTGTCAGCAGTCTGGTAACAGTTTATTCAAAGTGTAGAACCTTAAACCCAGCTTTGGCCCTGAGTTTCACTAAGTCTAAAAGTCCATCTGGTGAGCTCTACCCAGATCAGGGTGTTGGTGCGTCTGTCCACATCTAATTCACACCTGTTACGGACAGAAATTGTTCAAGGTGGATTCTGCCACTAGAAACAGCTTGGATGTGATTCAGATGACAATCATTTCCCACAACATTATGCCTTCAATGCTAAAAATGACTTTCAGTCAGCATTTCAACTGCAAGTAAATGTGTTTATTGGGTTGCAATGAAGTATGGGATCTCAGACATCCGGAATAGATACTCATCTGGATTCAAAAAGTCAACTCTTCTCTAACTTTGTTTCTGTTTTAAACTCTGCCTGAACTTCCCGCTGGGTTTCCTCCACAGTTTTAATGTGACAGAGGTTCCACCTTGACGCACCAAGGAAGAAAGGAAAACTCTAAATAAAAGAAGTTTTCTGTGTCCACTTGTGATTCATCTATTCAGTCATCCTGCCCGTGGAGCAGGCTGAGCGCTGGGCGACCTTCACTGGACATGCTTTGGTTTCAGACCTGTGATTTTCTGCTCCCTGCTGAGTCTCTGTGGAAGCCTGTGGAGACCCTAATACAGCCCGCGGTGAGGGGCACCTGAGCCGGAAACCAACATCAACCTTCAGTCGTCACCTACTCTTAAGATGCTCTTTTACATTTTTTTTTTTTTTTTTTTGTCGCACAAAGCTTTTTGATGATTCTATGATTACTGTGTTTTCTGGACTAAAGCTTTGACTTTATGGGCATTTCTTTCAGCTCCAGAACATTGCCTGATCATCAAACAGCTTTTCCAAGATAATTACAAAAATGGGTCAGATCTTTAGAATGGGACTTTTTGATGGTTTCTGTAGCTTTCTGAGTTGATAAACTTTAGATGAGCTTGAATTTTTCAAACACGCAGCTTTAAATAATTGATCAATATCATCACATATTTGCAGTAAGAAGATGCTGAGATTGAAATTTTCCGCTTTGTTTCCTTACCTCACTTAAAGAAAAGGTTCATGTTGAAGTGTATGGATGAATATCAGAAGCCTTTTTTTTTTTTTAGAGTTTGAAAAGAGTTATGCCTTCTGAGTCTGTGTCTGTGGATATGTCTGTTTCTTTTTTCCAGCTCAGCAAAGTTTGACTTTTACACTGATGGAGCAGTGAAGTACGCACTGCACAATAGCTCCAAAATACTGAGCCACTTGTATATTTATTTACTTTATTTCTGTATAAATAGATAGACATAGAGACATAGATCATGGGATGGGTGGATATAAGTCTAATATATAGACATCACAATTTAAAAGTTTAATTGGTGTGCAACATTGATCTAAATGTTCTCAATATACATTAAGCCTATAACATTACATTTCATGGATACAAGCCAAGGCATTACAACACACACAAAGAACCCCTTTGTATTTTGCTCTGTGATGTAGACACTGCCAGTGATGCACACTACCAATAGAAATTTGACACACCAATATATAGTGAGTTTTGAATATGTAATATAATCTCAAAGACATACAAAATAAACCGCATAGACACATATAGATGGATTCAAAAAGATAGTATATGAAGATAAAGATATATAGAGATGCAGAGAAGACACTTCCATTCAGTGTCATTTGCATTGTGCCAAATCAAGCACTGTCATTTATACAAAGAGAAATCCGACAAGCATAAGCAAGGGTGGAATAGAGGAAATCCCTTATAACAGAAGGAAACCTGCAGAACCAGGTTCAGAGGCGGCAGCTTTCTGTTGTGCTGGTTGAGGTGAAGTGATAGGAGGGAAAAGGATCCAACAGCAGCAAGGGAAGGGATTCAAACTTCATATATCTACTGTACATCGCTCTGTCAGTAACGGAGTGTTGTAGATTGACAGAGGGAAAGACAAAGGAAGAGATCTATACATGGATATCAATAATAATAGTCACCACACCTCAAAAGGATGCTTCTTATTTACATCTCTTTGTTTCGCTTCGTCTCTCAGATACAGGAGATCTGTTGTTATATTCACAACACTGTCAGTCATAAAAACGCACGTCTGCTTTTCTTCGCAGTGTGTGAAAAATGTATATTATTCCCAGTAAATGTTGGTTATGACGTGGATGCCTGGCACTGACAGCTCTGATAAACGCTTCAACAGTTCAGTGTTTGTGATAATTTTGTGTTCTACTGTCCTGCCTTTCTTTAATTGTGATGCTTTTTGTTTGTTTAAAAAAAAAAACAAAAACAAAAAAAAACACCCAAAGTTCTGTTGTCAGCTCTGAAAGCTTCTCAACCAAACACAATCATTATTACAGCACTTTGCATCATATGATACTTAGTCACACAGTTTTCTTGGATCTAGTGTCTAATTATCTGATGCTACTCATCCCTTTTACATATCTGTAAAAAAAAAAAAAAAAAGAAGTGTTTTTTTTTTTTTAGTCTATTTAAGGCTACAATAGCCCAAGGGGATGAAATAAGAAGATGATGAATGTGCTGGAGGAGACACAGTTTTTATGTGAGCCAATTACTCACAGTAAACCATATTAAAGGCCACTGACCTCTTGAACTCCGATTTAAATGCTCCACTTTGTTGTCGTCAACTCCTGTTTAAAGGGAGTTATCATGAGCATTATTCCCGCAAATTTATCGAAACTCGTGTGACTCACTTTGTCTCCCTGTGTTGCTGTTACCACAAAGCCTGGAGCAAAATGAAGACTGAGACGGAGAAAGACAGAAACATTGAGATGGAGAGATGAATGCAATGAGTGAGGTGGAGAGAAAAAGCCAAATGGTGAAAAAATTGCCGTATGCAAATTAAGAGAGAGACAGAAACACCAAGACGGAGACACAGATAGAAATGTCAAGATAGACATCAGTCATGGAAAGAGAGGTGGATTTGAAACACTGAGACCAAGAGAGACTGACAGAAACACTGAGACGGACAGAACTGAGGCAGAGAGAGAGGACGACAGAAATACAGAGACGGACAGAAATGCTGAGATAGACAGAAATGCTGAGACGGGGAGGGATGAATGGAAATGAGTCGGAGAGGGAGGAGAACAGAAACACAGACATGTACACAGAAATTCAGAGATGGACAGAAAGACAGAGACAGAAACGCTGAGATGGACAGATACAAAAAGAATTGCTGAGATGGAGGGAAAGACGGAAAGAGGAACAGAGAGCACATTATTATGGTAGTGTCAGAAGTGGAAAGTCTACTGAAATCCTCTGGAAAATGCTTGAATAAAAATGAAAATCAGTTTTCTAACGGCATTGCTTCGCAGACATATCTCTGTGACAGGACTGGTATCAGTGATTTCTGAGTCTGTCTTGTGTCCTCGCCGCCCTCGAATGCCTCTCTGTTCTCTGCCTTCATTTGCTTTTGTTCTAATTTCTATTTCTGTCCTCTGGACATGATCCTCATTGTCGTGGTGAGTGACGGAGGAGCCTCTGCTCGCCTCCCCCGAGCCCCCGGCTGTTCTCCTGGCAGGGCGGCAGCGGTTGCCTATCTCAGCCTTTTCTCGGAGAAACGTTCTGTCTTCAGCCGTCTGGCACTGCGGCTCTCAGAGGACGGCTCTATCCATCGGAGCGTTTAGCAAAGCTGAGCTGGTTAGAACACATTGTTAGAACACTATCCTGCTCCTCGCGATCCCATCGTCTTCTCCTACTTCGCCACGTGAAGCACGACTCAAGTTTTCATGACCTGGAGCCAAGGTTTGTTCTGTCCGGTTTACAAAATGTGTTTACAAAAGCTGAGCTAGAAAGAGAACAATTATGTGCTTTCCATTAAATTAGTCCTTCACATCGAGATTAAAGCCTTTCTAGGACAGTCGGTCTCATGGCTCCCGTCATCACCTCAGGCATGCATGCTTCCCTTTGTCTTCTTATCCTGGAAAAAAAAAATTAAAAAAATTGCAATTTCTTTCAGGCTCTAATTTCCTCACTCAACTGATCAGCCATTGCATTATTACCACTACCTAGATGTTGGCAGCAATACTAGAAGCTCCCATGGATCTGATCGGTTTGTCCCGTTCATCCCACAAATGCCCCATTTGATTCAATCAATACCTCAAAATACTTGTTGTGCTTCTAAAGCTGTTACTGAACTGTTTGGATAATTTTTGTCCGGTTAATTTTTAACAATCAAGTCTAAAATTATAGAATTACAAAACTGAACTAAAATAATTCCAAAAATTGTACAAAACTGTGTTGTCATTTTTTTTCAGCTCTTTTTCATTTTTGTTTTGATGTCCTCAATATCTATTTGTAAGGAATACATTGCATCTCTATGTGTGACCCACATGATGATGGACTGAAAGACTACTTGTTATAAACTAATCCTCCATACACAGACCGCGTTACGACAACTGAGGAGTCGACTTGTTTCCCAAAAGTTGCGTTTTCCCTGTTTTCACAGAGATGGAGGCAAAGCGTTTTCAAAAACTTCCACCTTGGATGCGTTTGTTTTGCAGTATTAAGGCCTCAGTATGCTTCCCCGTCGCAGCGACATCGTTCGTACGCCGGCAACCCTACGCTGCTACTGAACATATCTTGCTTCTGCGTCAAGGGAACACCCTCCTCTGCAATTTCACCGCCAAGCCGCCAGGCAGTCACAACAACAATGTGGCTTCCGTAGCTCCGGCTTTACCTAGACATAGATCTATAGACATAGATTTGTAGACGTACATATCTAGACACGCGTGCACTTACTGGACATATATCTGCATATATGACATATCTGGCGACACCAGGCTGTCGTGGAGGAGTGGCGTGAGTGGACCATGATGAAATATTGGTGAAACTAATGAGCTTTTGTACGATTAAAGCCGTTTTAGGAGCGGCTATACACATAGCCCCGTCTAACAGTGCTAACAGTGCTAACAGTATAGAGATGTGTGCGTGCCACTCAATTTTGGATCTAAATTTCTCCCGAAGGCACTGTTCAGATCAGAAAAGCATTTGGGGTGAGTTCTACTTCATTCATTCTATAAATAACGTGAAAGCGGACCAATCACAGCCCTCGACGTTCACGTCACCACGCGTCGCCTCGATGCGAAGTCACGATTTTCGTGAGGTGCACGTCAAGCCCCGGTGTAGGCGCTGCGTAGGGTGCTACGTACACGGCGTAGGAACGGCGTCGCTCCGACAGGGAAGCATACTGAGGCCTTTAGTGGCTCCGAGTGCTTTTATTGTCACACGCAGCAAAAGTTGAAAACGTCTTGCAAACAAGTCCTTAAAGTCATGGCTCAGTACTTACAAACCAGACTCTCATGCAAAACGTCCTTTTTTTTTTCCCCTTCATCTGCCACCCACATAATATCTGCTGTGTGTGTGAGACACAGAGGGGCGTTGGAGAAAGTGTCCGGATGTTTCCGTGAGCACAACTCCGACTCTCTCCGCCTGCCGCTGCTGTCGGCTGCTGTAAGTGCAGAGGTGGACAGATTGTGCCTGGCCTTGCGTGCCCGTGGCCTTTTGTTGGGCGTCCCCACGGACCCCCTTCTCGTGACAGGCCCTGTGTTTGGGTGGAAACCCCGTCGAGCCCCCCGCTGGCAGGTTAAGTGCTCGCGCACATCACCATGGGGACTGGAGACGGACAGAGCCGGCTCGCCGAGGAGAAGTCTTTCTTCCTTTGTTCTTGCCGCAGACCTTTTCCGTTTGCTTTAGCTTTATTGTCATTACGGCACAAAGTGTAAGGCGAGCTGGTGCAGCGGTGCAGACAGAGGCGGTCTCAGACCCTCCACCTCCACTTCAGACCCTCCACCTCCACTTTGAATCACATTCACCAGGAGAAACACAGTGAAAGGAAAATCTGATTATATCCAAGTGAGAAATGACTATCAGTCAAGCGCTACTCCTACTTAGATAAAAAAAAAAGCACAATCTAAAGCACTACAATGACCTTAAACCTCATACAATTCAAATTCGACAAAGACTATTCTATTCAGATATCTTCAACTTAAAACTACCCTCATCAAATTTGTTCTCTTTAAATCTATTGTTTTAATCGGATTGGTTCCATTCAAGTACATTCTTCTTTCCTTTTCAACTTGACCCTTTTCAACTCAGTTCTGTTCGGTTTGAATATATTCTCTTCAAATCTATTAACTTATATTCAAATAAATCACACTTAAAAAATGTATTACACTCAAGTATTATGTGTTCTACCCAGATACAGAGTAGTTCTTTAAAACCTATGCAACCTTATCGACTGTCTTTTCATTTTAAACGTTTCAGATTAATCTTGCTTCGGAACGTGTACAAAAAAAAGAAGAAAAAAAAAAAAACTCTTTGGTCATACAGATTTCAGATCTCTCAAATAACTTCAGTGAACATCCAGATCATCTCACATCTTCATCTGAACTTCAGCTGAAGCTATCAGACCCACACAGTCCTGACAGCTCAGCTCATATCAACACTGCTCGAACAATACAATGCAATGTGCACATGTGAAGACTTCCCTGTTGAAGTATACAAATGAAAAAGGTGAAGAGTTTAATACCCCAGTGACTAATAACCCCACTACTTCTTCAACTCACAATGTTACTGTCAGTCAAGTTGTAACAATAGACTGTCCAAGGTTGAGTCGGGAAGCTGTTGCTGGTTCAGGGAGGGTTCAGGGCTCCGGAGCGGAGGCAGGGTCTTAAACTTGAAGGTCTTTGCACTGAAGCAGCTGAATCTCCTTCCTGAGGGCAGGAGTGAAAGTGGATAAGAGGCGTCTTTAGAGGCGCTTCATCCCATCTTGGAGTGATCTGCTTGCGCTGACCATTTATCCTGAATTCATGACCATATGTGAGTCACTGCTGAGGATGACTGACGGATTTCTTCATGCTTTAAAAGTTGCAATACCGAACTATCTTTTCAAAAAGGATGATTTATTTCAGACCTGAAAAGGTAACTTGCCTAAGATTCATCATTACAAACAAACAACCTAAAGAACATATGAAGCTATAGTCTTACCTTCTTAAAAGATTAGCCTTTATTTCTGTGATTTAAAAAATAAGTAAAAGAGCAATATAGGCAACAATAAACAAATAATGCCTGATTGTGACTCCTCTCACCTCTGGTTTGATCTGCTCTCCAATCGTCTGATGTTTTCTGTTGTCTATCCTTATGTTTATATTCCATTGAACATAACATTTCAGTTAGTTTTCTTTGCAGGGAGTTGCTGTCTCTTTCATTACATCGGAGGCATTATCTGTATGTTTGTGGAACCAGGCGTTGTAATAAAGTTCTAGCTTTTTACCCTCCTTCACACACTGACAATTTCTCAACCCGTTATGACAATGATTGAGGATTCAAACAGCGTCTTCCTTCATCTTCTCTTGCTGCTGGGAATGCTGTGCGACACCTTGATGGCTCCTCGGAGGAAATCACAACTCGTTCTTGTCACCACAAGTTGCAGAATGTATCGACACAAAAATCAGGGACATTTCTTCCCCTGAATGAGACTGTAACTTATTTTTAATCTGAAAACGTGGCTGGCAGTACACGTGTGCAGCCACGTTCAGGGTTCATACTCCCAGCACTCCTCTGTTTTTGTGCTGATTGCAGAGCCACTCAAAACTTGACAGATTTGTCTCCTTTTTATGTTGTATGCAGCAGCACGGCCGAATCCCACCCACCCCTACCCCCCCCCTCCCCAGCTGTGAGTTTGGTCAATGCGTCTCTGTTAGTGATCTGTCGCACCGCTGTGCTGTCATCTCGGCTTAATGATGGTGTTCGTGTTTCCGATCGGTGAAAGAAGGAGCAGCGTTAGCATGGCGGGGTGGTGAGCACTCATCCTCATGGGTTCCTGTGCCAAAACTCACGAGGAAGTTTCTGATCACAAAAAGCCCAGCGCGCAGCTATGAGTTAGATTTAATCATAACATCAAACTCTTGTTGTGTTTTCTCGGTGTTTTGTTTTTCTTTTGAGGATGGAAGAGTTAGCGTATCTGGGTCATATTGTGTTTTCTTTTGTGCTCATTATCTGTAAACTATCTTTGAAACTGTTGACATGATAGAATTTAACTTCACCAAGTTGCAACATTCAGCTCAATGTTGTTTTATCAACAAAAACACATTAGGTGGTGTTCCACAAGGACCCGCATTTGGCTCAATTTTGTTCTTTTTATTTCAGTCACATTTTAAATAAAAATGGCTTTAGCCACCGCACGGACCCAGATTACACACAGCTGTGTATTGTTGAACTGGATTACAGAAGCTATTTACTGAAATGACCTTGTCAAGTCACATTTTGAAATAATAGTGCATTTATACAACAATGACATGCATTTTCAGCTGATGTAACAACACTACATTTTGTGATAATCTGCTGTATTTATGGAAAATAAAAGGTAGTTATTCCAAAATACAGCAGATGAATACAAAATGTGACATTACATTGTTACCTTTTAAAACATAACTTTTTTAAATTAAGTAAAAAAAAAAGTGTGTTTCATATACTGGGAATATAAAACTGACCGTGCACCATCTATTGCAAGATTTAAAAATATGCTAAAAACCTTTGTTCTATGATTCACCTCCATTTTACTATCCATTGTTATCTCTCATTTTCAGTCTTTATCATTTTCATTTCAGCTCTTTACATATAATTAAGTTTTCATAGCGTATCTGTTAACATATCTGATGGCTTTGTTGATTTTGATATGTTGTCCTTTTCATACTTCTGAAAGGCTCTGTGCTTCACTCTAGGTATGTAAACTGTTACATTAACACACCTTCAAAATATTTTTTTTTTTTTTTTGCCAAAATGTCGAAACAGAAAGATTTAAAATAATTTTGCAAGTCCTCCGCTGCACTGGATCAGAGTGACGACAGTAGATGTAGTTTCAGTGTAGAATCGTTGATTTTGGGTGCAGCCGGACCCTTGCTGTGCATCTCCGAGCCTCTCAGCTGTCGGGTCGTCTTCCACCTCTGCTGCTGCGTTCTCTGCTCCGGGCGTCTGCTGAACAAGCAGCTTTCCTTCTGCCAGCTTCTTCACTGTTGAAAGTCTTAAGTGCTTCAAAGTGGAGGCTTTCATGAGATAATTCCCAAAGTAAAGATTTAATTAAGTATGCCCGGTTTGTTTTTCTGGATCTTCCGCTCATCGACGTCGCACAACCAGACTGAGCCGGCATGTTTGAACCCAATCAGCCCAAACGGGCTTCGTCTCTCCTGATTGTCCAGTGTGTAATGAGCGAAGAGAATCGCGTGTGTCAGAAGTTTGTACCGTGAAATATGTCATGTTGGGAGTCACATGGAACTGTAACACCACTGCTTATGCGAGTAAGTGGTTATTGTTATAGAATCACTGACACAGCTGCTGTTACTGGAGTTTTCAGGAAGCTGTCTCACTGAAGAGATGACTTTTGTTTTTGTTTTTCAAGAGCACCCATAATCCTGAACTAACTGATCTGCTCAAATTAGCATTAGCTCCACATTTCAGGGCATCTTTCCCCCAAATTGACTAAATCTGAAGTCACGCCGATAGGATCAATAAACATTCTTATTGAGACACACAGTCAGGTCTGAAAACAGGTACTTTTCCATGTAACTCGTTTCCTTCTGTCGTCACGATCAACTCTGCAACTTTTGAGAGAAGTAAAAGTAATCTGGTGATAACCTCCACTGACTTCTCTGGATGATATTTTCCATACGGAAACAGGAGTTTTGATGGAGTTTGTTCCTTTGGAGGATGTTCAGTCTCACGGTGTGGACTCGGTGTTCCTCCTCTGTCATTTTCTCCACCTCTCACTGTGTTATTATGGATATCCAGGTGAGGTAACCCTCTGAAGGACACTTACGGAAATATGTGGAAACTACAGCGTTCAGTCTGAGAGTTTCTGAAGGAGAACTGAAGACTTTAAATAAACACCAACAGAAATGAAGTGCTATTCAACATTCAGATTTTTTTATTTTTAGTGTCTGATTTTTTTTTCTTTTTCTTTTTCCAGTTTAATGCATAAAAAAGACAATTTGCTCAAAATGAATTAATAAATTAATGGAAATTATGTGTCTGTTTCCTCTTCCGAGAAATTATTTTTTTGATTAATACAGTTATTCAACTGTCTCAAGACTGACTTCAATTGATATATTCAGGATTAATTTAATAATAATTACAGATAATTTGTTTATATTTTTATTCTTACATCGTTCACATTCCTCATTGCATTTCTTTTTCTTTCTGTATATTTGAACAGGCAATACCAATAGTGCCGTCTTGTTCAGGATTGAAGATGCTTGTGGAGCACAAGAAATCTGTTCTGAAAGTCCATTGTGTTAAACCAGACTAAACCATTTTGAGCTTTTATGGGACCTTTTGATCGACAAGAGTGACTCTAAAGTACACAATACAGTCTGATGACAACACATGGAGGAAGCTCTGTGGGATCTGTTGGGATCTTCTTTTCCCCTCCTCTGCTCTGGATGGAAGTGTGTGTATGTGTGAAGTCTCTTGACGCTAACTTCCTCAGGAGATAGAATTGTGGTGGTAGAGCAGCTGCAGGCTGAAGTAACACCAACACCCTTCGAATGGCGTCTCTAAACGCGCCTCCAGTGTGTCTGGTTCCTGCTGTCATAATAAGTGACATCAAATCGACCGAGCATGAACCCCCACCCCCCGTCAGATAGCAGCAACTCCACCAGAACGTCACGCCGTCCACTCCACAACAGCAAGATACTTTAAAGAACACTGAATCCAATCGAACCAAATCAGCTAACCTGCTCCTCGGGCTGGTCAATAAAACGATAAATGTTTCGCAAAGTAACTTTTCCTGAATAGTAAAGTGAAATATGGGTGATAGATTTTGAACGGCTGCATTTTTCCTGATATTGAGAGCCGCTTTGCTCTGAGCCAAACATGGAGCTGGAAGAGCAGCTCGTAGTAACATGTCAATGTATCTCAGCTATATGGTGAGCCATTGAGCTGTGAGTAACACTGGAACGGACATCGTCATTAGCCAAACCCACCCGAACATGAGTAAATGCGGCCGCCATCTTGGTGAAGGAATTCCCATAACCTAACCGTGAACTAGTGCATCTGACACACAAAAAATAGAGGATAGATCTAGTAAATAACAATAATAAACTCTTGTCAATATTTCAAGTGATGATGGAAATTAGGAGATCAAATTGTTAAAATGGCAAACACACTGACTCCAATAATGCTTCATTTATTACTATGTTCATGCTTTTATTTCAACATTTACTCATTAATTCTTCTTATTTATTTTTTGTTTGTAATTTGGATTTATCTAGGCATTTTGTTTGATCACGATCTATTTGATTGATGAGATCCTCTATTTAGCTCTTTTATGCTTTTTCAACCTGCACACCCCATTTCTCTAGAACTTCAATTTCATTTTACAATGAGTCAAAATAAAGTAATCTACCAAAGCTATTAATACACAAAATGCTTAACTAACACTAAAAGATTTTTTTTTTTTTAATGCTTCATCATCAGTCACGTGTTTGCACTTAGTCTTTCAGCCTTTCCAGTTAAGGCATTTTTTACCCTTAAGGTAGTGGTGCTATTTTACCCATAGCTGGTTGCGACATGCAGACAGGGGGGAGACGGGAGTCAAACCAGCAACCACCTGATTCTAAGACGACTGCGCTCACCACTACACCACAACCATCCCCCTGCCAGAGAGATCAAAAGTCCTCTAAACTGTCCGTAGAAGTGCGAACAAATGATTTCACATTTCGTTGTAAATGTATCTGTGAACATCGCCAATATGTATTTCGACCATACAGAAAGTGGATAACTTTTTTCTCCCCTTTTGTATTTGAAAGGATACGATCGCGATATTTCCAGGATGATCCTGCTCGGTCGTGTGGGCGCACACATCTTTAAAGTTACCTTCAGCGTGGACAGGGCAATAACAGTAAAACTGGCTATTATTTGAGTGTCTGGATAAAAGAAACAATAGTATATGCATGTTTAATCGTGAGGGGGGCGTGGCCAGGCGACTCATTGAAATGTATTAGTTTTAAAATACAGGCGCGGGGCACGAAAAAAACTGTGCAAATCATGCTGCTGGACGCGATTCAATAGATTAATTTGCGCGACTCATAGCACGAATTGCCGTGAGCCTGGGTTGGACGTACACATGTGATACAAAAAAAAAAAAAAGTCTGGACCACAAGCTCCAAATTCCGGGCCACATCACCCAGCTCTACCTGCACCACAGATACACACCTGACAACCATAATCTCTCAAACATTTCTTTTCCTTTTTGATAAAAGATAAAATGTAAACGTATTGACATTTTCCACACTGGATTTTTCTCCTGTGATACTTGATATCTGAAAAAAAAAAAAAAAAAAAAAACTCCTCAGATCTGTGAATAACAAAAATTGCATGTTTCTGTTCTTCTGTGATATTTATATTGAGCTTTTTCACAATTCAACCGTTTCCAACTAAGTGCATTACTTCCACTGGCTGCTTCATATTTCACGTTCTGCTTCTCGAGGAGCGGAATGGAGTGAAAGATGCATTAACAGTATTAGGTGTGTGCATTTAATTCATCCTTTTAAATGGGGGGGTCCTCAGCATCCGTCTTTATCCAACAGCATTTATTATTTATTCTTCTTTGAGAGCACAGAAGTGTTTTTGGTGACAGGGGGTAATATCTAAATGGCTTCTGTGAGTGCATCTTACCCCCGTTTCCCCCTCGCACACTTCACAGCGTCCTGTCACGTCACATTTGTTTAAAGAGGCCCGGCACTCCCTTTGTGACGATTAGCACTTCCTGCATTCGGACCTTTGTCAGACTGTTAGAGACTCTGCCCACAGCCCGACCCCGGTCTGAGCAGAGCAGAGCCCTCTACAATTCAACAGGACGCCTTATTGGAAGCCAACACTCTTTTTAGATTACATTTTTGCTTGTTTGCTGCTAATATTCACATTTTTTGGATGCATAACTTTTGCACGAGCCTTATCATTTTTGACACTTCTATTGAGGCACGTTTAAGACATGCTAACAAGCTGATTAGCAAATCATGGAATGAACCATTCCCATGCATGTGAAGCTAATAACTGTTAATTTCTCAATTCTTATTCAGACTTTTCAAAAGGGAGAACTCATGATTAATTAATGCTGCTAAGGCCTTAACATAGTACCATATTCTCTGAACTCCAAGTCCCACTTTTCTAATTGTGTGATTGGTAATGTGATCTATACTAAGAAGCAACTTATATCATAACAGAAGTGCATACATCTTGGTGTTGTCACAATCTCAACTGTATTTTGTCTCCATCTTGCCTTGGTCCAAGATTGGCCGGACTCTGGATTTTTCTTCAACAGCAGTTGAGGCCACTTCTGCAGTGATTACAACCCAAGGAGGTTATGTAATCATGTCGGTTTGTTGGTTTGTTGGTTTGTTGGTTGGTTGGTTGGTTTGTTAGCAATATTATGGAAAAAGGTATGGACGGATTGCTATGAAACTTTGTGGAAAGGTGGGTCTTGGGTTAACTTAAAATCCATTAAATTTTGGTGATGATCCGGATCACTGTCTGGATCCAGGAACGTTTTAAAGGATTCTTTATCATTGAGAGATAGGGCAGTCTTTGACATAGTTGGGCATAACTCAACAATAAATGACAAGGGGGCTTTGCAAAAAATTACAGTGTAACTTCTTCAATGACTCTAAGAGATATCAGCTGCTGATCCAGATCACGGACGTATTCCGGATACCAGGATCCAGAACAGACAAAAATAGGGGTATTCCGGAGTGTCAGTCACTGTGAGGCAACACATTGAGATATGAACATGCAACAAACGGCTTTCTCCCATACATTGTTTGTGTTGGGGAGAAATAAAATGTTTTTTATTGTATATGGTGTTCTTATTGTTGTTGGTGACGGATTTGAGCTGTGGCGGAGGTCTGCACTCTCTGAGTGCCAAATTCTAGTTTCTTTTTGAAACTACATTGGAGCGTCAAACTTCCTCATTTGTTGAAGTGCTAATGTTACAGGTGTGATCTGTCCTTGCAAACAGATAAATTCCTGTGGAAACAGGGGAAATTATCTGGCAGAAAGATGTGTGCTTCCGTTTCAGCGTACAGACTTTAAGTCAATACAAAGAAAAATATATGGCCATGAGCCAATTCATTTAAATGGTGAAGCTTAAGGCACATTTCCAGGTGTTTCTTGAACACTGAACATATCAAAGCCATCTTATGTCAGTCAATCAAATTTTTGAGTAATGTGAGCACAATATGCAAGAACAATTCGCCATCTTACTCTGGTGAACTGCACGAAAGGTTAACTTCCACATGAAAATCATAAATACACAACCGAAGAACTCGTAACACAGTTTCAGCAATCATTCATGTCTTACAGTGACGTGAAAAGAGGTGAAATATCTTCTTCACAGCCAGACTGGAGAAACTCCAGGAGAATTTCATGAAGCAAGTGCCCCCTACTGGCGAGTTAAGCAACGGTTCAGAATATGTTCTGTGAATCTTTGGATTCCATAAACCAAATAAAAAACATAACACAGTACATTTTGTGTGCATCTCATTAACGGTCATCCCCAACTGATCTTAGAAATTACTACACAAAATGTATTCATCAATAACTGACTGTTTTGATCTTGGTTTTGTCTCAGCCAGTCAAGTGTGGATCTCATCATACTTTGATCTTTAGTCAAAGGATTAATCATGGAACTTATTAATTTAGCGATCAGTCGTGTAATACCTTATTAAGTTATTGTCAAAATTCAATGACAATTACGGCTAAAGACGTCATGAAATGTTCTGTCAGAGTATCAAAGTGAGGCGCCATTGACTTTTTTCTTTCACTAATTAATTGAGATCAATACATCAAAGCCTCAGCCATCATTAAAACAAGACCAAAAGAGATTAAAACAGATAACAACTTAACAAATAAATAATAAAAACTGGGTTAAAAGACGACATTGAAACACAGGCAGTCGTAATCAAAAGGCTGATTAAAAGCATGACAATGTCTGATGAAAGAATAAGTTTCTCTCATCAACAAAAATTAATGCGTCAGTCAATGAAATTTAATCCCCAATTCTGGTAAGATTTCAAATGATTCAGGCAATATTCTCGATTGAAAACAAGAAACTATCACACTGTTTCTATATGAGGTAAAACTGAACTTGGGGGCAATAATGAAATGCTCCTCCAGCGAGATTGAGTTCACAACTCGGGCGTGTGTGTGTGAGTGTTTTGGGGTATTTAGAGGGAGTGACACATTTAAGCAAGGAGCCTGCAAACTTCTGCTGAATATTAACGGGGCAACTTCAGACCAGAACACATTCATGAACTCAAGTGGCCAGAAAGTACAATAAAAGAAAAGAAAAAAAAAAAAAAAACTATTGAAGTAGCGCTGTGATGTTTTCCTTGAGAACCAATGTAGATTTGGGATAATCGGGTGCAGGTTTTGTCCGCGGGCACCTCTCGCTCAACGTGACAAATTGCAGCAATTTGCAGTGATGAAGTTCAAGGATGACACCATTATGATGATGCAATAATGAGCCGAGCCCACCTGACAGCTTCTAATAGGAAAGTGCCGAAGGACATTTCAGTGATGAATGAGGACCTCCTTGTGTATTGCCTTTTTGTCAACTCTGCCATAACCCTGGGTCTAAATAACCCCCCCGCCGCCCCCCCCCCACCCCCTCCACCCCAACCTCAGGCTTCAAACACCTGGAAAACTTCCTCCCTCCCCCTCCTTTGAAATGTAATATCCTGTCAGGAGCACATTTTAGATTTCCAGATGCGATTGTTAACGGTGTCTGTTAAATTAAGCTTTGAAGTATTTATGTTGTTTAATATCGGAACTTTAATATTTTAGGAGATGCGGCCAGATTGTGTTAACAAGCCGTGATAGTAAACGGGTTTATTAAACCGGGAACATGCAGTGTAATGTAACATAAAATAGCTCCCTGACAACGCTTGTGCTGCTGAACAATTTCACCACACCGCAATAACAATGAAAGAAAACAGCAGCTGGCCCACGTCAACAGCTTAACAGAAACAGTACGTCAATAACAACCAAACCATAATCTCAAAGCAAGGAACTGACGGACGACTGAACAAAACTAACCCACAACTAAGAAAAAAACTGATCAGAAACAAGATCAACGCTTATCCATAACCAGTACTAATACCAATATTTAAGTATGAAATAATTGTTCATTTTTCTTGAAATTGCTCTTGTGTTATGGTGAAGCAGTGATTTGCACTCTCACCTCACATCGATTGAGCCCAAGTTTGATTTCCAGCTGGTGTTTTCCTGTGTGGAGTCTGCATGTTCCACCCTGTGTGAGCTGACTGTTGGCTCATTGTTGACCCTGGATTGCATGTAGGAGTTGTTGTATCTCAATGTTGTGTGTTACCCTGCCTTGTACTAACCAGCTCTCCTGGGAGTCGCTCAGTTGCCCTAAACTGGTGCAGAAAATGCACTTTTCTAAAAAGCTGACTTAATCCTCAGCTTTAGCAAATGTTTATTTACCTTCTAAATCAAGAAAATATCACAGGGACTCAAAATGTCATAGTTAGTTGTCACTGTGCTTGTGGAAACATTAAAAGATAATGAGCCAGAGCATTTAGATTTACAGTGTACTTAAAAGTGTACCCATATAAGACTACTTTTATCCACATACTCCCACACTGTATTTTTTTTCCCTCTCTCACAGCTTTTTGTGATTATTCTGCTGCAAAACCCTCCCGAGCCTTAATCTTTGGCCCGTCCCTGCTGCAAATGCAATGATTTCTCAAGTCCATTAGCCTCGGAGGTTTGCTTTCAATTGTATTGCGAGGGGAGCACTCGAGACCCCCCGCTGAAGGCAGGCTCGCAAGAAACAGCTGAGAGTGTGGGCAAGAGGCAGCTGCTGGCCGACCTCCAGACCCCTCGCCGCTCCTTTAATGGCCCCGTTGGCCACCTTGCCATCACGGTCCACCGTTGAAATCCTTCTCCTGGGGGAGAACGACCCCGATAATAAGACAGAAATATGTGTAAATACTCTGAGAGGAGAGAGAGGGGGGCATTGACAGAGCATCAAATATAAATGTGCCAGCTTCTGCTGGACTAATGTGTTTGTTCATAAGAGAGCACATTAGTACTCGTCAGAGGGGGATACGTGTGCAGGGGGGGGGGGGCTCCGACTGCCCTGAGGATTGGTTTCTAACACTGACTAATGATTGGACATTGAAAGGATTTTGAGGCTATATTGCACTGTGGCCTTTGTTAGTAACGGCTTATATTTAAAAACTCCTGATGCATGCATTTACCGTATTATTCTGGACTATGAGTCACACTTTGTTCAAGTCTTTCTGGCTGCTCATGCAACTTATTAAAAAAAAAAAAAAAATCCTCTGTCACCACTCAGTGACACTGTTTGCTGCTACAGCTTCACAGAAAAAAAACTCCATTATTACTGGATCTGACGCCAGAAAAGAAAAAGAAAAATCAATTGGGAGTCACAACAGTCTGAAGGGCACCATTGCTGTCATTGTCCTTCCACTTGCCTCCAAAACATTATGAAAGTTGTCCAGTTTCACTTTCATAATGTCATGTAAACGGAGCCTCACTGACATTATTGATGTTGAGGTATTGACTGCACATGTGGATGTTATAAAGTGTCCTTCTAAAACTTGATGTCTGAAAATATTCTACTGTCAGAAACAGCAACAGATGGAATGAAGAGTGTGTGATGATAACTCCTCATGCATGTTTGCTTAAAAAAAAAAAAAAATCAAAGGAAAATGTGAGTTCCTCATTTGTTTTTTTGTTTTTTTTTTTGTTTTTTTAACATGAATTCATCATAGAAAAGGAATAAGTGGTCTTAAAAGTAACATTTTGACTTAAGATACAATGATGCCAAAAATCAGGGGTCTGTAACCTTTAGGAGTAACAGAGCCACTTTTGTGCCTTTCCACCCAATTGAGTTTTGTATTTAATGTATTTAATCTTTCAAATATCACAGCTTTGGTAAAGCTTCTTATACACATTAGATGCGCAGATACAAAAACCTTATGTTGTATTCATGACATATTGATTACAATTCAGGGAGATAAACATTTTGTGATATTTTCACCTGTTTTTGTACCTGATCTTGGCGTACCTGATCTTCACATTTCTTTAAGACAATTTCAATCTTATTTACTTCAAATTTTGAGACTTTTTTTAAGCTGTTATTATTTTTTACCCACCTGTTTATTGTGTTTTTAACTTTTTTTTCTCCCATATTATCTCTAACCATCATGATAAAGCTCTCTCAGCGTGTGGAACCCAGAAACAGAACATTATCTGGTGAGAGTCCACCGTCGACTGAAACTAGCTGCTTCGGTAGAGAACTCACAGTTTCATTCACCGCTTTATTTGGATGTTAAAATACTTTTTATTTCATGAACAGCTTCAGTTAACTGAGACAGATTTTATCCCCCTGCTGATAAAAATAATTCAGCAGAAGACGGGACCAGAGAGGGGGTAGATCCTCCCGGCTAATTGCCCCCTGCTTACCGCTCCGTTGGGCTGTGGAAGCGTGCGCAGGGGTGATGTCTGCGAACACGTCCTCGGATATTTGAAGTGTTTCCAGTCCCTCTCACAGCAAGTTTCAGCAAACACTGCCGACGAGCGGCGTTTGATCACATCCCCTCTTTCATCCTGCTGGATATTAACCGGAAAAACCCAAAATGTTTCCACGCGGCTCCCATTAACGCGTGCGATCTGGGAGTAGAAGGGTTCAGAACGAGGTTTTTAAAGACACAATGACTTTCTAAACTCAACTCCCTCAAACTGGGGTTTTTCATTTCAGTATAAACTCCTGACTTGAATTTTCTTGATTTTGTGAACTTCATCTAAAGGCTGATATACGCTACTGCGTCAACACTATTCACAGTGCGGTGCATAGCATCAACCTTGTCCCTTCACCCATGGAAGTTCTGTTTTGAGGTTTTATAGTATAAAAGTTCTTGGTTTTACACAAATATCTGCGGCGACGCTGTATATTTACAGCTTTGGGTGCAAGCGAGCACATGGTAGCAGCAAGCCACAAGCGAGCATCCTGCACAGCGTCGTCCATATTATCGGAAGTTGGCAAATCCTAGTGGCTGGCACTGCAATATTTTTTTTTGTTGGTTTGTTTTTTTAATGTATGTGCTGTTCTGTCTTCACTTTAACACCTTTGATAAAGTGCACATTTACTCCACAATCTGGGTGACATGGAGTTTCCCAATTCTCTATGATGTGGTAGAGTGAGCCAATCACAGCTCTCATGGTCCCTCTGCATAACGTTTGCTGTTGGAGTAAAAAGTAAACTTTGCTCTGATTCAATCCTTGTGACCTGGAACTGTTTAGGGTGGGACGCTATGGTATTTTTTGTTTTATTTGGAGTCAATGCAGCTTTTTTTTTTTTTTTTTTTTTTTTTTTAATATTAGAGGAAAACTGGGAAGACAAGAAAAATCATGGGTACCACCAAACATGAGCATCCAAGAAACTGCCAAAGGCTTTTCGGCCCTGTTTACACAACAGCATTTCACTCTTTTTCAAAACGTTGTCGCATCAACGTGAAACTTACCTGAAACAAAAATGCAAAAACAAGTTTCAGCAAACCGAATCTGATGGCGCATCTGCAAAGATCACAAGTTTTGGATTCAGATTGTCTTTATTCAAACACCCAACTGAAAACTTTGTCCTATCAAACAGTCTGTCTGTCAGCGAGGTCAACATCCAGCAGCACGAAGACGGAAAACTCCACCATTCCCCCTTGAGCAAGTGCTTCTGCTGCGTTACCACACATGGATAATGTAGCTAATGGCAGCTATTCATCACAGTAATGTATGCCGTGGCTTGAAATGAGGAAAATAAGTGCAGGAAAAATAACCTCAACCAATCATGATAAAATATCTGTTCATCTTCAGAAAGTTCTTGTGCAATAATTTCTTCATGAATAATATTCAACTCAGCTTTGGGGCTCTCAGAAGGGAGTTTTTTAAAACCTTTTTCCTGAGTCGAAATCTGATCATTCTGAGTTCTTCATCTGCCCCGACGTGAGATGTTGGTGATGCTGCCATGAAATATGGCTACCTCATTTTTATCAAACTCGCCTCAAAGCCTTGCTGTCGGGGTGAGTTTGTAAAACTATACATAATGTAACAGCTATAGGAGAAGCTTTTTTGCCTTTTCACCCTATTTTTCCACCAGGAGGTATCTGTGAAATTGGCTGTATGCTGAATTTGGAATACTTTTAAATACTTGTTTGTTTTCACCAAAATGCTGACATTTTCATCACATACAGTATACTCTGCATCACAATAAAGATAACTTATGAAGTTTAAATTCAAAGTGTTTTTTTATGACACTATTTTGACTAGAATTGGATATCGTGAATATTTAATCAGTATTACTACTTTTATCAACACTCCTTATTGATCTGGTACTCTAACAGTATTCTCATCAGTGCTTTCTTCAGTTTTACATTTTTACATTTACATTTTTTCTTCAAGATCAATCAAGGAATCTTTAGAACAAGTCATCTCCATTAACAGCGATGTGGTAATGATTACATCGAACAACAACTACAACTATTTGCTACATTGAATTGTCTGTGGATCATTTGGTATCAGACCGCAAAAACAAAGTGTGTATTTAAATCTCCATTTGCACAGAGTTTTAGTGTAGGGAAAAAAAAAAAAAAAAAAAAGTCCTGTCTGTCAGCACTATTTCCTTTTTCTGAACACTGCCAGATTCTTTCTTTTTTTTGCTTTTTTTCCATGGATCATTAACCCCTTGTTAAGACATTTTCATACACTGTCCCGCTGGTCTGTGGAAAAATTATGTTACATAAAACCAGTCTGTCGTGCAAAAAAAGGCAAGAAACCACTATTCTACCGTTAAAAGAACCAATACCGTGAGAGCTTACTGATCCTGTGATGTTTCAGTATTTCGCTCTTGGGCTTTTTTTTTTATGTCAGGGCTCGGTACCCGTCACTGATTTTAACTGTCTGATGAAGTTGAACTGAACTGAAACGTGACAGACACCCCTGCTCTAACTTGATGTTTTTGAGTGTCACTGCTTGTCAAGTTGAAATGGACTGTTATCATTTGCCAAATCAAATTGCACATAATAGTTTTGGGATGATTATTTGGTCGTCACAGACAAATGCATCCATCGAGCTTTTCATCTTCTATCTCTCCCGTCTTCAAATTCCAACTGAGTTGAGTACCAGGAGAAAATCCACTCATGTACAGAGAACATGCAAACTCTACGTCAAAATTCTATGGATTTATATCAGAAGCCTTCCTGTTGTGAGGTGACGCTGCCATCCGATGTCATCCCAACTTGTAGTGGAAATGGGCGTCATATTTGAGCAGAATGTAAAATAATTCAGATTTTTTATTACAGTTTGTGTCACAGAGACATTTCTGTTATCGCCATGCTGTATATTTCATTGATTTAATCAGCCTGGATGATTGTCTCCATATGGAGCTCACAGCAGACGTCTCATGTGTTGCCCCTTCAGAAAACTATTGTGCTGTCAGCAGAAACGCTTCCCACACCTCATTGCTTCCATCTGCATGGGAACTCTGGCAGTTTGCTTAACATACAGATGCCAGCTTGCCGGCATTATTGCTGGACTGCTCCTCCACCTGTTCCAAGAATCACCGGGAAATGTCTCGCTTCAGATATTTGAGTCGTTTCAACAATGGCGGTTTGGTATGCACTGCACAGATCCAATATGGGAACCTGCACAGGCTGTTCACTGTTTTTTTTTTTTTTTTTTTTTTTTTTTTTTTTTTTCAGCTGTGGGCTCTAAATTGGCTTTTCTTATTCATGAAATGAATTCTTACCAGATTAAAAAAATGAAGCAAGGAAATAATTCTTCCAAAATAATCAGTCATATGGAATTGTTTGAAGGTTCATAATATGAGAACATTGTTTTTATAATATTCATACAGCTTACCTCTCGTGTTTTTGAGGTAGGTTTGGTTCATTCAAACAAAAGATTAAACTATTTCATGATCTTTGATGTGCTGATTATCATACTCGAAGATATCACTGTCAAGCTATCTGATTACATCCTGATCGTGATCAGTTTTGATGACGATATCTGTAATGCCGTTCCATGAGACTCTAGGGCAGTGGTGCAGCATGTTTGAACTCTCTCCCTTCAACACATTGGAATCTAATGATTCTATCCTCACCAAGCATTGAGCGAAGCCCATTTATGAGCCTGTCAATACAAGCACGTGTGTTGAAGCAGGGATGGATCTCCAGAAACAGGGTTGGGAACCGCTGGTCTAAAGTGTGGTATAGTAATACATTTTATGGAATTATAATAGACAGTACATTATAATGGAAAGCCCACAGCAGGGACATAAAAACAAAAATCCCAAATCTTATCAGTTATAAAGAAAGTAAGACTGTGCCTCAATGAAAATGCTCTCCTTACTCTGTGATATGGAAACACCGAGGACCAGTTCAAATGTTGTGTTGACGTTTTGGGAAACAGTTATCAACGCACAATCAATCCACTCGTCACATTACTAAACGAGCAGGGCTGATTATTCACAACTTTGGATTCTTGGAGCACACTTGTTCAATCAAAACTTTGATCATTAAAAATCGAAGATCTTGTAAAATATTATGCAGCTTTAATAGTATTCAAAGCATTTAACAAATTACTGCCATATAATATAAATACATTCTTCACAATAGAGGTGACAGCATATAAATTAAGGGGACATGCAAATTTCATGATATCTAAATTTAGAAGTACTCGCCAAAGTGTTCGTGTGTGTGCGTGCGTGCATGTGTGTGTGTGGTGTTAAACTTTGGATCAACCTGTATATCAAATATGTTGTATAAGCATATGTTCTGGTCTCAATATGAAAAAAAGTTGGAAATTCATGTTAGATTAAGAAACTAACCTGCAGTTGACATGTTTTTTTTGTTTGTTTTTTTTTCCCCCATATGAAGTGTTGAGCCCATTACACTTCAGGTATTGTTGTTTTTGCTGTTTTTGAGTTGATGACATTCACTGTCAAGAGACTGATGAGTAACTTGGGGTTGGATGAAAGATGTCTTCTTCCCATTCCTGTTCGAGTAGAATGGGGGAAAAAAAGGAATATTTTTTTTGTCCTTTTATTTAAAATATTTGTGCGCATGACAGCCTTTTGTATTTTGAATATTGTCATTGCTCGAAATAAATTAGTAACAAACATTTTCATTTGTTAAAACATCACTGAGCAGCAACCCATATAATCAGCAAATGGCTGTAATATTTTATGTTAAGAAGACTCTGCAGTCACTACCCTAAACACACGAACAACAAAACATGAATATGAATATGTGAGGTGTGCGATATGACGATATAAGATCGTTAAGGATTATAACATCAGGACGATCTCATAAATCAGAAAGATCGTTAAATCATCTTTAGGGCACGTTCTCCTCCTCGTTCTTTTTTCACCTATATATAATATTTTTTGGAGTGATGATGTTACCTGGAAGCTTTACATAATATTGACTAAATATTCCCTCTAGTGCAGTTATCCACATACATAAAGGATACATGCGGAGCAACATTAATGATGATTTAAAAAAAAAAAACACAAAAAAAAAAACGCAGCCACAGCCAGTGGTGCGTTCAAGTTGACGCAAAGGCAGCTAACAACGAGCAGAGCGCGGTGTGACAGCTTCTCTAACTGGAACTACTGCTGGGTGGAGGTGGTGTCAGGCAAAGCTGGTTTACAACAGCAGTACGGGATCTACCAGAGACCAGCCGCTATAGAAACACCCCAACGAGCTTTTATTGACCCCTTTTGATAATCTATTTAGTGTGTTTAGTTTTTGTGTTACAGAAGTGCACTCTATTGCTATTCATTACTTTGTTTGTTTTCATTGCACATTTTGATGAGAAAAAAAACTGTACTATTTAAATTAAAGTCATTTCTTTAGCTTAAATTGTCTTTTTTTTTCTTTTAGGGTTTAAATACATTCTATACGTTTTATATGTTTAACATTGGGGAAAAAATGGTCAAACTTGCAAAGTAGTCTAGAAAAATCAATATAAAAAAGAATCGTGATAAAATCATGATCATGATATTGATTTTAAAAAATGGTGATATGACATTTTTGCCAAAGCGCCCACCCCTACCATGAGTGCAGTCGGGATTCCAACCTGCACCTCGGTGTCGTGTATGGTCAAAGAAAATTGTAGCAAAAGAAGTGTAACAAAAAAAAAAAAAAAACACTAATAGTGAAACCGTTAGACTGGTGAGATGTCTGTATTTTCAACACTTGAAGCCAGATTTGTAAAATTTTTCAAATATGAATGTCTCTGTATGCATGGACAACTCTCACTTTGGACAGACAGGTTGAGATACAGAGAACTCTAAATACACATTGACAAATAGTTTTGCTGCCATGATGCTCCCATACTGGGGGATCAGGTCGGTATACGCACCTCTATACCACTGTGTGGCATTAATAATGGAAAACTATATTCTCTGTTCAGTTTTGAATATTTCGTGAGCTTTCCATTTAACTGAGGCACGTCTCCCCCCGCCTCCCCGAACAAAACATAACAGTACTGAATAATCATTCCCAGACTGACTGTTTATCAGATTCACTCTACATTTGGTTTATCAAGCTGTGTAAATAACATCAGAGGGAAATGAAAATATGTGCTTCAGACCAGGGGGCTTATCTTTAAAGCCTTGTAGTCAGTCATGAGGAATAAGAATAAAAAGGCTGTCCTTTAAGTGAGCAGTGTACCACCACAGGGGCTTTTTCCTTTTTTTTTTTTTCCTTCGGCTACCTGATAACAGCGAGATTGATAACGGTCTGATAAACATCAGCTGCTCAGACATGATAAACCTCGTACTTATTATGCAACGTTGGTTGTTGTTTTTCTTTGTCGAGCCACATTGACTAAAGCCCGTGAGGCAATCGGGCTAATTATGCACAGGTTTCATTTCTTCGAGTACAACATATTTGCATTTTCTTTCCTTGGAAACCTACCCAGAGATTAGGGGAAAACCCTTTCTCGCTGTTGAAATGGTGCAGAATAATGGAATGACCTCGTCATTTGGATGGAATCTAAATTACATGATAAGCACGACTAAATGCCTGACAGGTAGCATATCTCCTCTAATTGGAGGCATTTGAAGATGTGACTCTCTTTATCTCCTACTAGTGATTACAAGCATGCTCTGCCCTAATCCATTGACTTTAAAATATCGCTTAAAGAGGCAACCAAGATGAATGTTTATTGCCAGTAATCCCTGACTGTGATATATGAGAGCTCAGTTTCCTGCAAGATGAAACGAAAACCTTGCCTCCGAACCTCCGTTCAACTCAACGGTGATGCCACACTTGCTTCCTCCCTTTTGAATTCTTTTTTTCCCCTCCTTCTTCTTTCCCCTACAAGCTGTCAAATAATGTTTTCACCTTCATAAAATAATTCCCATGTCGACATTGACACCTTCTTAGAGGAGCATCAAGGCTGTGCCCGGGTTAGCTGTCACCCAAGTCTAAAGGATGTCATTGTAATCTCTTTATAGCCACGGTAGCCACATGGCAGTGTAACAGGAAATGGCTGAGTGTACTGTACATTTTTCACCCCCGTACAAATTAGATGCCCTGATTTATTGGGACCCACGAGGAGGCGGCGGATAAATCACGACACCTCACGTCTTACTCCAGCACATCGATGGGAAAGACTTTTCTGCTCCTCAGCTCTACGTGAACCATAAATTCTTTCACTTCTTTACTCCGGGATGGCTGAGATGGCCATCTTAACAACTTTTAGGGACAACTATATATTAACAGTCCACAAGGATGGTGTACTTTGTCATATCTATCTGAAGTACAACACCAATTTCAAAAAAATGGAGGAGAATAAATGGCTTTAAGGGCTGTGGAACCACAGTCTAAATGACTGTGGTTCCCTAACTTTTTTCTCATGAAACGAGGCGTTTTGCCTACAAGTGTGGCCCCGGTTTATCTTATTTACAGTGGAGGCAAATACCAGCAGAGAACATTCATTTACGCCTTCATAAAAAAGCAAGACCCTTAAAAAAAAAAAAAAAAAAAAAAAAAAAAAGGATTTCGTAGCGTCCCATGTCCGATCAGACATTGGTTTTTAACCATTTTCCCTTGAAGCTATATCCTTGAAGAAATGGTGCAGATAAGCTGTCACTTTTGAGTCAAGTTTTGGACATTTGTTTAGATATAAGGTGAAAAGTTCATGCTGGAAATGCCTCACAGTTGTAGTTTGCCTTGAAATTCATCAGAGGGTGTTTTAAAATTCACCATGATGACCTGCTGAGCTGTCACTAAATGAGGCTAATGTGTAATAAAAAAAAAGCAAAAAAACCTTTTTGCATTGACCCGTCATGTCTATAAGATGTGATGGACAATCAAATTAAGGTGATTAACAGTCGTGGCCTGTCAGCCGTGGGAATTGAACCCTGATCCCAGATATGCTTTTGTTTTCTTCAAAATACCACAGGGCCGTGTCATTTAGCCATCAAAACAGAGGACGATGTGGAGTACAGTCAAGAGAACAATCACTACACCAAAGCATCTGAGAAGCAGCAGATGGAGGTTTTTATGATTCTACACCATGAAGCCACAAAGACAAGGTTGTTCATCTTCTTTAGGGAAAATAAATAAATAGAAAAATACAGATGTCTTATTCTTCCATGACAACAAACCTGCAAATATCAGAAATTAATTCAGCTTGATTATCCATTTTGTTTTGTTTTTTTTCCAGCTACATTTTGTTTTCGAAGCTGTCTGAGCTCCTCATGTTGTCTCATTTGTACACTCTGTGTTCAGAGAGGCTTTTCATCCCGCTGTGGCCTCTCTGTGCAGAATACAGAACGCTCTAAGTTTCACTGTGAAGGTTTCTCACTGTTTTATTTTACTTTGTTTTATTGAGCGCAAGGTAGAAATAACTACTATAAAGAAACCCAAAAGTTGGTGCAGGTGTAAAGAAAAATGAGGCTGTAAAGTAATATAACACTGAAGTTTTAGTTTTGGGGTGGTTGAAGCTAAAAGCCGTCATGCGGATCCCTCCTCTGATGGAGTTTACAGTATTTTAACTCTCTATTTTCACTGTGAGGTGAGAGTGTTGACCACTGCACCACCGTGCCGCCTGCACAGACTTAAAACATTTTTTCGTGTCAACGAGGGATCAAATGTAGTTCAGATGTAGGGATTAAGACTGTAAACAACAGAAACAGGAGTAAACTTTAAATGTTTCATCTTAAAATCAGTATGCATCGGTACAGTGGAGGTAAACAAGTTTGTTCTGACATTTATTGTGCTTTGAAAAGGATCTGTGGCCAGAATTTTCATTAGCATTTCAGCAAACTCGCAATACTTTCGGACAGGCCTGATTTATTCTTTCACGGACCAATCCGCGGTTCCATTTGCTTTCATTCCTCATTAGTTGGGAATGCTCTGATTCATATGTTAAGTGATGCAATGTCTTCAGTGACAAAGCCTCGGCTGGAAGTTCAATGTGTTGGGCTAACTTTATTTTTTAATGAAAACCGGAGCCCCTCGTTAAAAAAAAAAAAAAAAAAAAAAAAAGGGAAGTGTGCTCGTGTTTGCCGAAGGTCACCGAGGATACGAACTTTCCTTTTGAAGTTGAGCTCAAATTGAGTGGGGCCGGAGAGCGGGCGAGTTGGTGCTCTGCCTCATCTGCGGACCCCTCGAGAGCCCACTGCAGTCGTCTTCCAGATTGCTGAGGGCATTTTAATCAAACCCTCCAAAAACTAAACCCACAATTTCCATACTTTACACACACACACACACACACACACACACACACACACACACACACACACACACACACACACACACACACACACACACACACACACTGTCTTTAAGGCCTTGCAATAGCCACTGCATTGCCTTCCTTTACTTTCCTGGACACACAATATACTGTATCTACTTTTTCATACTTCATGTTGACCGTACATGGTGTTAGATTAACTTCCTGGAGAGCTATGCACACACACACAGAAAAAGTTGGAGAGAGTGAAAGTAACCAAACAACCCTAAATGACTTACTTCTTTTTCTTTTTTAAATTCAACTAATGTGCAATCTCAACACTTTTTTCCCCCCCAAACGACATCCCACTGTAGTGTTAGTACGTAATTAAAATTACTCCTCCTTCTATAAAATCAATGAGTTGCCAGTTTTCCGGGTGTGTAAAGCACCGTCTTAAATGTATTTTCACCCTTGCATCATCAACATCATCACCATCAAGTGGCATGTGTGTTTCCCCTCAAGTGCAGCATGCGAACGATTTCTATTCAGATTTTATAACGCGGAGCACAATTAGCGCACAATCCCATCACTGGAAAACAATGAAATTGCTGACATTTCTTATCCCACTTGCTGGGGCGCTAATGCCCGGCACCTTTATTTGGATTTCAACCAATTTCATTTTGACATCAGATAAGCATAAACAAGGCTCATTAGCATCACTCTAATTAGATCTTCTGCCACGGCTCTGTAATTAGCTCCAAAAAAGCTCTTCTCAGATCTCGAAAGTTACATCAAAAGAAAATCTCTCTCAATTAGAATTCAGAATCCCATTTAATTTTCCCTTTGTTTACCTTTTTTTTTTTTTTTTTTTTCCCTAAGTAACAGCCTCCATGTATATGGTGCTTGACAGCCAGCATCCATAAGATTTCCATATTCGCCCGCCCCCTCACTCTGGTTTTTCTCTGCCTTCCTTCAGAGGCCTGACACAGTTTGAAAAGTCCACAAGCAGATCTCATGGTGCAAAAAAAAACGTCCTAATATGTTAAGGAAATGTTATTTTTCACTCAAAAGAAGCAATGAAAAAAAAAAAAAACATAAAAAATCTATGGCCATTTCTTTGATTGCTGGGTTTTACAGGGGAAAGTCTGAACGTGATACTTAAGGGTTTTTATCTTTAAAATCAAAACATGTCTTTCTCTTTTTCTTGCCTTGGGAAGAGTTGATTCAGTCAGCAGTGTGGCAATCTACATCTGAAATGACTGATGAAATATGCTGCAAAATGAGATTGTCAGCAGTCGTTCGTGGTGGTGGAAGAAGACTCGGGCCAAAATTGTAGAGGTTATTAAAATTAGGCTTCCACAGATATCGGCGTCGGCCTGATTCTATGTGCTGGTAATCAGAAGAGCGCTCCGATACCACTTTGTCGAAGCAACCACAGGGCAGAGCCAGGTGATCAGTGAAAGACAGAGCGCATCAACCTTGTGCTGATTGGCAATCCAATCGTACTGTGTCTTGGAAAGTTACGAGATGTTAAATCTTCTTCTTTTTTTTTTCTTCTTTTTTTTGTGCACTTACTGATGCTACCAGAGGTTGAGGTAACTGCTCAGTTCACGCCAATTCAGTCTTTTACTTTGCAGTGATTTGCAAACATTTTCAAGATATTTTGTGTTGCCTCCAGAAGCAATGTTGCATCAGGCCATTTTTAAAGGGTGACGATTTACTAGGAACACTATTGTTTGTGTAAAACAGTCATTTCGGGGCACTTTTACAGAGAAAAACCCAAGAGTTCAACAGTACACACTATTAAGAAATGACATTTTTGAGTCTGGGCTGAATCTGTGTGTTCTTTCCAGGCATTTTCCCCCAAACTCTAAATACATGTGTTGAAGGTCAGATTGTGACTCAGTTCCCTGTAGATTTCAGTACGATCGTCTTTCTGTGTTTTTCCCATGATGGACTACCAATCTGTTCAGGGTGTATCCAGCTGTCACTCAATGTTAACCAGGATCAGTGACCATCAAAAGAATAGAGATGGAGGAATAAAAGATGAATGGATGAAATGAAAGTGTTAAACCTCGCAGCATCAACCGGTGTATAGATGGACAGAATGAGTTTGACATTCAGTTCAATTCCATTTATTTATACAGCGCCACATACAATACAGTCATCTCAAGGCTCTTTTCAAGAGAAAAACCCAACAATTCCACATGAGCAAGCATAGGAGACAGTGGAAAGGAAACCTGCAGAACCAGACTTCTGTTTGGAGGTGAGACGATAGAGAGAAAAGGAGAGGACGTGAGAGCAACAAGCAAACAAAAGACGCTGACATCAGACGACTAATCCCACTTGCTGCAAAAATCTTTGGAACTAAAGTTTTAGATGTTCGTTTAAAGGTGTAACACCCCACACACGATTTTTCATCCGAAGCTCTGTCGAGCTGCTCCAAGATTGAGACAGACAGGAAGTTCCCACCTGTTAATCCAGTCAATTCCCAAAAACAAACATAAGTCAACGACAGAACATATTTCTTCATCTTTTTTTTTTTTTTTTTTTTTTTCTTTTTTCAGGATTCATCACACATCACCCCAGGCCAGAGCTCAAAGCCGTAAAAGCACTAATGTCAAGTGAACTTGAGCAAAAACACCTTAAGCCCTGCTCACACAACAAGTTTTCAGGGAGAAATTCAAAACTTTTGTGCTACAGGTGTCCACTTACACAACAACGGCGGTGTTAAGCCACTGAGAAAACAACTGTTTGAAAATGCCTGAACAAGGTTGAACTTTTTCAAAATGCTCCCGGCATTGTTGTGTAAACTGGACATACATTCCCACATTCCTGCAACACTGCTAGTTAACGCTCACTATGATGTTGTGCAGTGGGATTAATTCAAACCAGCACTAAGCATCTTGGAAAATAGGGAGTAACGAGGGTTTTCAGGGTGTAAGTCAGTGTTTGTGATTCATGTGCCAGAAAAAAAAAAAAAAAGGATAATACAATAATAGTAACTGATTAGATTTTCATACTGGCTCATAAGTTTAAAATAAGAGGATAACTATTTAAAATTAGAGGTGAAAGCTGTCAATTAGGGTGTTCTTGTATGCCTGATTAACTGTTGCTGATGCAGTGAAAGTGTCTCAACCAAAGTCAGTGCACGTTTGTAAGACATGGAGTATTTTTATTGTTTATTCCATTGGGGGGAAACCTCTTTGCCTCTAACCTTTTCCATTTTATGGATTCAGAATGCATTATTGTATTCTACATAATATATGCCGACTTTCGGCCCACAACAGCCAGTTTCCAAGACCTTGAATGTATGGTGAACTATGACCTTTCACACACATTTATATAAGCAGTGAAATGAGCTCACCGTCTGAATCAGAATGTATTTCCTTGTGAATATGAGTCAATGTTAAGTGCAGCACCAGACTCCAGAAGCCTGATCGGTAAAAAAGGAATTACTTGAGACTGCGAGAAGACAAAAGCCGATTGATTCGCTGAAGCACCAACACTTTATTTGCTTCTTTCGCTTTGTATCCTGACTCACTTGCTCCACATTTATTCTCTCCCACACTTGCGAGTCTGCAGTGATTGCCATGTGAAGCCTTGAGAAATAAAGGATCTTTGAGTGACCCGCTCTATTAATGGAGAATTATTCTGTCACTCCAGTTGAGCCTCGCCACAGACTTGCCGCGGCGTTCCTGATGTTGCTCGCGGGGCAAACGCACTAAACCTGTCACACAATGAATTGTTGAGAGGCGCTTTTTAAATATGAAGTGGCCCGGCAATGTTTAAGGGGAGTGGAGCACATCATTCAATGACACGTTGGCCCAAAGTGGAGGGTTTCAACACTTGACATTTGTCAGCAGGCTCTGCTGTTATTTCTCTCCGCCACTGTGGAGGTAAACTGTGCAGTTGTGTTCAGCACACTGAGTCCTCAATGCATTTTTTGAGGTTTTTTTTTTTTTTTGCACACAAAAGACTTCAGACATTTCGGAACATATGACCATTTTCTCAAACACTGCTGAGATCTACGCGCTGACTGACAACCTCTTTTGTTCTTCAGTTTACCCTCGACTGAGGTGTTTCCTGTACAGATGTCTCAGCCGTCATCTGCCCATGAGTGGAACGAATGATGTAAAAGGCAATCAAGACGCCAACTTTAAAAAAAACTGGAATCACATCTGTCCAAAAAATGGGTCATGAATTAGAAAAACACACACTGTATGTCACTTTTTTTTTTTTTTTTTGTCTCTCTTGCTGAGATTAACTGCACCCTTTCCAGATACAACTTATTATCTTAAGTAATGGTATCATTCATTCATTCATCACACACAGGAATCAGAAATTTGTTGAATGAGGTAAAAAAAAATAAAATAAAAAAATAACCAAATTCTGTTGAAATGCAAGCTAATCCCAGCATGAAAAAGCAGAAGCATTGAGAATGTAATTACTACTAATGTCGCAGTCGTTCATTATTGAGTGAATGCTAATGGTACCAACACTTACCCCTAAAAAGACAATTGGGGATTTATTTCTGCCCCCTTGCATGATTTTCTGCTTCCAATTACTGGACCCCCTTCTGTGTGGGGGAGGCTGAATGCATAAAAGACCAAGAATACAGAAAAATTGAATACCAGAGAAAATTACATGACAAAGGTAAGAAACAGCAGCACCTCGGGCTTTTATTGGAGAATCTTACATAATCACATCCTGGTACTGTACATAATAAGTGATTTCAGGCTGTAGACTTGAAAACATGAAATAAGAAGATAATTAATTGCAATTTCAAGCCCACCTAACACTCTACAATTTATGCAATGATCTGTGTTTTTTAATAAGTGAAACTAAATAGATTTGCAGCACAGAAATCAATTAATCCTCCATCCCATGAATTAGAAAGAAAACACATAAATGCATAGAAGGAACAATTGAAATAAGGAGCTCAATTAAAAGTACTCAGTGACATGCATGAAAAATAAGCATCCTAAAGCATTTTCTGTTCAGAAATCGCCTTAAAAACACAGAAATTAGAAGCATCAAGCAGAAATTCTTTAGCCGTTTCGGAGCCGCCCAGCTCTAATCTCCTTGCTGAACATGCGAGTGTTGACCGAAAACATGGGGAAGACCATGCACTGAGTGATATGAAGTCATTTGTAACTGCCACTGACAAGCAGCCTGTGTCCACAGCTACTTGCGGTGTAATGTATTAGTAGCCAGCAGGGTACACGGGGGTGTTAGTTGTGGTTCGCTCTCAATCTAAGGCAACCCCGCTGTCAGAGAACACAGAAACATTGGCACGAGTGCGCAGCCTAATACATGAAACTGTCAAAATGCTAACAGGCCTGGCACACTGTTCGGCCCGGGAGGCTGAATTCATTTTTTTCTTCCCCCCTCCAGTTCAACACAAGCATATGAGTCTTTTCCCAATGAAACCAGAGCGAAATAAAGGAACATTTCAAAATCCAGCACAATTAGGGAGGGAAAAAAGTGATCTTAATTATCTTGAGATAACAACACGTGTGAAATAATTGCCCTAAATTACAGTGACAGCATTCTGTTTGGCAAAAACAGGCACACGGTGCAGTTCGTGAGCCAGAACACCGAGTCGCTTGCTGATAACTGTTTACTGCCATCAAGCGTTGTAATATGCTGTTGACATTTTAAAAGGGGCTATCACCCTTGAAGACACACAGGCATTTTTGATAATGACCTGCTTTAACACTGTGATTATCCGGGTTTTTCTGCTTTATATTTGCTCTGTTGACAAAACACCCAGTTGAAAGGCACAATTGGAAAGACTTGAGATCAGGCGGCCCATTAGCACCAGGTGGAGGGAATGACACTGATTCTGTCTTTATCGAAGCATCTGATGGAACAAGTGAATAGTTTGTCCTCAAATTTGATATTTAAGAAGCTTTAAAAACGGGTAAGGGTGAAAGTTTGAGTGATTTTGATGACAAATCTTGTGGCTTTTTATCAATCAGAAGAGGTCCAGCAATAGAAAAGCTGTGAAGTGACCAGTCTCTGGCCCATGTGATCCAATCCAACAGACAAGCTGCAAAAGGTAACGCTGGTTCTGATACGGCAGAATATGATGGAACAGGCCGCTCGTCAGCGCTGTTGTTTGGAATATGGAAGTAAACCTTAAAAATCCAACCCTTCTGGGAGAATTAACACTGAGGTCTTAGTGAAATTTTTGGCAGTGAGATACTTCAAACCTGCTTGGTCTTTTATCTAGGTCACTTATAAGGAATCATTTGAACATAAGACCAAGACCTGCTTGAGATTTTCTTGGCAATAGTCAAGCAAGACATTGCGAAGAGCTGGCTCACCACATATTCTCCGAATTATTAGAACTGGGCGTTCATAATCCAGGTCATTTTCATAAAGAAGTTGAAAATGCAAGAATCTATTTTTTACAGTTTCTTATGTACATGCAGGATGGCAACAAACAAGACCTGAGTACTAATTTTGATTCATGTTTTTTTATGGTAATTTTCATGCTTTTGCATTTCAGGCACATATGTATTCAAGTATAAAATATAAAGTGGGGGAACAAGCAATATGATGGAACGATATATGTAACAACTGGTAACACTTTGCTTGAAGCCTTCATGTATAACATCTTATAAGTACATTATAGCACTGTATAACTATAGTTATAAACCCTCAGAAATGATCACAATGATCAGGACCTAACCCTAATCCAATTCTGTATAGTGGATTATACAGCATTGTGATCATTTGAGTGTTTATAACTACTTATAATATATTATACAGGTGGGCTTCAAGTAAAGTGTTACCTAACAACCAAACATCTTTTCAGCTCCCTTCCAAGTTTCTTAGGTTCTGAGATCGGATGGGATTGGATGTTTTTGGGGCACTTATGTCATAATCTACAACTACCAAACAAGCTGACAGATTGTACGTAAGGTAACGCAAAACCAAAAACTCATGGAGATTGAGAATAAGAGAGAACCGATTCTACAAAAGCCTTGTTTATACGTTCCACCAACCAGCTTCTCCTCCAACGGGGTTCCAAACCCACAAGTTTCTGATTCTGGTCCTGGAGATTCTGCAACACCTCTGATTTTGATGAGTGGCTGCTGATTTGGTTTTCTGAGGAGACTGGTGAAAATGCAAAAATGAGAACAGTTTGACATTCAGGTGTATTTATTTACTTATATTTATACATGGGAGTTTCATTTAGACCCAGGGTCTCATCTTCAAGAGCGATTTGTTTCGGGTGGGTAGCAGCAAAAACAAAGTACAGAGAAAACGTGAGACTTGCTGTGACAAAAGCATGTAAGACATTGGAGCCCCCCCCCCCCCCCCCCCCCCTTTTTTTTTCCAGTGTTTATATCAAGCAGTTTCAATACTTTTTTATTCATGGTTTTAACAGATTCAACAAATCGAGGTCAGCTTTTAGCTGAATGTACCATGGGATAAATCTGATATGTATGTTTTTTATATTGTTCTGTACAGCACTTTGTAATCTGCGAAAGCACTATGTAAAGACATTGTACTTTTTTAATCTTTGCAATTGGTTTACACAATGCTAGTGATATGTAGTTTTTACCAGTTTTACTTTAGAGATTTTTTATTTTTTTTTTTAATTATTATTATAATTAGTGTGTGTTTTAATAGTGATTGTTTACATATAGGTTAGTGTAAACCTGTGTGCCACCGTAGAGGAACATGACCTGTTAGGACTTTGACAATCTTCTGTTGATGTCTCAGTTCCAGATACCAAAACACACAATCCAGTTTCTAAAGAAGTCCGTATCTCGATGGATTATTGTTGTCTGGGTTGCAAAAGGGGAGCAGATGTTTTGGCTAATCGGTGAACACAACCTCAACCTCACTCTGGGTTAGTGGTGATGGTGAAATGGACATTTGTGCTGCTTCATTGAACTGAATATGATTTCCTGCATGTGTTATTTCCAAACACTGCACTCAAAATCGGCAATGAATTATTTATTTTCTTTGTCTCTAATTCATCTGGGATAGCAAAAAAAAAAAAAAAAAGTCAATAAAGAACTTCTGGTTGCACTAAGTAGGGCATCCATTTGATTTATGTTTTTTAATAAATATGCCAAACAGAGACATAGAGGCATTTTACTGTTTCTTACTTTTCCTGTAATGGACTGATAGAAAAAAAAAAAGAAAGAAAAAAACCTTGCACAGATCTACACTAGTAGTTTTCAACCCATTTTTCTGAACCCCCTCAAAGCCTCATTATGAAATCCACATGTTCTTCATGTGTACAGGATGTCAAAATGACCCAACGTGTTGCTTTTTAATGTGTTAGTAATGTAACAAGTATCTACTACCATGTAAACAGACACCCTAAATATAATGCAAGTTGTGTGCTGATCTTTTTTTCTGATTGGCAATCACAAGAACCACCATATTTCCTGGATATTTTTAGTTGTTTGGCTGCTAATGCAACATATCAAAATATATATAGCAGTATATACCATGTTGCCCCATGAGATGTCACTGTATGACAGCAGAATGCTGCTACCGTACTGCAGAACAATCTTAACTTCCTAGTGTATTTGACAAGCATTGCAACCTGAATTTTCCAGGAAAGAAAAAAAATAAGTTCATGAATGCTACTCTTACGTTTGGACATCGAAACATACATTTGTTAATCATCCTTATAACTGAAGGGTGACTTGCAATGTAGTCTGGGAAATACAGTAATCACTACTGCACTGTTCAATTCATTTACTCTCAAAATAGGACAGATATTGTTTTTTTTTTCTGTAATTCAAGTTTATTACTCAAGCAAAAGCTGTAAATTTGATGTTATCATCATCAAAACACAGAATTCTTTAAAATGTGGGTCAGAGTGCCCTAATAAACAGAGCTGATGATATACAGTTTGTTCAGAGCTCAAATAAATTGGTATTTCAAAAACAGGTGAGTTGAAATTAAATGAGAAAAAAATAAACTTTTTTTGTGCTTCTGTTTTAATGTTTCAACTAGGGCTGGACGATATGGCCAAACATTTTATCACGATATAGTTCATAATTTCAGTCGATACGATATAATTCCGATATCGATATAAATAATACAAAAGCCTCAGAAAAACTGTTAAGAATCATGTACATAATGTACTACCTGTAAACTAGAAATTATTTATCCAGGAAGCTCCTCCAGTATAAAATTTTAGAAATAAAAACTACAATAAATTAAATGTTTACCTTTTATTTAAGAAATATGAAATCACTGTCAAATAAACGGAACTTTCACCTTTTTCAATATAAATAGCTTTAACTTTACACTTAAAGACAGTTATGTTATTGTTATAGATTCAAACAAAGGTGCTTCAACCAGGAAGAAAAATAAAAGTGCTCAGAATTACTGCAATAAACAGAAAAAAGAATGAGCAACAACAAACATAAATATTACTGGGACAGGGAATTGAAATAACTGCCATACACTCACCTTTTCAATAGTAATAGCTTTAACTTTTAAACTACAACACAGTTTTTCTTATAGATTTAAAGAAAGGTGCTTCAACCAGGAAGAAAAATAAAAGTGCTCAGAATTACTAAGGTTAAGTACAGAATTACTTAAGGTTGGAGTGATTGTGGTGACACTGCAGCGAATCCCTGCACTGTTTTTTTTTTTTTTTTTTTTTTTTTTTTCTGGTGGTATTTGTCTTCACTGTTGCAGCGTCTTGTAAATTGTAGACGGTCCCTTAACCCCGCAGCACTACTGGCTGCTAATCGAACACAATATTACTTCTGACGCTTGATAGACACTTTTAATAAAAATGAGCTTGTAGCATGTAGTCCACCTCACAACGATGGGATGGAGGCGCCCTTTGTGCGTTACTGACGTTTTGTTAAAGAGTTATTGAGACCGAAAGTCCGCATCTGTCAACATGCTTCTAACTTTAATGGGCTGTTCAGTGAATGATAAACCTAATTCTTAGCCACTAATTAATATTTCGTGCGCGCAATTTATTATTTCGCGGCCACAAATTAGCTTGTGGAAGCTTATTCAGTCGCATTTACATCACGAGTTCTCATTTTGGAGCTCAAACTTACCGCGGTGGAGCTTAGCTTGTAGCATGAGCTGAGGACAGCCAGCTGTGGTGTTCTGCTGAGTAGTGATCACTCTCTTGCAGCGCTTTCTGTTCGGCTAGAATCAGCGGCGCTGTGAACAGCAATTAATAGTTGTGAAACGCACACTGTAATGCACTTTATCGAAAATTTGTTTAAAATTCATATGACCGTTATTGAATAAAAATATACCGCGGTATATATTGCTATCGAAATTTTGTCCAGCCCCTAGTTTCAACAGTTACACATCACTTGGGCATGAACTCAATTATCGAGCTGCAGAGCCACTTTCTCTAGCTCTCTGTCCTCCTCGTGAGCTAACAGTTAGCTTCATTAACGTCATTAAAGCTCTTGCTTTAAGAAAAAATACAATCGTGGAATTAGTTCCACAGCTACACAGCGACAATTACTGGAATTTTGGGTGGTTGATGGATTATTTGCTAATTCGTAAGCACAGTGTAATGGAAATATAGTTGAAACCGACCCAATAAATGACAAGACTACAGAAAATGATGCAATCCCCTTAGCAAATCTGGTAGCCATCTTGGAAAATGGCTGCCAGTGTCTGAACATTTTAAACTGCATTTGTTTCACCCAAGATAAGTCTTTATCGCACTTGTGTTTCTTACGTTATACGGTACGTGATATTTTGAGTGACTTTGATCACAAACAGCATAATCTTAAGTGTTGAGGAGTAGCATAAGTTCACATCGACAGAAGCTTTTGATCAAGGTAACCTGTATCCTGGAATGTACAGTATGTCTGTTCAAGTATTAACAGTGGTAGAATGAAGGTACAGGGCAAATACTAACTAAACACGGTGGTTTCACTTCTCCCAGTGGATTTTCAGTTTAACTTAAACTATTATGACCAGATCAAGAACGTTTTAAGAACAACACCAGATATGAACACATTCTGAAACATTGGTTGTTTTTGTTTGTTTTAATCCTCACCTTTAAGCCTCACAAAAAAAAAAAAAAAAAAAAAAATCCAGATTTTCTCAACTTATTTCTTCTGTTGAGGTACACTACGCTCTTGGTTTGACTGACGATGAAGGGATGTAGTTGCTACTTCAATCCTTTTTATCTTGTTGTGGCTGCAACTCATGATGGACATTTGGAGAAGATTTCCGTAAAACATGCGGGACGTGATGTGAAGCAGCCGAAACACTGCTGCAGTTCAGTTTTTCATTGTTTCATTGTTTCAAGAAGAACAAGAACTGTCACTTTTGAGTAGAATTCTTTGGGACAAATAGTTTCAGTTTCAGGAGCCACTGAGACAACAGACCTGGAAGTGGCTGGAAAATGTGGCAGCTATATTCAAGTACAAGCAGTGGTCGGATGAAGCTATGAGGGCAGCGGCAGCTCAACACATAATCTCCACGGATGTGATCACTTCCGTCCTTTCAGTGGATCTTCTCTTTTAATGCCATTAACGAGGTTCCACCTGTAAGTCAACTGCTTTTAATTAAATGGCGTTTTGGTGCGGGCTGTGGCCGGGCTCCGGCTCCACAGGGGAAAACACGGCAAGCGAATCATAAATCTGTCTCCAGAAGAAGAAGAAGAAGAAGGAGAAGGTCCTGTGGTAATATCACATTTGAGTGGAAGCCTTTTGGATAATGAGCTTAGCTTTCAGAGCGGCTGAGGGAACTCCAGGGATGCAACTCCTTAAATCCTCCTCTCTTTTATGTCGCAACCTCTCTCCAAGCAGAGACGTCTAAATGGAACATTAGCCATTTATCACACTTCTTTTAGTTCCAACTGAGCCAAGTTTGAAAGAAAAAAAAAAAAGAAATCACAGACTTGCTGTGCGTCGTTTAAGTTTTCATTTGCAAACTTTCAGACAACGGAAGTACACTTGCGATTGTTTCGCTTGACATGTTTCACTTTGTAATCATTTCGTATTAATAAGAGATGAATTTTTGATTGGGCGAAGAGCAGAAGTCAGTGCTTGCACATCCATCACTTTAAAAGGCATCCAAGTGCGACACAGACGATATAATCTGCTACCGTACAAGCAGATGATGATGGCAGATACTTTGAGCAGCATTACACTTTCTGGGAACATCTGTCTCTCTCCACAAACATACATAATCTCTAATCCTGCTCGCTCTTTTTTTTTATATCCACAGACACATACTCTCTCTGTTTCACCATTTTTGCTAAGTTCTGCAAAATCCCTTCTTCTGTTCGTCCACACGAAACCCAGGCTCACTTCATCTCCTTGCTGGTGATTGTAATTACTTAAGGGAAAATATTAGTGATGTTTCTGCGAAACATGGCAGTTTCTTTGGAAATACTTTCTAGAACAACCAAGTTGTGTCTTTCAGTTAGCATCACAGGTGTCTTCAAATTGGTAATCAGTCAGTCGGCCTCTTCTAAGGCTGACAAGTAGTCACTGAGCTGTTTGATGGCATCTTGTCACACTAAAAGACCAGAGGAAGTAAAGGAGACAGTCATCTCACGAGCTTGCAAAGAAAATTACAGACAAGTGTCTTGAAGGTATAAGATCATCTTCAAGCATCTTGATGTTCCTGTGACTACAATTGCTCATAGTATTCAGATATTTGAGATCCATGGGACTGCAGCCAAGCTGGATGTGGTCGCAGGAAGAAAATTGATGACAAATTGAAGAGGCGGTTAAGAGGAACAAAAGAGCCCAGAACAACCGCCGTAGAAAAAAGAAAAAAAAGAAAAAGGTGATGGACAAGGCGAAGGCACATCAGTGTCACATTGCACTATCCGCCATTATTTGAGCTAAAGGGGACTTCATGGGAGACGACCAAGGAAAAAGCCATTGTTTAAAACAAATCAGAAATAAACAAGACTAGAATTTGCCAAACTGCATGTTTACAAAGCCACGAAACTTCCGGGATAATGTCCTGTGGACAGATGAGACAAAAGTGGAACTTTTTGGAAAAGCAAATCACCTCTCCGTTCAATGACGCAGAAACAAATCACACCATGAAAAGAAGACACTTAACACTGGCGAGGAGCAAAACATTGGATTATTCTGAAGTGGCCTTCTATGAGCCCTGATCTGAACCCTATTGATCCTATTGATCTGTGGAAGGAGCTGAAACATATCGTCTGGAGAAGGTACCCTTTAAACTTGAGACAGCTGGAGCAGTTTTCTCATGAGGAATGGGCCACAATACCTGCTGAGGTCCAACTAAAAGTTTCATAAATCGTTTGATGGCGGCGATAGCTTCAGTAGGCTGAGCAACAAAATGTAAGTTCTTAATTTTTTCCTTTTTTTTTTTTTTTTTAATTTTTGTTCCTCAGGAATGAAAAGTGACAAAAACGGTCTGTCTTCTCCAGAGTCGTCCAGACTGTTTACCCATTTTTAACTGTGTGGAACAGAAGCACCACTGGAATTCGCAGGAGCACACCTATGCTAATGAAGCTATTTCATTTTTTTTTTTTTTTTCTCCTTCTCCAAATGAACTGCTAATGAGACGGGGATTGGCAGAGGGGATTGTTCCTTGTTTGAAATGCTAATTAAATTTTGAAGTGAAATTACAGTTTGGTCACATGACAATACAAAGATAGTACAGTGAAGAGCCAGCAAATGGAAATGGCCACAAGAGAGAGGCCCAAAAAAATAAAATTAACACCATCTGTGATTTTTTTTTTCTCCCCCCCTTTAACTAGTTATGGCTTGGGACTGAACTCGTGTGATTTTATTAACAGTTTGAACAGTGACAAACCCATGAACAAACACTTATATATCGATATTTTCTCACATGATAGTTTTACAGCTATGACTCAATCACACAATGAAGCAAAACAAAATATTTTCTGCCCTGGCTGCATTTAAAATGTTAAAAGCCGGTTTGTGCAACTAGAGTATTGACATCAGCTTCATGCTATTAAGCAATCTCCATTTATGTTAATATCCAAGTTGAGTTCATGTAAACACACTCATCAATTCCATGCAAATGTACAACCTCAGTTAATACTAATATAGAAGCTCAGTTCAAACTAATATGCAACCTATATCTGAGCTTTTGTACTAGCTCAGTTCAGGACAGACAAGGTAAATCAAACAGTAGGAACATGGAGGAAAGAATCTCAAACTGAAGTTTTGTTTGAACTTATTGAATCTTTTCAAGGCAGTGAGGTCGCTTCTAAAGGAAATAAAAAAAAAAAAATCTCTTGTATTTTAAGTACTTTCAGCTTTCAACCGACTCCATGTTTGTTTTTTCACTGTAACTTTTTTCTTAGATTCTCTGCTTTGTTTGGTAGGAATTTATAGAATCACCTCTGTTAGCACCAAATAATTGATGTTTCTTCTCTCGGAAGCCTTTCAAATCATAGTGTAAACCGCATCGGAGACGGTTTAGACAATGCAAAGGACCCAAAAAAAAACAAAAAACAAAAGTCTTTTCCAAACTCCTCACTTTGGCAGCAGTCGAAGACAGTGAAACGGTTTCAGAGAAATACCGAGAACTCTTTCATGAATATTCCAGTATAAAGAGGTAGAACATGTACAACAAGCAAAAGCAAATGAGAGCAAGCAAATTCAAGCATAATTAAGATTTTTGTCGCCCTGTTGTGTTCATGATGTTTTGTTAAATAAACCTCAGTAATCTCTATGAAAGAAAATGTGACCTCGTAATTAAGAGACTCTTTTCTTTTGGTGAAAGAGTAAAAATCAACAAAGGTGAAATGGATACAAATAATACACAGCTAATTAATATGGGATTGCAAAAATGATTAAAAAGTGCAAGAAAGGAAAGAAGTAAAAAATCTAAAACAGCTAAATTAACTGAAATAGCTAAATTGATTGTCTAAAATGGCAAAATCTACTAAAAATAACATTAAAGAAGAAATAAAGATCAAATGTCTGGTATCAAAGTCAGAAGAAGTCGGATTTTGAGTAAGCTGGAAACGCTTTGTTGATGTTGGTTCTGTGGAAGGTGAAAACATCAAGCTCACGATGACGTCCTGACGAGAGATGACAGCCCCGTCTGATCGGGACCATCTGACCCTCGAGCGCACGGCGTTCTGTCTTTAAGGGTCCTGTAGAATCAACTCCTTCAAACATGGCCGCTGCCCGCCTCGTCAGTCCTCGTCTTCCTGTAATGACGGATGCTTCTGTCTGGTCAAATTAGCGAGCCAGTACTGTGACACTGCCGACCCCACCCCCAATTCATTTTGATTTAAATCTAAATGACAAATTCAGTCTATTAAAAGAAAATATGAGGAAGTAAGTGTGTTTATGAAGAATGGTCTGCATCAGCTTGAAAGTCAGCAGTCGGGAGTCATTGAGTTTTGGAAATGTTTCTGAAAAGGCAGACAAAGCTAACCTACAAGTAGGCATTTTTAGCCGGTTCATCAAGTATACGTCCTCAAAAAAAAAGAAAAAAAAAGAACAACCTTATTCTTTACAGGCTTTAGGATTTTTTTTTTTTTTTTTTTTTTTTTTTTAATTAGAAAGAAATACTCTTAAAATCGGTCTGAGGACAGACTTGATGCTACAGTGATTTATAACCACAACCTATTAGCCAGTTAAAGGTTCTTAAAGGTTGTAAAAGCCTCAAAATTGAGAAGAGATTGGTTTGGTAAGGAACTCTGGCATATAGTCTGTTGATTCAACCGGCTTGATGCCTCCTCATTTCCTCTAATATACAGCTAGATACATACTAGTCTTAAATGTTGAGGTAAGAAAGACTCTTGGACAAACTGGATGCTGCAGTCAGTCAGTCAGTGCTGCTGAAGTTTATCATGATACTTTCCTAAATATGTTTTTTTTTTTTTTCTCTCTCTCATTGTGTTTGGTGATAGTGAAGTCAGGCTGGATGGTAATTCAAATTACTCGTCGAGCTACGACATATTGTTAGCGTAGTGGATTGATTTGTTGTTTATTGGTTAAATGAAGCAAGTCATGTCTTTTCATGACGGACATTAGAATTAAGCAGAGGAAAAAATAAATACCTTGAATTCAGTCTGAATTTAAGGACTTAACACGAGAGCTGAAAGAAATTTATTAAGAAGTATTAATGTCATTCCAGCTGAGATGTTCCCAGTGTATGTGTGTTATATTTCCATGCTGAGAACTCCAGAAACACGACTCAGATTAAAAAAGGATTAACAATCTCAGAGAAACTCGGCTAACTCCCCTCAGAAGGGCTGAGCCGTGTTCGTGTCGTCTCTGTGGACAAAGGAACTCGGCGACTCGTCTCTCCGCAGTTTGTAACGAGAAGAAGCAGCTACCTGCCATCTTTAAGCCTCCGTCAGTCCCGACTAATCGCAGCAGACACGGAGGTCCTCTGGGCGGGCAGCCAGCTGCAGCAGAAGGACGCCCGCTGTCACATTCTCTACCCGGCAACTAAAAAAAAACAAAAAAAAAAAACAATACAGTGCACAATAAAGAAAACTGGACTCAATACTAAGCGAAAATCCCACGAAAAAAAAAATCTGTAGTAAGTCCAGTTTTAACAGTAATGAGCAAACAATGCATGAATGCATAGAAAGCTTTTCTTGCATTAAAACACTTCTGGCACCAAAAACACTGATGGGAACATAAATGCTTTTGATTTTGTCTAGTTGCTGGGACATTTTAGCTGTTTTTGCTTTTTAGTCATTTGATTTATTTAGATGTTTTTGCAAGTTATTTTTTGTTTTTGCTAGCTGGTGCTGTTTCATCCATTTTTGCATTTATTGCGGGTCTGTTTTCATTGTTAAGTATCCTCAGAAATTAAGCATCTTAGTTATTTCAGCAGTTTCAGCCATTTAACTTTTGCCGTTGTTCTCGTTTTAGTCATTCACCTCTCTTTTAAGCCACTTTTAATCTGTTTCAGCTGCTTTAGCCCTTTTATCTTTGTTAGCTTTAACGATTTTGAGTGTTTTTGCTGCTTAATGCTGTGACCGTGACCTTTTTTTTTTTTTTTTTTGATGAGGTGATGTGATGCATATTGCAGTTCACATAAACTGCAGAGCTTTATTTAAAGGTGCATTAAGGAGTTTTTCAGCTTTAAAAATACTTATTTTCCACCATAAATATCTTACAAATATTCAATAATGTGTACAATGTGCCCTGACATATTCATTGTAAATACCTCTAACAGCGCTAAATTGTCACTTGAAAGTCGCAGTGCCGGTCCGGCACCAGAATTTTTTGGGGGAGAATTTGAGATGATGTGACGTAATGCACGCTCCGGCTGGCCTGATATCCTTAAGTTTCGTTTTGTCCGCCATTATATCGCCAGATGCTTAGCAGCAACAACTTAGCAGTATTGAGGATGGATCTTCCAGAAAGTAAGAAAAGCCCGGCTTCTAGCGCTGCCACAACTCCAGCACAGACCCCACCAGGCAAAAGAAACTCAAATTTTACTCGAGCTCTACTTAAAGAGCGAGAAAGGAATCCCCCTCTTCTGTGCACGTACATGGATGGAAGCCACAGGCACGTGTTTCACTAAGCTGCAGTTACGCCTAAGGCTTGCAGGGGGCGCTGTTTCACATAAAACGTGCAAACTCCATAAAAGCCCCTTTAAGTGTCATTCATTGCTTCAAAGTATGATACAATAAAGTCAAGCAACATCAAGAATCTGATATTTATAGTATATTTGTTTGTTTTTTTTGTTTGAATTTCTCAGTTTGACAGGGTTTAGATGTATGTATTTATTTATTTACTGGCAACATCCTACTTTCCATTTTCCACTAAATGCAGTGTATTATATGTTTTTGTCTGTTAAAGTCAAGCAGCTATTGGATTTGTTGTTTTTTTTTTTGTTTTTTTTTTGTATTATTCCAATTATCATGTGTGGATGGTTTTTATGAGAAATTCCCAAAGAATAGAAGCAACAGTTCTGACACAACCCTTTAAACCTCTGAATTATTATTATTGTTTTTTTATTTTTTTCTTTCGGGCTGCGTTTGACCAGAAATAATCTGACATGAAATGCTTGTTCAGAATATACCGAACCAGCTTCTTCTGGGTCCTTGATGGGATGTAATTTCTCTGGAGCTTCTCAAAGGACTCATCAAGTAGGACTCGGTTTGGACGCAGGCTCTCTTGATGTTGCCTCTTGCCGTGTTTCCCTGCTGATGGGATGATGTTGACATCAGGACTCGCCGAGGGTCATAACATCTGCTGCAAGACTCGTCGCTCCTCTTGTCCATGATTGGATTCCTTCATTGCTGCAGGTTTAATTTCACGATTGTTCTCTCCTGGTGGAAAATGACTTTGGGGTCGATCAGACGCTTGGTCGCTGATGGAGCGAACATGTCAACGCATGAAGAGTCTTCTGCGCGGTTTGTTCCATTGTCAGTGAGGCTGCAAAATATGAGGGCAGCATTTGATACAATGCATCCACAAAGTATTCAGCACACTGCACTTTGTTACAACCTTATTTCAAAATGGATTGAAAAATAGGTTCAGTTTCTAATAGACTGATAAAATACAGGACAAATAAAACATAAAGACAAAATGCAGTTTTAAAAATAGTTTTCCTATTAAGGGAGAGTAAATCCAAATCAACATGGCCTTGTGTTAAAAAGTGTTTGCTCCCCTCGTAAAAACATAACGTAACTGTGGTTTATCACACCTGAGTTCAGTTTCTCTCCCTCAACCAGGCCTGGTGACTTGCACACCTGTTCGCAATCAAGAAATTACTTAACTAGGACCTGCTGACAAAGTGAAGAGTACAAAACGATCCTCAAAAGTTAGACTTTGACGAGGCCACTTAAAAGTGGTCATTTTGTTTTTCTTGTTTCAGGAATACTGGAAATGAATATCCACTCTCAACACACGTAGCTTTCCATAAAGTTGACTAGTCACAATGTATGTTGCTTTTGGTCATCTCCATGAATCATTGACCAATTGGAACCAAGTGATGTGCACCAGAGCCCACACTGGTGCTGCAGTAATTTACTATAGTTTCTTTAGTTCAGTTTGTTTCATTCATTGTAAAAATGAAAACGTATCAGTTCAACAATACTGTACACAATTTTCATACCCATGAATGAAGGGAGCTGAAAGATGAATTAACTTATCTGCTCTCCCCATTTATCTCATGTAATCCTATTACATAACAGCCTAATGCTATTTAACTAATGTCCGACCACACGCAAGAAGGGTTGATTAAATGCCCACACACATACGTGTGTGTGTGTGTCATATATATATATATATATATATATATATATATATAGGTTTTATTGATTACATTTTTTTAATTCAAAGACATTTGTGTTTAAAATGTGATTCCTATTCCATCCTTTATGTGACTGTATAAAAGGCCTCTCCGAACCGAGCTCCCGGGCTAAATTTCAACCCCGGCGAGCACCTGAGTCAGAGCCAGGAGTGGTGGGGTTGTGACGTGAGGAGATAGATTCACTGACAGTGTTCATCCACTACTTCGGGATGTCAAGGAGGACATTTAAATACATCTGTCAGCGTCTCTGTCCATATTGCTCTCACGGATCTTCAGCGACCCATATCTGTAAGTAAGTACGTCGGAGTTGGACTGTACTGGCTAGCAACAGATGCATGTGACCACGCCTTAACAATCAGTTTGGAATTGCAATAGTCATCGTTTGTTCAATAGTGCACAATTTTTGCTCCGCAGTCTGCTTTTGTCCTAATTCCGGAGTACATTAAACTACCTCAAAAAGATCATGGTGTGGACCATATTCTCATAATTTGCGCCTGAAGTCAACCACATTGACAATTTCAACCCAAAATAGTGGTACTCATTTTTCAAGGAGTCGTCAATCATGAGTTGTAGTAAGCCCATTTTGTTAAACACACAGACATTTTTTTATTTAAAATGTGATTTAATTACTAAAATGCATACTTTCAATTATCTAAAAAAGGTACTTGAAGATAGCTTTTTGTCAGACACCAATGCGACTCTTTATGCTACTGTACCCTTTTTATTAACGCTTTGACTATTTTCACAGTTTTTGTTTCTTTGTTTTTAAATTGTAAAATACTCAGCAGTTTCACCAACGTCCGTCTGGAAGGCCTTGAAGTGTCCACGATGCCAGTGTTCTTAAGAATTCCAACAGATAGATAATGGCACCATTTTTCCACCAGTCAGAGATTACTTTCACATCACAATTTAGAGAGTTTAAGTGCACATAAACCCGTTGTGTTATGTTAATTTTCCCTCTGGTATATTTCCATCATTGAAGGAAGCTGAAGAGATCATGGGTGTTGAGGTACCACTCATGCTGCTTGTTGATGCTGCATATCCAGTGTGAAACTGAAGGGGCACACTGACACAGGGACCCCAACAGATGAGAAATTTTAATCCAAGATCCAAAATGTTCAACGTTAACTAGAATTGTGTTCAGATGTTATTGTTTTTGTTTCATTCACCACAGCAACTTTTAGTTATAATTTCAACATGCATACAACGGTTTTAAAATTTTCAGTTGTTTGGAAGAAAAACTTAACAAAAAGTGTTTATTGCTTCCCACTGAAAGTTCAATATAACACTCTGTAGGATCTTAACATTCCAGAACAGTAACTAATCTTGTACTTAAGAGACACGCTGTGTCCTTCCACTGTACTCCGCAAAAGTTAATTGCTCTAAAACCGAAAATTCCTCCTTTAAAAACATCAAATATTGAACAATATTGTAACAAACACTGAACAAAACTGCATATTTCTGTAAAACTAAAAACCATTTCAAAACGGATTCCTCAAAATGAGTTACCTGTGTTTGTCATCTGAAGGCTGGTCGGACAGAGGATGTAGCTGAATGAGTGATGCCTGCTGAGCTCGATCAGAGGGTTTTCTGGTTCCTGTCCTAAAGGCCAACTCTGATTAGGATGATGTGGAAGAGCATTGTTAACGTACAGAGGGGGATCCTAATTCCTGTATGAAGGAAATTTGTTTTTTGTTGTCATTAAATTACTGAAATGAAGACATGGCGTGTAGAGGGGAAGAGAGAACAAGTTGTTGTGTCGAGATATTGTATGTGCTAGCTGTACTGCTCCCTGGTGGAATGGTTTCGATCCTTAAATGAACTATGTTAACATGGGGAACATTTTAAGATCACGTTGTGTTAGGCTGCTTGCACCTTGAACAGTCGGTGTGATTCGTTCATCTTTAAGGCAGTCGTGATCTTGTCTGCAAACACTTCCAGCATTGTCTCCATTTTAGCAAGCAGTCGAACACTTGCCAACAACCTGCTACTAAAACCTGATGAAAGACAACTATTGGTTTGTTACCGATGGATGTAGTAGATGCAATTGCAAGATTATTAACACTCTGTGCAAGCGTGGAGTGTCCTCAGAGGCAGATCCAGATGGGAGCGACACAGGGGCACTATCACTCAATGTAAAGACACATGCAACATATCAAACATACTGTCATATTTCTTATTCAAATGCTGTCATGTGTGTGGTTACAGCTGTTGGAGATGATCCTTCAAAAGCACCTACATGTATATCTCATCACATGTATGCAGGAATTGATTCTCTTGACATTGTCAGACAACCTGTGGTAAATTATGTGGAATATGCGTCACTTGGAAATTAATTTAACATTCATTTTATTTCATATGTATTAGCAACAAACTGAGAGACCGTTCATGTTAACCCAGCTGCTTCATTGTTGAAGCTGCTTGCTGGACTGTCCAGTGTCTGGGCTTTCAGGCACCTCATCAGCGGTCCAGTAGCTCTATCAGCTGACAGCAAGGTTCGCCACCCAAAACCAAGGTCGAGCTCTTCACAAAACAAACGGGTGACTCGGCCACGACGGCTCCATTTATCTGTGCCTTTCACTACTTTAAATTTACTTCTGCGGCTCTTAATGTTTCTCTGGCCATCATCTCTGCCAGTTGTTTGGAAATGATTTCAAACACTGACCAGTTCCGGTACGTCTCCTCTAGTTTGGCTTGAGCTGAGATGTCAGCTCAGATACCGATGAGGTCCAAAACCTGGAAGTGTCTGCATTGATTCATCCCGTCACCTGTCGCTGTCATGTCAGCCTCCTTCCATTTTACTGCTGCTGGCGTAATGCGGGACTAACAGCTCTTGAGCATAGGATGGGGCGTGGTTGTTAAGAGTTTTGTAAGTTTAAAGAATTAAATTAATTCCCTAAATTCAAAGTTTAACAGGAAGCCAATGAAGAGAAGCTAATAATGAAGTGGTGTGATCTCTCCTACTACTTTCTTTAATCACTCCAATGGAAAAAATGCACAACCACATTGACTCTCATTTACTTTGAGACACTCTCTTCTCACCTCGTTTCACAAGGTAACAACGCATCACATCAATGAGGATCCGCTTCCACTTAGTTGTAGGTATCATCTTCAGGAAATTAAAAGAATATGTTGAGCCTGAATTTATGGCACTAAAGCTTTTTAGTCTTTTAGACAAATCCTTTTGTCTTAATTAAAAATGTGCTCAGTTGACAGAGATTAATCACTTTCACATAACCTGATGATTTTGCAGCCTTCAGGACTTCCTCAGAACGCTGCCTTTGTGATTTTATTTACCTGAGCTTTCGCTAAACAAGTGTTAAATACGTCTGCTTCATGGCTGGTGCGTTGCTAGAGGCTAAAGGGAGACCCACCCCAGAGATTAAAGCCTGGCTGTTGAATACTAATGCTAACCATAATTAGGGAATTGAACGGGATAAGTTGACTGTTAAGTGAAGGGACTGGCCAGCGGTGAGTCACTTATTAGTTCGTTAGCGCGACCTTGGCTCGGCTGAATAATGAGGTGACTAAAAATAACTGGCAAGGTAATTCCTCGAAGATTAATTATCAAAACAAGCAGAAATACCCAGTGTTTTACACACATTAGATACATCTTGCCTGCTTGGTCCATCCATCCAATTAATACACTGTAAGCTTCTGTATCATGTCTGAAGACCGCAATCTGCACACAGTAATGCAATAACAGTGTTTTGTTTGGGAACATAATTGCTCTATAGATAGCTCCGGAACACGGGCGAACGTAATTAAACCCTGAAGTGTCTTACTCACTTGCTTGCATGCGTATTGGCCGTCTGTTGAACGAGGAAGTCTGGCACATGTGGGTATATTTTCAGAGGAGAGATTACTCCCCCCGCGATGTCTGTGCAAGGCCAGCAGTTATGAGGTGGCAGCAGGGGCGAGCCCTTTCCCAGCAGCCCGTGTGGGTCAGCCTCTGAGGCGTGCAGATGGAGGGAGGGGGGTTCGGGGGATATCTGTCTTAGATCTGTCCTATCAGCACATCGCAAACACACTGCAACACCAGTGTGTGACAATCACAGCTGGAAAATGAAAAGCGCTGTGAGGCAAACAAACTCCATTAATACATATAGCGGCATGGAGTAGTGGATGGACACAGATGTCAGAAGGCATCGATTCAGATGGCCATTTTGAGGGGTTTTTTTTTTTTTTCTTTCTATTTTTCTACTTGGATTGGGCTGAAAATTCTCCTCAATGGAAAAATCTGTCTGTCCTTGGGCTAATTCAGCATGAAAGAAAAAAAAGGTTTCATTAAAAATTGAACTGTTGTTGATTATTGACCAAAGTAATGAAAAACCGAGAGAAAACTCCATGATGTCAGACCTTAGAAGTTATAAATGTGTCCACTATGATGTGTCCACACACGGACAAACATCTTGGTCATAAAACAACTGAACAGAACCCCTGACTTTAAAACACTATCCTATGTTACTGATACATATAATGTTGTCTCTGCTTTGTAAGTGAAAGTGTCCTGGTTTATTTGCTCCACAATGTCTTCAAACTGGACTGACTCTGTAGCCCCAACTAGTAGTAAGAAGCTGTATTGCAATCAAACAACCTTGTGAATTACAGTTTTCCACTATTGGTTTTGCTAATTTCTTTAAAAACAAATTGCATTCTCAAAAAAACCATGGACAACCCTCCAAACTACTTGGCAATTTGTCACAGCAGAAGGGTGTTTCTCATTTCATCACATTACAAATATCTTAGTACATGTCTCAATGTCTCAGAACATCTTTGAAAATGATTAAGTAATGTTAGTCTATCTCAATTTCAAATTGAATGGATTCTGTTTATCTGAACTAGTTTTTGGATTTTCAGTCTAATGGTTGTTCTCTCCAAAACGTGCCAGTTTTTTTTTTCTTCTTTTTTCATTTTATCAGTCATTACATGCAAAATATTCTGTTCAATTATCAAAAATATTCAAGAACATACTGCAATACCATGAAAACCATAGCTGAAACTGTTTGCATGAGGGTAAAGGCCATGACCAGGAGGGTAACCAGGAGAGGGATGCTCAGGACAATGACCATTTATTTGAGAAGGGAATTTACTTTTGATACCTGAGTGAACTGTTTTGGAGGAGTTAAGAGTGTTGATAGGTGAACCGTGGTGTTGTGCTGAATCATCCCAGTTATTTTGACAAAAGCACCAAGAGTGTTGCGAATGTCCAGTCTGTTTTTAGAAATAAGCCTAAGTAGTTAAGAAGGATCTTTGTGTTTCTGATGTCACTGACCTTTTATATATGGGGAAAGAATTTAGTTTTGAAACATAAGTGAAAAGCTTTGGCAGAGAAATGAACCTTTGCATGAGAACCACAGTGTTGTGCTGAACCAGTGAAGAAACACTAATAATCCTCTACTCAACTGATATTCCTGGGACTCACTAAAGGGCCCCAGTTGTATCGTTTCTCCAATCTGGCTTCTATTGACTTTAATCTGATCCCACCTTCTGACAGTAGACGGAATGTTTCCCGTTCTAAGTGGTGGGTATTCCTCCTCTTGCACTAAAAACTCAAACCTTCATGGATTTATTTTGGTTCCACTTCCTACTGCAGAACAACTTTGAACCTTTCCTTCACACACCTTGTGAGTGTGGATTGGGGAGCTGCTGACAGTGGCACTTTCTGCTTTTTACCTCTTCTGAATTGAGCGAGTGGGCGTTTTGGTGGATTTACTTTGATCTTGTTGAGTTCCTTAGAGTGCAGATCAGACGCACTTTCATCATCAACGTTGTCTCCTGTGTCTCTCAATGGACGGTAACAGTGCCACCGGGTATTAAGAGCCCAACATTATACATAATGCAGACGCTATAGCTTCAAACTGAAGAAAATTACATTAAAAAAAAAAAAAAATACAAATAAAAAAAACTAATCAGAGTTTGATATTTAAAATGATGTGAAATAATAATAACAATACAACGATATTATTGTAGTAAAACACCTGGATTTTTTACAGTCATGTTATGGCCCATTTTAAATCACTTCAAAGTATGCTTAAATGTTATTCCATTAATATTAAGAGTTTAAAACTTTCCCAGATCATGGTCACCAAACAGTGTTGGTGCATCATAAAGTCAGATCGGTCTAGACTGACAGACTCATGACTCCAGTCACTTCATGGTTACAAACAGACATCCCTCATTCTCTCTTTGTATTTTCTGTCATCACAGTCTTCACTAAGCTTTGTCCACTCACTGTGATCCTGCATCCACTCCACTGATGCATATCTTAGTCCTTCATGCAAACCCGAGAGCACAGTGCTTGAAAAAGAAGACAAATACATAGAATATTCCGAGCTGGTATCAAGACTTAAAATCACTTAAAAGTTAAAAAAAAAAAAAAAAAAAACTTAAAAGGAGGTTTGACAGCATTGGCATATAGGAAAAGAATTTCCTTAGGTAGCACACATACAATGATGTTAGGTTATCTTAATTTTGAACTGCAGCAGTTAAAATCGAACATTGATATCTGAACTTTAAATATGTACATTTTTATTTGACCATTGAAAATACAAGTGTGAACATTTAAAACTGAAACTTGAGGATAAGCATGTAAAAATCAACTTTACAATTGTAAACGTTTAGATCGAACATATAAAATTGAATACTGAACATGAAAGAAAACTACTTTTAACATGTGGAATCCATCATGTAAAATTTAACTTGTGCTTTTAAGTCCTTTGGTTGTCAATGATAATATTTTATGGTGTAAAAATGAACCAAACTTTACTGCTGAAGTGAATGTTCCTCCTTAATTTAAACCCTCTGATAGAGGGTGTCTTCAAGCCTCTCCTCTGCCTATGTCCTTGTTACTTTCTCAACTTTGTCATTCCTTCCTGATTGAGTGTTTCTCTGGATTGCAGACATTAGCTTGACGTCCTTGTCCCCAAAGTCCAGAGAAACGTCTCACTTTTTTTTTGCTTTAAGGACACTTTGCTGTGATTCACTGATGGAGACAGACACTTTCCTCAATGCCATAAATATGATTCACCGAGGAAGAAGCTCCGTCAGCCAGCCTCAGCTGGGCAGTTTTTTAAATAAACATTCAGATCTACAAACACAGAAAGTAGTCTGGCTGCCAGTAAGGGTATTTGTGTGTGGTATTTTGTGGTTGAGACTTGAAGTGGCGGAAGAGACAGGAGGGCAGTGGTCACATGGTTGACATGTCACACCGCTCGCTGCTCTAAAAGCTGCGGGGCAACTTCCTGTTTGCGGGATAGCTTCCTGTTGGCACTCAGACAAGGGCATAACATCAGCCAAGAGTTTCATTTTTCGTCCTGGAATTCAAGAAATGGAGAAAAAAAAAAAAATCAATATTCATGTAAGTGTGTGATATGTATGAGATGGGTTAAATATGAGACAGTTGATTGTTCATCATTTAGCTTTTCAAATAAAATGAAGTAAAATAAAATAATAAAAGACAAGTAACTTACTGGAAAATAAAGTAAATAGGGAAAAAGTCCAAAGCTAATGGGGTAAGTAAAGGTAATATGTTTAAGGGATTTTACATATTAAAATAAATAATAAAAAAAGAAAAAAAAATATTTTTGGCCATTGTTGTTAAAGATACTAAAAACAATGAGGGATGGAGACTTGCTTTCAGAACTCATTCACTGAGAATTTTCTACCAGCTCCATCTGAAAATAAAAAGGATAATGGTACTTTTGAAATTACTAAAGCTTATACAACAATTTTATGAGTGGCCTAGCATGAAATTAGATCCTACTGCAGCCCTAAAATGGCATTATTGAATTTCATCTGTGCAGCGATGCCGGCCGTACGGGCCAGATGTGATAGGAATGAAACTGATACGCTTCGAAGGCTGCAGCCACAGATTAACAAATTTAATCTGGATAATCGAATAATGTCAAATGAAGCCCGCACCATGAAGTCATGTGCCCCAATGTAGATCGGAGCTCGACCCAAGGTCTGATATCCCTGTTTCAATGGCATTTTGCTTTCTCTGTTTCGGTTAAGCAGGCTGCATTGATGGTGGTTTTCGGCCTTCATTGGGGGTGTCATCTGTTGTTGTTGTATAGCATGTCCTTTTATCAGCCGGTGTTACTGAGGCGTGTTAAAAGTGACAGATCCTGCCATCCGTCCGCTCTGTCAGGACCACTGACTGTTTATAAAGGTGAACGATACTTATGTGAGGTCACCCATAGTGCTCTGAAAGCGCTTTTTACCCTGCATTGACAGAGCCCAAAGCGCTTTACACTGCATGATCAAATTCACCCATTCACACACATTCACACAGCAGTGGAGGCGGCTGCCATGCAAGGTGCTCAGTCGGTCCACTGGGGGCTACTTAGGGTTCAGTGTCTTGCCCAAGGACACTTCGACATGCAGACAGGGGGAGACAGGAATTGAACTAACAACCTCTGTGTGATTGTGAGACGACCACTCTTCCCACTGCCGCAGCCAGTAACGGCATGTTGTGAAAACCTACTTGTCTGAAAAGACAAACTGAGCTAAAGTGGAACCTCTTTATTTTCTCTTTCAGGGTAAACTAGAGCATGTCTTCCTCCGCTACCGGTCACTTCACCGTGGGGTGAAAAGGAGGGGGCTGGTGATAACACAGCTTGGGAGGGGGTGTTAACGGGTTCGGATTGATGTATGATCATTGTCTGTTTTATGCTAATGAAGCGCAACAGCCACTCTCATGTGTTCCCGGAATGAATGGTGGTTAGCGATAATGGCTAACTTTGTGCACAGAGTAATGAGGGAAAAACAGCCAAACTGCAGCTAAACCAAACACTGTGGATCTATGGCGGTTGTTTATAATGCCGATGTAAGCTTTAATTTCTCGGGGAAAACTGCAGCCTTCGTGACAATAGGTTTAATGGGCCACTGCGCTCATTAGCATTTTATCTGGTAATCATTTTGCAGAATTGACGGGGTTTATGTAAATCAGCTGGCAGCCCCTCATAACAGCCGGGACATATATGGATCCACGTGATCAGGATTCTTGTTCAAGCTAATCAATGCAAGCTGCTCTCAATTCACAGTTCTTTTGATTGTCGGAAAAGTAAATATTAGCTTTTATGTGAAATTTTAATTAATTGTTTCATTCCTTGTTAGCAGGCGGTTGTATTGATGCCACCAGTGAGGTGCAAAATATCTCAGACATTAACAGCATTTACCAAAGTTACAAGTATTTTCCAGTATCTGGCTGCTCTAAGTGTATTTTGAAACTTAGAAATAATGTGTAAGCAATAATGGCCATTGCATATGTATTCATTATCATAAATCAATACAATCATATATTTTTGCTTTTAACTTCCATAAAAACTCTCAAACTATTCTTCAGAATCATATATACACATTCTTTGAATTTATTCAGTTTGTTCGGTTATTTGTTTGTGTTTTTTGTTTGGTTTTTTTTTTTGTTTTTTTGTTTTCCACTTCATGCCACAGTTTTAGATAAATGTAAATTATAATCCAGAAAAGACAGATTCCGGTTGCAGAAACTCTGCATTTCAACTAATGAAAAACAAAAAAATCACTAACTTGGAAACAACTTAACTTCCATCGAGATATGACCTACTGAACTGTGTATGTACGAGAGGAACTGACATACAAACTACAGAGGGGTAAATCTTTAGTGAGTACTATTAATCGGACTACAAAAGCCTTCTTGACTTGAACTTGAAACGTAGAATTTGGTTTGTAGTCTACTGTAGGTGCTTAACCATATTCAGGATGAATTGAACTCTGAAACCACAAACGACTTTCACATCAAGTGTGACTTTTTTTTTTTTAATTCAGGCATAAAATTGGTTGTTTCTTGTTGTCATGCCGACAACCTCATCAATCCAGGTTTTCTTTTTCTTTTTTCTGAACTCGTAAACTTGGCTGAGAAATTTACCATCCTGTCACATTTCCTGCTCTGCTAACCCTCCTTCCTGTTCTCTGATTGGCTGTGGCACCAAACGCTCCTTTCTGATTGGCTGTGCAATGAAACAGGTGTTATGCAGAAATTGCTTGACTGACGGTATTAATTCAACCGTAGCACCACTCTGAAGCTGCACTCATATCAGTAATGTTTGATATTAATTTTACTTTTATATCAAAACTGAAAATACTAAATCAACAACACTCAAATCATTCAAATCATTGTGTCTCAGAGTCCCAAATTTTTAACTTCCAAGTCGAGTCTCAAATCTTTTTTTTTTTTTTTTGTCAAGTCACAAGTTATCAAAACTGAGACTTGAGTCGACTTGAGTCCAAGTCGCATGACTCAAGTCTCCATCTCCGGCGAACAGTAACAAAAACCTTAATGACACTGGTAGAAATGCTTCGTCACTCAAGCAGAGCATCACACTTTGACTGCACATTTATTCACTGAAGCATCCCGCCTTGTCTGACACATATTCTTTACATGTAGAGTAGCTCAAATGAACTTTAATTAACTTGAAGAGACTGGAGCCTTTTTTTAAGTTTTGACTTCCAAAAGTCGCCTTCATTTACTTCCAGAAACTGCTTCAACAAAAAAAACAAACTATCCCACATCTCTTTTCTTCTCACATCTCTTCCATCTTCCATCTGTTAACCCGGGCTTCATAACAGGACAGACTCCGCACCAAAGAAGAGAATGTTTTGTTACAACATCCTCCTCCTCCCCGCTGTGTCTGCTGCACCAAATGGGGTAATAACAAGCGTGAGACAAGAAGACGCCGCTATCTCATGTTGCAAGACTCTCTGGTGCAAACATTTAAAAGGTGTGTTCTGGGTTTACTTTTTTATTATATTTTTCCAAAGAAATGAGCAATGCATGATTGTTGCATTGGTTTCCCTTGTTTACATGTTGATTGGAATATGAAACACAACTAATAGAGCATGACCCACTTATCAAAACATTGCTTTACAGTACTCCGGTGGCTGGGAATCCCCACAGGGCACCTTAAAACTGGAGATTAACTCCGGGGAGGCAAATGCTGCTATGACTGCACGTCTTTGAAAGTCTGCACAGCAGCACCTGGTGCGTGTGTGTTGTGTGTCTGAAACAACAGTAATTCTAAAAAAAAGTGTGTCAAATACAGAACTGAGGAGGAATGCGAGCTGCTAGGTTCCAGATCAGACAGAAGTGTGATAACAGCAGGAGAGAGGTGTTTCAGACTGCAGCTGAAAAGAATGAGAAAGTTAAGGGAAAAACTGCGTGGGAGTGAAAATAACGGGGCTTTTTTTTTTTTTTTTTTTTTTTTTTTTTGACTTTGTTAAAACTAGGGAGTTATCTGCTTCTAATAAATCTTAAAAATAAAGCACATTTTTTACTTATTTGTCAGTTAAGGGAAAAAAAAAAACACTCGACGCAGCCTGGGGATTCCTGTTTGAGAGTTTCTTTTGCGTTTGACTCATTATTTCTCCTTATGTGGACATAAAAATGTAACTTTTCTGTTACCAATTCTCCATGTACTCATTTCTGGTGTTCATCCCACAAATGCATGATATTCACAGCCTTTTGTTTGAGAAATGAATAAGTGTTAGCACAGTTACAAACTCCCAAACATTGGTGAGTTGCTGTTATGTTTAATTAATGTCTTTGTTTTTTTGTTTTTTAGCCTGTTAGTTGTTAACTCGGACAGTTAAAGACTCAAATATGATTGACACACAGTTTCCCTGTGTTGCAAATGGTGTAATACCATTGGTAACCTATTGGGGGTTACCAGTTGTGTTGTTGAACTCATGTGCAACCAGTGAAAGGAATAAAGTAGACAACTTACCTTTGAAGGTATGGTTCAGACACTTTGACAGGACCTCACACCTTCAAAAGAGTTTTTTTCAAATGTTATGTGGTCATCTCCACATTGTTGTACTTCAATTGAAAGTGAAATCGAGATGGAGTTGGAGCGTTTTCAACCACCCTATCCGCCCTTTTCAAACAGTTACATTCTCAGTGGCTTCGATCACAGGAGTACTGTAAACGAAAAAATTGAAAGGACCTAAGTGGTCGAAAAACACGTCTCCAACCTCAAATGAGATCACCATTTTTTTCTAGTATGAAATGAAAATTTATCGAGAAATTATTAAAAACAGTCCACTCCTGAAATCTTTTTGTGGCCTGCATAACACGGCATCTCAGTGGCTGATGGTAACGTGTGCATCTCACTGGAGATGAGGCGTGGACCAACAGCTTGGAGCCTGGAGGTCGTCACTCTTGGTGTTATCGCGGGACACGGCTCTGTGCCGCATGACTTGCTTGACTTCAGGGAGCATAATCTCTCTCCCTCTCTTTCCTCTGCCATCCCCTCTCTGTCTTTGGCTGGTTTCCCTCCATCTACAGTATATCAAGCAGATATGCATATATGCATGAATGTGATGGTTTAGTGAATGAAGCGAATAACATGACGCCGGAGGGTTTCTTTCCCTCCCTGATTACGTGCTGAAATATGTTCCTGATAGAGAAAAGCCTCCTCAAGGTTGACTGGCCTCGGTAAAAAAATAGCTCTGCCAGATGATTTGATAAAATAGCATTTGGTGCATCTTGACAACAAAAGTCAAGACATTTCATTTTGGCACCTTAATGCCCCGCCAAAGTGCTGCATCTGCTGCCTCTTATTATGTTTCATATTTGTCACAACTTTTGCCAGCTTTCCGCCCGTCGCTCGGGCTCCCGGAGCAGCTCGACGTCTCCACCATTGACATTCAGTACCATTTGCGGCGTGTGACTGCAATCCTGAATGTTAAGCAGATCTGACACGAGGGCTTTTTATTGTAAATAATTTGGCTCAAGCTTTGGGGTCATCCGAGCGAAGAGCATCCACTTTCTCCCGGTACCGAGGGCCTTCTGTTCCTCCAGCTGCCGAGCTGCCCGCGTTGGAGACAGGTGTCATCGCGCCCGTGTGTGCCGCCTCCGTCCTTAATGCGATTAGACCCCCGGCTCGGTAACTTAACCTACAAGACGGCCGGGAGGCATCCCGGAGCTTCCAGGAATCGCCTGGAAAAAAAAAAAAAAAATTGAGGGATGAATGATGACGCGGGCGTTATGGAACGAGCCTCTGTAATGCAGCCGTGTTTTCACAAATCAATGTGCTAAATGGTCGGATGCCTTTATGCAAAACGAGCCTCGCACAAACAGCTGCAGTCTTTAAAAAACATTAAAAGTTACACACTGTTACGTCTAAATATTTCACATGTATTAAACAGGCCTGCTAATATTAGTCATTCACAATTTTAATCTTTTCGCAAGGATGATTAAAGCAAGACCGATCTCTCCGAGCAGAATTTAAATGGTCCTAATAAAGATTCTGGATGCCTTCATTAATGCCATTAAATCATTTTTGACTGTTAGGAATATAAGTTTCTCAAAACATGATTTAATTTTGGTGAAATGAGTGATTGAGTGTGGTCTGACAGGGAAAGAAACGACAGTTTTATTTATATTTAGATTAAAGAAAAAACAAAATAATTAAGTAAATTTATAATTTCATTGCTGCCACGGGCTGTTACTTTTTCTTTCTTTTTTTAAACTGACTTTTAAACGGAAAACAGATGCATGACTTGGAGGCTTCTTTGTTGGACATAAATTAAATGAGATAGGATGACGTGTAGGACATTGTCAACAGCTGAAACAAAGTTTTACTTATTATGACTTCTAACCATCGAACCATCCAGCATCTAAATGAGTAGAATCGACATTATCAATCTCACCACGGAGAAATTAACAGTCACGGAGGCTCACACAACACATGGGGGGCGGGGGCGGGGGGGGGTGTGCAAGAAGTGATGAAAGGTGCAAATAAAGAATAACAAGTAATAGTGCAAATCTTAATAATAATAATAATGATAGAAATGTAAGAAAGAAAATATCTGACTTTGTGTACAATACACATCTTAAAATATAACAGGAACTATAATTCATACGAATATGTTTATAGTGCAGCAGAATAGGTGGTTTATGAAATGTTCCTAACTGCTTTTGGGGGTTATAAATTGATGATGACTGCAAGTTATTATAATGTCCATGGTTATTGCTCTTATTCTATACAGTGGAATTGTATAGTCTGACAGCGGTGGGGATGAAGGACCTGCAGTAGCGCTCGTTCCTGCACTGAGGGTGTCTCAGTCGGACACTGAAGGAGCTGCTAAGCTCCTCTACCATCCGGTGGAGTGGATGAGAGCTGTTGTCCGTAATGGATGTGAGCTTGGCCAACATCCTCCTCTCACCCACATCCTCCACAGAGTCCGGTGGGCAGCCCAGGACAGAGCTGGCCCCCCTGACGAGCTTATTGAGTCTGTTTCTGTCCTTCAAGTATAGTTACCTAACCACCACACTAACGGCCCACATACTACTTACCTACCAAACAGCCACCTATCTGCCTACCTCCATACACACTTTCTGAACTGTAGAACGACCTACTGATGCGCCAACATCCCTAGTGTTTTTTTTTTGTTGTTTTTTTAATATATATATATATATATATATATATATATATATATCTGCCTATCTCTTTGCTTATCTACAACAGAACACATCCATAATCAGCCACTCAGCTACCCACTACCTATGCTCCCATTCAACTGGATTCACACTTACCCATCTGACCACTTAGATAGGCTTACCTATCTATCTCACCCACATGAAGATAGAACCCACCTTCCCATATAACTTTTTATCTACCTGACTGCTTGAGAATCTTCCAAGCTAACGGCGAACGGCCTACCTATGTCTCTTCCAAACCACCTGCCTAACTCTTTACATTTCTACTTTTTTTCGTACTTCCTCACTCACTGTACTCATCATCTCCTCATTTAACTACCCACTGCCTATCGATCCACCTACTGACCTGTCTGGCTCATCTACCCACAGACCCACCTCATTACGTTTCCTAGCAAACTGCTATTGACCAACCCACTGATGCCATTCCCTGATCTAACTATGGGCTCACCCGTCCAGTAAGCCACCAGCCTTCCTACCAATCCAACCTCTGGCTGAACTACCCACTCATCTACCTACCAGTCAGACTTGACAAGTTGTTTGTCTACTGCCGTCTAACCGATTGAAAAACCTGTCCAGTGAGTGGCCTACTTAACCAACCCACACACGTAAATGTATATACATCGACCAACTTCGCAACAATGGCGACTTGAAATCTGATTAATTTTCACATTAATTTTCCTTACAGTTTAACTTTTCTTTTGTTCCAGGAGACCTGACCAAGGTAGCAATGACTGCAAAATCCCAAAATCAAGAAAAAAGAGATGAAAGCACAGATTTAAATTAAAAAAAAATAATAATAATAAAATAATAAAAAAAAATCCTGTTCCAACAAGCTGCAGGAGACTCATTCTTTTTGCATCAGAATCTGGGACGAGTGAATCAGTGATGTTCCTGACGTGCCATTTTATTGACAGTGAGTGGAGCCAGAAAGCTGGTGGTTATGAATACAGGAGTGATGGGTAGAGTCTGCAGTCGGAACGTGTTAAAGAGACTTTCCTGGGTTTGCTGGAGGGCTGGAAAATGAACTTGTGGTTGGACACAGAGGAGCGAAGATAGTGTAAGAAATGAAGCCCCTTGAAAGAAAGAGAGTGGGCCGTGCTGCACACTCATTATAACTCAGAGGTGAACGATGATCTGTCAAGTCAAGAAGCAGGACTGGACATCACTGTGGCACACACACACACACGCACACACAAAAGAAGTGTGCAGCTCGTTTCCGGCCACTAGAAAGATCTTTGTTCTGTCAGAGTACAAACTAATCCAAGCCGTCGGCACTTTGAACAAAGAATGTTGGAGCAGAAACGAGCTGTGAGCAGGTGAACAATGAGGACTCATGCTTCCAGTAGCTCATCAGCGAGGCATTGTGTCTCGTCCAGACCGAGGAGATGACGCTGGAAGTGAGCCATTACCATTCATAGGTGGATGCATCATCCTGGGTTTTGACAGCGCTGAAAAGGTTACTTCACTATGATGAAGCGGTTTTGACTCAGCAAAAAAGAAAACATAAGATAAGATCAATCTTTATTCATTTATTTATTCAACAGAGTGAGACATATTCTATAATCACAGCAAGCTCGAAAATATGCATAACTTCCGCATAACTATGAAGATGGCAGTTTCACTAAGTTGGATTTTTATTTGCTAAAGAAAGCTAGAATGTGGTCAAATTTAAACAATGTTTAAGATGAAAATGCATCAACTTTGCATTTTAATTGTAGAAAAGCTTCACGTTTGCATAGCAACATTTTGAAAATGCTGAAAATTATGTAATTAGTATGTAAACCTATGTAATGAAATTACACACACGTGCACAGAGAACATTACTATATAAATATTGATAAGGGCGAGCACAAACATTCGTATGGACAGGCAACCAAGTGGGATTGCTATTATGTGCAGTGGTGTATAGTCAGGAGTAGCGGGGCGAGCATAATTTTTTTCCCATCTCTCTCTCTCTCTCTCTCTCTCTTTCTCTCTCTCTCTCTCTCTCTCTCTCTCTCTCTCTCTCTCTCTCTCTCTCTCTCTCTCTCTCTCTCTCTCTCTTTCTCTCTCACCCTCTGACATTTGCCTAGAGTCAGTTACTAGTTCAGGATGCAACTTTATCCAGAAAACAAATGACAATATTTTGTAGAGCTCAAATTTCCTACGCCCTTTAAACACATCGCAGCTCCTTCCCTTTGCTGCGGCCTGCAAGTAGTTTCATTGCAGCCTTGGATCAAAGCTGGACGCTGCTGTTGGGTTGTGTAAAGTTGAGTGACTGCATCAGCCAATCAGGTTTTGATTCGTCATTGACAGACCGCCCAGGGCCAGCAGAGTTTCTAGTGCTGGTCTAGGCCATGAGCTTAACCGATTGGCTCATGGGCAGGTGCAAGTGATGACACTGACACACCATCTGTTATTCTAGAATGTGATGGTGGCTGATTTAACCATAGATATATATAGAAACACTAGATGGCTCATGCGCGCTGTAACCCAATGGGGACTAACGTCGTCACATGGCGGCCATCTTGGTACAGGGCCGCTCACTCACTCATCACATTAATGTCAATTGAGCGTCAACTTTGAAATAGCTATAGATTGCTCAATTTTCAATCGATTTTCAAACGACTTGGTTTGTTATAAACGTCAGACATGTAGGCATTTAACTGCATGCAAAAGAAAAGTTGTGATATTAAAATTTAGTCTGCATCATAGCAACGTAACATTAGTAATAAATCAAACTGTCTGTAAATCCATGAAGAATACAGTGAGTTGAGTATTTTAATTAGTGTAAATCACTCACCTTCCCTTAGATTACACAGAGCGCCCCAGAGTGGTCCACTGTCCTAAGATGGCCACCAGTGAACGACGTTGCTGACTCCGCCTTAAGGCATCTAGTTTTTATATGATATCTATGGATTTAACTGTATGATCGGCTGATACAATTGTGGATCTGCTTCGGGTGCCTTTTTCAAGATGCCCGTTTGCAAAAAAAAAAAAGAAAAAAAAAAAGGAAAATATGAGCAGAGGGAGATCGAGGCCTAAATATACCAACTTTAAGAAACAAAGACTTTGTGTGTCATTTTATGAAGACAGTATTGAGCGATTAATCAAGAAGAATTGCAGGATAGATTTCATCTACACAAAATGATGGGTGAGTGGTTTTTTGGGATTTATTTATTTATTTTTTTAACTTTCCATGGATCAGATTGGTGCTGCTGTTGGGCTTTTGATGTTGCTTCTTCGTCAAAAACTGTCGTTATTGTTGTCGCTGTTGTGTCATATGAAATGTGCACTGTAAAGTGGGTAGTTACCTAAGGGAAGATGATCTAGTGGTGTCCTGATGCCTTATGGTTATTGATCAGCTGTCATGTTGACATTGTCGATATAACATACTGAAATATTGTTGCACAATAGTGGCATTGAAATCAGAATGTGTATGTATTACAGGACATATGTGTTAACATTTATTTACTGCTGGCCCTGAGTGAAATACCACTGCACACTGCTGATTACATATGATTCTCAAGTATAAAAGGAGCCTTCAAATAAGCTGTGTGCACAAACCCGGAACGTGCTTCCAGTTTTCTCCGGTTATCAGCAAAGTAGGTTCCGGTTCCCTTCCTGCTCCATTCATTACGGCGGCGTTATGAAAGAACATCAACACATGAACGCTGTCACTGCATGAAAGAAAAGACGAAATATAATGTCAAGGATGCTTTTTAGTTTCAGAAAACGGTTGGTGGTTCCTACCAGGCTTTGTTGTATTCCACTTTATGCCATTTGAAGTTGCTATAACAGCGGACTGAGCTTCGTCTGCCCCGAGGAGGGCACCAGAGTCAGACCAGCGGCTGCATGAACATAAAGGACGGGATTTTCAGTAACTCAACAGACCAAGGTATGTCAGAAGTATGTCCCGAGCTTGTGCACATAGTCCATTATAAGAACTTCAAGGTTTCCCCGGTCTGCTCTCAATGCTTGAAAGTGTTTCAAGTGAAAATGGAAAACTTTTGTGTTTGGAGCTGCTGAAAATGCAATTTTTTTTTAAATTCTCCATCTCTGTGGAAATGGGGAAAATTTGAACTTTTTCTGCACATGCTCCTCCACCTCCAGAGTGGTGTGACTCGTCAGTCCATGGTCTCCTGGAACTTGGTAGATTTAGAGCAATCCAACATGGTCGCCTGTTCATTGGAATGTCTGTGTGGTCATCATTATGAATGTTTATAAGGGTAATCGTCTCTGCACACGTTTATCACATAAACGACCAAAAGCTAAAATCATTTTTCAGCATTTCTTTGTTTGGAAGCATCGCTGTCCCAACACACAAACACGACACGTTCCCATTTTTGTGTAAACGAAGCCCTATAATAGAATGCTTAGTATTTTTTTTGCACCTGTTGGATGAGCAGTAGAGCTGAGAAGGTGGATTGCACCCATGATGCAGCAAATTCCAAATGTTACCTTTAATTTTGATGCATATGATTAGTCCCTCCCCCCCGTGGTTTGGTTTGGATGTTTAAATTTATACAATTGGGAGAGTTCAGTTTGTGAAAGCAGCTTTTGAAGCAACAGCACATATCAACTAGGCGTGTGCCATCTAAGGCACTTCACGATTCGATTCGATTACGATTCAGGGTGCTACGATTCGATTATTCAACGATTATCACGATATTAATGATAAAAACGATTATCATGATTTTTTGTGCATTTTTTTCCCCCTCACTTAGTGCCCACTTCATACTTTGAAACAATGTACAGCTGTTTCTCGGTATACATAAATGGTTTTTTTTTCCCCCTTGTCCTGTTCGGCAGCTGGGGCGTGCAATATTGTATGATTGTAGCCTTTTACTATCCGAACAGATTTTAATGTTAGCTGTACATTGTTTCATACTTTGAAACAATGTACAGCTGTTTCTCGGTATACATAAATCAAAGTAATCAAACAAATTCAAATCCAAAAAAAGTATTTTTTATTGATGTCAAGTGGTCCATCAGCAACCATGGCATAAACTTTGTGCCTGTAGCTGTGGCCTAAAGAGCCAATACAACAAAAGGCTGCCCCTGTTGACAAAAGATCAACAGTTACCTCCCTTAAGTGCAAACAATAGCAGATATGTCATATATGCAGATATATGTTCAATTTGAATTTACTACTTGGCGTGCAGCATATCTAGACACCTACATCTAGATATCTATGTCTATATGTCTAGGCGGTAGTGTGACGTCAGCGGGAGCGACGGGAGCTGCAGTGTTGTTGTGTGCGTGTTTTTTCGACTGCCGATGCTAACGCATGTTTCTGATCCCTGCTCTTGGAATAAACATCGTCACGCTGCCAAACGCCTCTGGACTTCTTTCAGGCATATTACAGAGATAAATGTTTTGGTTGTTTTGTTTACCTCTGAACTGAAAGCTTTGTTTACGGCGCCGCGCAATGCGCAGTACGGCTCATTGTTTCCGGGGCTACATGAGGCTACACGGTGCTTTTTGTTCCAGTGTAGCGTAAAATGGACGAATATCTATTGGATAAATATGTTGTGGACGAGAACTTTGAATGATTTTCTCTTTAGCAAAAGCAGCGTTGGCATTTAGCACTAGCTTTTAATCCAGAAGAATGAATCTCACACTCTGTTACTGTAGCTAAAGAGCTAGCTGTCGCCATATTAACCGGTCCGTCACTACAGATGTCCGGGTGGTGCGCAGGAACAATACTTTAGTTCCGCAAGTGGCGTCCGTGCTCCTGGCGTCTAGTTATTATGAAAAATAATCGATTTTAAATATTTATGAATCGTAATCGAATCATTATGTGTCGCATCACGATTAATCTAATAATCGATGTATCAGCACACCTCTAATATCAACCATTAACATGAACCAGCTTTTTGAGAGGAATCAGTGAAGCATTGTAAAAATTTAATGTATCAAGAAAGTAGTGATGCCTCAGAGATGGTTTTTTTTTTCTTTCAAATAAGAACTACATGTTCCCTACCAAAGCTATTGAGCAAAAAAACTGCTGAGGGAGGATGTACAGCAAGAATGTCAAGCAGAAGTAAAACAAAAAAGCACGACCCCACAGCAGAGGCCATGGGAAAGAGCTACTGCACAAGAAACCCAGAAAAAAACACACACAAAAAACCCCACAAAAAAACACACACCAAACCCACCCGGAGCCACAGAGAAGGGAGAAGGTATTTAATGTCTTTACCGTTGCTCAATACTGCCCATCATTACATGTTGAGCACCACATTAATACATGGAAAATGTCACAATTGATAATAAAACTGCAGCCATTGGATATATTTTAATCAAAGTGGTTATTGCATTTAAAAAATGTCAACCCTGTTCTCAAAGTATTTATTTTACAATTTGAAATGTTTATTATATAAAAAAACAAGTTTAAAATAAATTACAATATATTGCTGAATTAATAAATTTCTAAACGGATTCAAATTCCAACTAGTGGATTTCTTTAAATAACTTAGGTTTATGATAAGAACAGTAAGCGTTGACGCTGCTGAGTCAACTGACATTTCTCTGCTGTTCCACAAAGGAAGAGCTTTTATTCTTTCTTGGGATTCACTTTCAGAAAGTTGCTTTTTCAATCAATCTGAGCACTGCTGCAATGACTGTTCGCTGGTTTCACTTGGAAATCTTATAGTGTTGTGTTATACTGCTGATGTAACTTTTTTTTTCTAATTGCTTTTCAGCTGTTTGGACTATTTTACCGATAAAATCATTGACCGTGATACAGACATCAACATGTAAAGAAGTTCTTCACTCCCAGAAAAAAGTTATCGTGTTTTTTTTTTGTTTTTTTTTTTGTTTGTTTTTTTTTAATGACTTTTCATGAAGTCTGCTGTGTGGTGAGTCTAATGTGTCTGTTGAGGTTGCCTGCTGAATCATACTGGATCGTTATGGTTGTCTTCTTTTTCTGCCACAGATACTCAGGTTTGATTGGAGTGGTTTATTTGCACGTATTTTAGTGAAATCTTCAATAAGTAGCAACATGGAGGCTGAAAAGCCACATGTGACTCCACACCAGATAGTGGACAGTGGGTAGGAGCCCACCAACCAGCCAAAACAGAATATTAGCAATTAACAGGCCTAAACACCATTCAGACTCTAAGGCTGTGTTCATACCGAGGCATTTGGTTCGACATAAATGACGTGGTGGAGCCGGTAGCGACAGTGTGAACACGTTTTTCACGTTGGAGCGACCTACTTGTGGGTCCAGCCGGGGCCGCCTCGAGGAAGAGGTCCGAGGTCGGCACCGGCTCGATCTACATGCGGTGAGAATAGGGCTGGGTATCGATTTGAATTTCCGAAAACGATTCGATTCGATTCACAAGGGCCAAATTCGATTCACGATTTTCGATTCGATTCGATTCTTTGACAATTTTTTTTTTTTTTCAGTTAAAGCTCATGTCCGGAGTTTTGAAAGAAAGAGAGGTTTTTTTTTTAATCCAACGTCTTGAGGTTTCGCCCTCCCTCTGCTTTAGTGACCTACCAAGCCACGCCCCTTTAATTTCGTACGGGCATTACCTGTGGGGTCAAAATGAAATCCAAAGTATTTCCAGACATCTGCCTCTAAGTTTTTTGTTGGTGCTTCAGACCTGCCAACTTTGGTAAAATTTTTAGAGTACCACTTAGCTAGCTTACGGCCCAAATGCACTGGACGCGGAAGCGCCGCGCACGGCGCTTCTGATCGCCTCCCATGTTAAGCTATCTGACTGGCCGCACACAACACACAGGGGGGCATCGCGAGCGCCGCGGCTCGCGCTCTGCAGCGTGCCCGCTCCGCTTCGTTCTATTTTTCACGCGAGCGGCGAGAGCGGCAACTGTCAAGCTGGATCAAGCAGATCGGATCAGACAGGAAGTCAGAAACAGAAAAGGCAAGAGAATCCGGTCAATTTTCAAAATAAAATAAATAAAATGACGATTAGTTACGCTGTTGCTCGTCCGTCTGTCACTTGGGTCTAATCACAAGAGAGATGGACACACACACAAACAGACATACGCACGTACGCACCCAATCAAAAACACACACACACACACACACACACACACACACAGACACACACACACACACAGACACACACAGTGACAGAGATTTGCGTGATGCAGAAAAAAAGAGGACAGGAGGAGAAAAAGTCTCTCCACAGGTCATCAAAACACACACATCCATACTGGCAGAGTGAGACAGAGGGGACAAACGTGAAAACCAAGAGCAGACGGGTCCACCCGAGTGCAGCCGATGTGACCATCGCTGAGAGCGCAGGCAGCAGATACGCCTTCAGTGCGAACAGTTAAGCGCTGGCGCGGAGACGTGCGCGCGTGCGCGGCGCCTCCGCTACGCTCCCGCATCCAGTGCGTTCCCAGCGTTAGCGTGCGCGCGCACACACGCACGCACACATACATACACACACAGCTAGCGCTCATGTCAATAGGAAAAAAAAAACTTTCGGCACTTATTTCCCTGTTATGGCATCGTATTTTCAACGTGAAAGTAACGTTAACAATACATATTTGCCAAAAGACACACGTACACTCACGCGTGCACACACACACACACACACACACACACACACACACACACACACACACACACCATTTTAGCATTTTAGCCGCCAGCTGCTGCGGGTGGGGGCACGGGGAACGGGAAGAGAGGAGGAGGAGGGGAGGACAGGAGAGAGCGGGCCGACGCTGTGGGTTCGGCAGACCCGCTATTCTCCGCTACTCAATGCAGATTGGTTGAAACTGCACCACTACACTGCTGCGTCGTGTTGTCAACATGAGTACTGCACGTCCACATTTCTAACAGCGCTCACAGATGTCTGCAGCTTTTTGCGTAGTTTAATGAGACGGAGCGTACCGACGGATTTTGATGTCAAATTAAGTACTTGCTACGCAAAATGCGTACAGGTTGGCAGGTCCGGTGCTTTCAGCGCCTCCGCCATGATGTTTTGTACCGCTATTCACTAGTCGCGCGAGATTTTCGTGTCACGCGAGAAGTCGCATGACACTGTGGGGGGAAAATACGCATTAAATAGATCGATTCAAGGGTTTTATGAATCGTTATAGGGCTATTAAAAGGAGAATCGATTCAAAATCGATTAATCGATTTTTTTAAACCCAGCCCAAGGTGAGAACACGGTCGCTCCCCGGGTCCAGCCAGCTTTCCTCGTTTGCCACACTTTTGACCGTGTGAGGCTTCCGTAACGCACGACACGGACTGTTATTCTGAGCGCGTACGTCGAGCATGGCGGAGAGTCTGTGCTTCCTTCTGAAAGTCGGCGATTTGTATGGTCTGCAGAAAAATCATGTACAACAGAACAACCGTTCTTCTGGCTGCTTTCCGTCTACAGAACGGAATCACTGCAGCACCGTCTGCGGTGTCTCTGCAGTCCGCTGGAGGAGGTTGCCAGATATGTCGATCTCGCACCATAAACCCGTTTAACTCAATAGAAAGCAGCCCGAACTGCCATCTCGGTTGAAAATGCACGTTCAAACCGTATTTGTATAATTAATAAAACACTTCATAAACACATAATCATTTCATCAACCCGTCAGACGTGTTCAAAAAGGAAGCTTGATTTGGCGGAAACCTGCCCAATCTGGCAACACAGAGCCGCTGCGGTCAGAGAGCTGTTTTGTGCAATTTTGGAGTTGTTTGACTGTCCTGCAGAGACGAGGTACAAAACCGTTCATTCTTCTAAAGCGTATAATGACTACATCACGTTGTTTGTCCTGTATTCTACCAGAAGACGTAAAAAAAAAAAAAAAAATTAAGGCAAAAACACTACACAGCTTTTATTTTGAAATCACTTATTTTGGAACAAGTTTCACGTTTCCTTCCGGCACCCGACTTGTTTCTGTCTGGTTTGACGCCCCTTCGGTTCGACGCCGGTGAGAACACGATTCAGTTATTTATGAGGAGGCTGATTTACAAATTCACACTTCCCAAAAGGGGTCCTGGCTCGACTCAATTCGGTGTGAACACAGCCTTAGTGTACTTCCTGACCTTTGTTTGACTTTTTGAGCTCATCCCCACCATCACAGCCCCTTTGGCTGCAGGTGGCTCACTGAGGTTGTTTCCAGCTTCAGGTGAGCCACCGTCCAGTGGGGGGGAAGGAGGAGGAGAAGAGTCAGGCTGGGACACATCTCCACAGCTGATCCACCCAAATGAATACCTCCACATATTTCACATTAAAGTCTGTTTACACGTCTCGGGGAATAATGCTCCACGTGTGAGGCAGGGGGAAAAAAATTCTGGCATGCATTTTGTGGCCCCTGAGGGGGCTGTGCTGAATCTTCTAAATCGCCCGCAGCTATTGTCACTTGTAGACAACAAGTTTGGGAAAGGGGTAAAAAAAGTACAAATGTGAGGGTGTGGGCTGGAAAGAAGCTACACCTCTCTAGCCTTCCCCTCTTTCTTCTTTGCCTTCAGGCTACATTAGCTGCTATCTGCATTAGCATAACTCCAAAATAAATGCCAGTGCGGTTGCATTTTGGGTAGAAAGTAATTTAGCTGTATGGTAATGTGTGTTGGATTCTTTTTATTTACCCTGAGTTATAGGCTTTGCATTTAAAAAAAAAGAGGGATAACGAAAGTCGAAGGGTCCTCAGAGGACTTCATGTCAAAAATATGTCAACAGTGCTTGGTCAAGTGTAACAGATTGCAGCCAGAGAGGCAGCCAATGGTCAGATCATAAATATTGCAAAGACCGGAGACAGTTGGGCTCAGACCAGGCCCCCCTCGCTCCCCGTCTCTCCTGCCCCCAAAGACAAGGCAGGAACATGTGTTTTGCAGTTAATTAAAATGAGGACTGGGCCCATGCTGCATGATTAATGACCTCACAGCTCGCGGTCACCCACAAACACTGACGGCTCTGTGCACGGACGGCGTGCAGAGAAAAGAACTCGTTCATCATGGCCGTGAGGTCAGTCTCGAACCTGTGATCGACGTTCCTTCATTTATTTGCTCTGTGCTGATTTTTTTTTTTTTTCTTTTCCCTTGAAAGATACGTTTGTGTTTCACGTTTTGGCCATCGATCAGTGGATCAGATTTACTGAGGCCCTATTTTCAATTGAAAAGGCATCTCTTTTCCGTTTGTTTCAGAAAAGTTTTTTACACAGTGAAACATTGTCCATTGACATGGAAATGGCAGATGCTGAAAACAGTGCAGTTAACATGCCAGGCCGCATGTTGGCGCAGTCAGTTGTTTTTGTAATAAAAGCACACGCACATGCTGCAGAGAACAATACATAATAAACATTAACAATGGCAGTTAGCAGACATTCGCTGACCAAGTTAGACTGCTATTGAACTACCAAGTCCCAGGAGAATTTGAGTTGGGAGTCATGACACTCTGGAGACCGCCATTGTTGTTTTCAAATCAAGTTCTGTTTTCAGTAGCTCCGAGCACCGCTGTCGTGCAACAGGACATGCAAAACACAACAAAAGCTTGGTTTCCGTTTGAAAACATTTGTGTGAGTGGGGCCAGAATCATTGCAAACATATTACTATACAGTATGGTGGTGTAGTAGTTTTACTGTGGAAATATCGATTTTCCTTTGCCTTCCCTTGGGTGAATTGATTGATGACTGTTTATTGGAACATTTCGGGAGTACAGTGGTTTACAATCTTACCTCACAACCCTGAAAACTCAGACTTGACTCCATCTTCAAGGTCTTTATGTATGGGATTGTCATTTTGTCCTTTGGCGGAATATTTTGTTTTGAGTATTGGAGCTGAATTAATGAATGGCTGCGTTTTGGAGTTGCATATTGACATGGTGGACTGAGCTTTAATTTGATTCTGTACTCAGGGTCTTTCTGTGAGGAGTTTGCATGTCTGTCTTGGCTTTGGTATCAGAAGATCGTGGGTTCAAAGCCCGGTCAGGGCAAAGTGGGGCCCTTGGCCAAGTCCTGTACCTCAACAATGAGTGATACACAGACCAATAGAGTCATACCGGTGATGTCGCCCAGATTAACAAGGTGTTGTTGAACATCCTAATGACAAGTTGGCTGCTGGAACAAAACTACAGCCCAAGCTACCTGCCTAAAGAGATATACAAAAGCCAGGATAACTGGCTTGTAGAGGCCAAGCGTACATAGCAATGTCACTTTTTGATCCTTCAGTGTCGGCTCTTCCTATCATTGCGAAGCAGAATTCACCAAGCGTTTGATTGTTCACCTACTAATAGGAAACGTGAGCTGGGATTCCGTCGTGAGACAGGTTAGTTTTACCCTACTGATGATGTGTTGTTACAATAGTAATCATAGAAGCCAGGAGAAATAATACAACATTCTCCAACAATCCTGCAAAGGTATCCTCTCAATGGCGGGGCAGGAAGACCACAGCAGACCCATCCAGGGTGGAGACTGCGCAATACTGGAAGAGTGTCTGGGAGAAAGAGTCACCACACAACACTAATGCACAGCAGCTGGCTGGCAGACTTGCAAGCAGAACATTGCAACCTCCCTGAACAAGAACCAGTAGTTACCACAACAGGAAACATCCATAAGAGTGGCAAAAATGGTGAACTGGACAGCTCCAGGTCCTGACAGTATTCACACCTACTGGATGAAGAAGCTAACTGTACTCCATGAACGCCTGGCAGCCCAAATGACCCAGCTGCTAAGAGAAGGGAACCACTTACAGCCAAAGTCAAACAGCCCTCACTATGAAGGACCCCCAGGAGGGAACAATACCATCCAATTACTAGCCTATAACCTGCTTCAGCACTATATGGAAGCTGTTCTCTGGCATCATCGTAGCTAAGATGAACAGGCACATGGCGCCATGAGCAGAGCCCAGAAAGGAATTGCCAATAACAGCATTGGAGCCAAGCACCGATTACTGTTTGACAGGGTGATTCTGCAAGACCAGAGACACAAACCTGGACACTGCTTGGATTCATTACAAAGAAAGCTTATGACTCAACGCTGCCCATATGGATACTGGAATGTCTGAAACTGTACAGCATCAACAGGGAAGTGAGAATCTTCCTGGGAAACTCAATGAGGCCATGGAAGACAACTCTGGAAGCTCACTCGAAGCGAGTGGAAGAGATGAGCATCAAACGTGGCGTATATCAAGGAGATGATCTGTCCCCTCTGCTGTTCTGCATGGGCCTGAACCCCCTCAGCCAGATCATCAATGACAGTGGATACGGGTACTGATTCCACAGTGGAACAATCCGCCACCTCATCTACATGGATAACAACGAGTTGTATGCCAAGACTGAGCGGCGCATTTACTCTTGGATTCACCTCACCAGGATATACAGCAATGACGACAGGATGTCATTAAGACTAGATATTGTGTGGGTGGATGGTAACAAAGAGAGGGAAGATGATCACTACTGAAGGGGTTGAACTACCTGAAGGCAACATCAGAGGTGTGGAAGACAGCTACAAATACCTGGGGATACCACAGGCAAATGACAACACATGATGAAACAGCTCTGAGGTCAGCTACAGCCAAATACCTACAGAGGGTGAGACATGTCCTGAACAGTCAGCTGAATGGGAAGAATAAAATCCAGGTCATTAATATGTACGTCCTGCCAGTAATCAGATACCCAGCTGGTATAATATCCTGGCCACAGGAAGAGATTTAAGTTACCAATATCAAGGCAAGGAAACTCTCCATAATCCCTAAAGGGTTTCACCTGAAGTCCAGCATCCTCAGTGTGTACACAAAGCGAAGTGAGGGAGGCCGAGGACTGACAAGTGTCAAAGCCACCATCCAGTAGGAAACAACATCCCTCCAAGAATACGAGGGTGGACCCAAATGAAACCGGAATTTGGTTGTAACTTTTTATTTCTTACATTTCAAAATAAAACATCACAGTCACCTTCAAAATAAAATCCATTCGCATTAATGCAACGCTCCAGCCGTGTTTCCCACTTCACAAATAAGTCAGCAAACTCGTGCATAATTATGCCTTTAAGGGCTTGCTGCGCTTTTTTTTTTTGCACCTCCTCTACGTCTGCAAACCGCTGTCCCTTCAGCTCCTTCTTCAACTTGAGGAACAGGAAGAAGTCACACGGGGCTAGATCCAGCAAATAAGGTGGATGGGGGAGAAGAAGTCATCCCATTCTTCGTCAAGAACTGCGTGACGTGCAGAGCTTTGTGCACCGGCGCATTGTCGTGTTGGATTCACCAGTCTCCACTCCGCCACAACGCGGGCCACTTCCTTCTCACATCCTCACGGAGCTGTCTTAGGACTTCGATGTAGTAGTCCTGATTTACAGTTTGACCTGGAGGGACAAACTCCCTGTGGACGATACCCTGGACATCGAAAAAGCAGATCAGCATTGTTTTAATGGCTGAGCGAACTTGACGCGCTTTCTTTGGCCGAGGGGATCCACTGGCTCGACTGCTGTTTGGTCTCTGGATCATACGCGTAGCACCACGTCTCGTCTTGCTGCAACAAGGCGAGTGTTTCTGCTGCTGTTTTTCCAAGCAAAAAGCAAAATTTAATGTTTGCGCGCTGCTCTAGCTTTCCTGTCAATGTCGCCATTTCGGAAAAATCGCAGAGGGGGGGCGCCACTCTGTTAGTATAAACAGTGCGTTACAGACGTCAGTGTCACTCTGGGATCTCAGATTTTTCACAGATATGCATGATGCTTACCTGTAGCACATCTGACGGTCAAAAGTCGAAACTCATTATTATTAGTATTTTATGACCAAATTCCGGTTTCATTTGGGTCCACCCGCGTACATCCAGAAAATGGCCCCCAATGACAACCTGCTTAGTGAATGCCTCATACAAGTGAAACCGTGTGAGAAAGAGGAGCCAGAGGTGGGATCATGGAAAGACAAACCCCTTCATGGCATGCACCACCGACAAATTGAAGAAGAAGCTGACATAGAAGCAACATACCAGTTTTTGGAAAACACAGGGCAGAAAAACAGCACAGAGGCACTGATCATGGCTGCACAGGAGCAGGTCCTAAACACAAGATCAAAAAAGACTGGGGTGGATCACACAAGACAAGATTCCAGGTGCAGACTGTGCAAGGAAACTCCTGAAACATTACAGCACATCACAGCATAGTGAGACATGCTGGCAGAAAAGGCAAACATAGAACACCATAGCCAGGTTGAGGGCATAGTATACAGAAAAATCTGTGCCGAGTACGGACAGGAGGCCGCAGAGTCTATATGGAGTACATTCCCAAAAGTGGTGGTGAACAACCAAGCCAGGATTCCGTGGGACTCCAAGATTCAGACGGACAAGCTGGTGATGGCCAATCAGCCTGACATAGTGGTGGTGGATAAACATTAGAAGAGAGCGGGGCAAAAGAGAGGTGGGGCATCCCCAGGCTGGATGTAGGGCTCCAGAAAATTCTCTGAACAACATCCGAGATCTCTGTCCAGAAGAGCACAGTGCTAGGAACAGCTAAGATCCTGCGAGACCCGAGCTTGGAGGAGACACTGCCCAGGAAGAGCAAGAGCGCGCACACACACACACACACACACACACACACACACACACACACACACATATAATTTCCACCAACCCCCTTTGTTGACACTGCCGCCATTGTCCGTCAATGAATGAGCTCAGCTGCCTGTCTCTGTTTATGACTAGTGACTGCAGGTGTTGTGTTTAACGTGCACAGTGGATTTTTCACCCACTGAAGGGGGACATGAGCTGATTGAGACTGGCGTGAGCCAGGTTTTTCCCAACTGATGTTGTAGGGATGAGTGTCTGTCTGCTTTTGTGTATAATTTAAAATGTTCTAGAATATGTACGGGGCATTTTTCAGGTATTCTACTTATTTCCCCAGACACGCGTGTTGATTTGTGCCTCTAACTGGTCTGTGACTGTGATGGACTGTCGTTAGCTTGGATAACCTCCAGCCTCCTTGTTGTATGAAATGCATATAGAAGATGGATCTACAGTTGGATTATGTGAAACACACTAAATTTATTGTCAGTTGGAAGCAGTTAGAGATATGACCCAAAAAAATCAACACTGCTTTCTCAAGGTTAAACTAAAATCTAAAGATATTCCAGAGGCTTGTTGGGAGATATTTTTTTCCCGATACACATCAGAGAGTCTTTCCGTGCATCCCCTCCTCCGGAGGGAAAGCATTACATACCTTTTTGGCTTTGGAGAATGCCACTGAACAAAATGTACGTCTCCTGACACCTTGAGTTAATGATCAGCCGGCTTCCAGAGAGACGATGTATTTTGAGTTAGCAGCGAAGCATGACAATAACCTTTAACATTATCATTTACACACATATTATACCACAGGACGGATTGTCTATAGGCTGCCTCCTAGCAATAAGTCATCCTCCACTGATGGCCTCCCATTCTCATTTTTTCACGTTAAGGTATGTGACTTTGAAGCGCTTTGCGGGCCAAAATCGTCTATCTTGTGAAATTTCACTTTTGTCTTTTTCACACTGCCTCTCTCAAGGTGAAATATTGCGATATGGCTGCAGGCGTAATGCTGTTAGATTAAAAAAAAGAGAGAGGGAGAAAGAGAGAGAGCAGGAGAGCGAGAGAAAGTAGGGGAATTAAATAAAGTGAATCTTATCGTATGGCTTGTCAAACAACATCAGTTTATGCGGAGGTTTGAATTACTGCGTGTGTTTTGACTGCAGGGGAGCATTTTCAAGGCCGTATCTCTGCGGCGCCACGAGAGGAGTGAAATATTTTTTGAGGAAATGCAGATTGACAGGCAGCTCAAGAATCAAAGCTGCTGGAGCACAATGATTTGTTATGAATCACGCAGGGCAGGAATCTAACCGGGGTACACGACGACGTGTCTGCTTCCCTTCACTTTTATAGGAAACAGGCTGTCAGGGGAGGGTTTCAGATGAGAAGATGGAGCAATTTGACAATATGTAAATCACTTAAATGAACAATTAAACAGATGTGGAACACGCCAAATAATTTAGGAGTTGTGTTAGGTTTTTTTAATGACTGCAATTAATTCAGTTTTGGGTCTGTATTGGCACCTGCAGCTGCAGAGTTTTGAAGATCAGAATTGTCCCACTTTCGACGATGCATGCACCGATGGGTAGTACCTCAGGAAGAAGAAAGGAAATCTACTTCCATGAATATTTTAGCAGTGTAGAAGTCCGTCGGCGAGTACAGTTGTGTGAAAGTTTGTTTTTGAATTGAATGCCTCAACTTCCTACGCTCATTTTAAAGATGTAGATCTTTGAAACAAAATCTGTATGAACTCTACCTTCATCAAGCAAAAAGGATTCTCACTCATCAATAGTGTCTTATTTGATAGTCAACATGAAAGTAAAATGAGCCTTATGTTTACAGCATCGTAGGACTGGGTAACATGGAACAATATTCATATTTATTTATTTATTTATTTATTTTTTTTTTTTTCAAAATGGACAAATACACTCAATGTATTTTTCACTCAACATTTACCACAAATTTAATTCTGGGTCAAAGTCACTAAATACTGAAACACACTTTTAATAATTGCAAAAAATTAATGTGAATCCGTCAGAAAAATTGTGAAAAAAGTGGCATGCATTTGAAAATGAGATGCTTGTGGGGTTTAAGCCAGCTATGTCAGACTTATTTTAGTTCAGGGAGAAACTTGAGGGGTCAGATTAGTGAAACAGCAGCACAATAATGCACAAACATCCACTTTTTTTTTTTTTTTTTTTTTGTGATAATTCACTGAAGAGGATGTAATATTTTCAAAATAAGTACAGTTTCAACATAATGGCAATTTAAACTTAAAATCCTTTTATTAAAAAGCGTAAAATGTGTCTCTCAATCCTGCTGCAGCAAACAATTGCAACATTAAATGTTCCCTGTTACTCCTAAGTGAGATGTGACAACATCAGAATGTTAATCTTTAAATATTTACAGTATGTTCTGTCAAATTTGAACATGGCATGTACTATATTCAACTTTTTTTTCTTTTTTTTTTTTTTCTTCCAGCTGTGGGGTGGCCACATGCCCTGTTCTGCCTGGGACACGCAGCGTTTTGATTTATTTTCTGCCGTCCCCAGGGTTGAGATTGCATCCCACCTGTTGTTTGGGTGTAGGTGTGTCATCTCGGGCTGTTAGCTTAAGCGCTGGCCGCCTGGGTTTTTAGGCAATTTGTTGGTGGTCAGGAATCACTAGGGGGAGCGTGGTTTTGGCTTCTGGTATGATCGAGGGGAGCTTGGGGTGCTGAGCATCCCAGGATAGGTGGTTACCCAGCTGCAAAGAACTAAACATTAACAGATAAGCTGCAAAGAACTAAACATTAACAGATATGATTTTTTTTGTTTTTTTTTTTGCTATTCATTCTTTTACATTGTTTGTGTTTTTCCATCACCAATGAATTATCTGTGGGACAATATCAGTTCAGTGAAGTTACCCAGGTAGCAAAATTGTTCGCTCCATATCCAGTGACTGAGTTGGTTCGGTGATTTAGAATTGGTAAAATAGCCTAAATGATTGCTGGACCATGACAACCCAATGATGTTAGGTATCGAGTTCATGAATGATGCCACCTGTTCAAACAATATTGAAGCTCTGAAGGGACAACAACAGCACCTGCGCTTTCTTTGTCGGCTAAGAAAAGCTCATCTCTCTGCTGGCATCCTCACCGTGTTCAACAGAGGAACCATCAAGCACACACTGACCAGCTGCAGACCTGTTTAGTCTGCAAGCTGTAAACACTCAGACAAAAAACCTCTCCAGAGAGTGGTGACGATGGCAGATACATTGAGTGGCACTTTTCTTCCAACCGTGCATGACATAGCTGCAAAATGTTGCATGACCAAACCACTGAAGATCTGCAGTGATCCTACCCACAGAGAAATGTTCAGCCTGATGACCACAGAAAGTAGATAGGTAGATGGTAGGATGAGGTTGTTCAATTTTGAAGTTGGTAGGTTGATTCCTTGTTCACTTATACAATTTCCATTATTTTATCTGTACTCAGATTCCAAGATTTCCCGGTAAAAAATAAATTTCAGTGCCAAAGCAAATTCATCAACTGTGTTGGATTGATTGTCAGCTATACACATTCATACTTTTACCTTTGATTTGCATACATTTCAATCCACTCACTCGTTCATGCAAGGGAAACAACTTTGAATATTTCATAAGGCATGTTAATGCTGCTTACATTGCATTTCAAAGAAAAAAGACGGGGGGGAAAACATGGAGTCCAAATGAAGTTAATGAAGGATGCCGACATTTGGTGAGTTACACAGCTGAACATGCGTCCCCCTCCTGGGTCCTCCTCAGCCATCACAGATAATCACCAGTCAACTCAGCCTGTTGGAGACGCACTTAATTAATCCCTTCCCATCCAACCAGGGGCAAGAGGGGAAAGGCAATCCAGGGAGCTTTGCTTTGTGTACAATTAAAGATGCCCTTCCCTCCAATGTCCTCCTCAATCAATGGCTCAGGCGGACCAAAAAGCCAGACACATTTGGTGCAACTTCTAGAAATCGTCTGGGAAGAGAGAGAAATTTGGATTTATCGAATGACCTTCGGGGGCCTTCGGGAGCCCATCAGTCCAGAATCTATCACAATAACTTAGGTATCAGCTGTTGTGGGAACAAAACCGAGTCAGAGTTGCAGTAATGAATGTGTTGATGGTTGCTGGTTATGTAACATGACCTTTTTATATAGGGAAAAAAAACAACCTGCGAACATTACTTAAGATTTGAAAAACAGCTCAGCGAGTAGCACATGTCTGGCTTCCTTTCTGAATTAAAGATGTGGGATCGTCTTTCTCCCCGAGCTGAAGAATTGCTCCCCTACTAAATGGAGTTTAGTAGCTCTGAGTCACACGTCTCGCAGGCAGCAGCTCGACTAATGAAGTCATATCAATTCCGACCGGCGCGTTCAAACTTCATGCAAGTAATACTCCGAGATCTGTTTGCTGAGTAAATGTGTAAGCAACATTTCCTCTCCTTAGTTTACCGTGAAGGAGCAATTTGAGTTACTGACTCCATTTGACTTTATATGGATTTATGTGGATAAATAAGTAAATAAATATGTGTTTGATTGATTATTTTTTTTATGAAATCATTCATTTTTGGCAATAAATTGTGTATAATTTAGAAAGACTTAGTTTTCTCCATTTTAAATGGTATTACATTAATACACAGCATGCAATTTGTTTGGATGAAGTGCAATGCTGATCATGTGGGTTAAGAGTATAAAATCTGCTCTCTCGTCCATTTTCTGCAGGTTTTAGTGGTCGAAACCATGAGTCATCAGCAAAGTCAGCCCTCTCTCTGCTAGCGCCCGTCCAAATATTGAGCCCTGCTGCTCATCCCACAAATGCAGTAAGCTGACTTTAAAGTGATACTTCAACATTTTGGCAAATTGGCCCGTTTAGGGCAATTCCCTAGTCATTTAGAACAGCCTACTTACTTTTTTTGTGAGGGCGATCTGTTGTTTATTCAGCGGTGGGTCTGAGGAGAGCTTCACGGCGGACATAATGGAAGTGGATGGTACAGTTGCTTCCCTCGTCAAACTCATCAAATACACAATCCAACAACCCCAAAACAGTTTGGTGGACACGTTATAATCCGCACATTCACTTCGCTGTGAAACATTAATGCAAAATTACAAGATTGAGTGGTTTTTGCGAAGATTGCTAAGACGGAACTACTTACTAAACATGGCGTCTGGGCGTAGTGATTTCAAAAGACAAAGTAGTTCCCAGTATTTGCTTCAATGTTGTAACGCTACAATATTATTTGTAGGTGTTTTTCTATCGGTAAAGTCACAAACACAAGTTTTGAAAGTTCTCAGCTTGTTCATCGAATTTCATTACATGTCGTCTCTTACATGAATATCATCATTGCATTGCTTCTTAAAATGAGATAAAAAAATGGGGAAAAAATATGTAAATTTACATACTTCTCTTTAAATTAATTTCTTGTGATTGTTCCCACATTTGTGGGATGACCAGCAGAATTATGCCACTAGCCCCTCCCACAGTATGCCTCTCCCACAATTGTGACAGCCAATGCCTTTAATAAAGCTGAATTAATTTTCCAATCCATTCATTGTACTCGAGCTGAAAACTGTAAAAAGTGTTCATGTCCGTGTGCCGTTAATTCTGGTCCATGTCAGGTTTCATCCAGACTTTAAAAGCCTGCCGAGCCGCCGCCGGATGCCGTGATTCACCTCACAGCTCCAAGGCTGCGGGCCGATGGACGGGCGGCCGGCAGCAGGATTAATCTCAGACACTTTTCTAATTCTGCTCCTCCGAAAGCTGGACTCACAGGTTGAGACGGTTCCCTAAAGCCTCCAAGGAAATTCGCCACTAATTCCAACAGTTTCAGGACGGCGATGTCAGGTGTTGGCAGGTTGCATACGGAGCGGCCCAACAGATGTTGAGTCACAAATTCAACCATTTATTAACAGCCCGCTTATTGAAAATTTGTATATTTAACCCTTAATTGCCATCCTCCTGTTCAGTGCGAGTGTAAACACTTGCACTGAACTTGCACACTTTATCTGAAATTTTTAGATATGTACAGTTCACAACAGAATGATCAGACTTGTAAAATCCAAATTAAGGGAATTAGAAAAATGAAAGAAAAACGCAAATATTGAAAAAAATTATAAAATAAGAACTGAATTTATTATTATTATTATTATTATTATTATTATTATTAATTTTAATTATGTGATCATACTACATCCTCTATATGTTATATTCAGGATACAACTTCGAAATGCTTTTTAACTTCAGTCATTTTGCACTAACAGAGTGCCGGAATCGAGGCTGAAAGTTTATTGAAAAAACCAAAAGCTTCCTGGTATGTTGCCCCAAGGAGAGATTCTCACCCAGAAGATAATGTGAGAGCGTGTGAGCAGCAGCTGGGGAGGTTTGGGCCAGCAGAGGAGTCAGCTACAGTGACCCGAGCCAGATGGGCCGCCGCAGTCGGAAGGTTTCATAATGAGCGAGGCTGTGCCGCAACGCAAAGGTCGCCGGCTTCGGTCCTCGTCCAGACAATCGCAGGCTACTTTCACGTGTTCTCTCATAGTAAACTTTAATGAGTCGGGAAATGTGCCATCATCGTTACTGGTGCAGACTACAACCATCAGAGAGATCCAACCGGACCTGGAGTGATAAAACTTTCCCAGCAAAGTCAGACATGACACCGCTGCTTTTAGCATCAACAGGCTAGCAATCAGTTACGACGAAATTAGTTATGTTGACATTAAAGTTTCTCTTTGTGTGTAGCTTATTACTTTGGTTATACTTGAACGTATAGGGGATTTGACTGCTGGCATCTGTCAGGACTGTTTATTTTTAATGTTTTTAGCAATGATTAGTATTAGAGCCTAAATAACGTGAAATACACCTACCTTATTTCTGCAATTCCCAATTGCTATTTGGGATAAGGATGACTTAAGTATAATAACTATACTATGTAAAAAACAAACTGTAATGCTCACATGGTAGACGGTTGGGTTTTCATAATTTCTGTTGGATTTGAAGTGCCTAATTAGTGTGAAAAAGCAAACATTTGCTTTCTAATGACTGTAACTTGATTATTCCAAACAGTTATGGCCCATGCTGTTGCACATGGGCCAAAAATGTAAATATCTAAGAAGTAGAAGGGATCAGACCTCAAACCGTATCATCGCTGGACATCCGAGAATGCCTGCAAAGACAGGTTTAGGGGGTTATATTAGCAAACAAATCACGTCTCAAGACATTCTCCATGGAGCAAATTAAGGCGAATCAAGGAGGGAGCCACAGCGCCGAGATCACCTTCAAATAAATGGCTAATTAATTATTATCTGGAGGAACAGCCAGTCGATGCTTTACTGCCAGCAAAAGTTACCTTTGCGTCTGAATCAGTAATCACACTGAGGATCGGCTCCTCTTCTGGTTGTCAGTTTAGCTTCCAAGAGAAAAAAGAACGTAGAAATCTGAGTCACACTGAATCAGACAATAGTTTTGTTTTGTTAATAAAGTTTCACACTTTCTGCTCGAGAGACAAGAACTGTTTGTCCAAGGACGAGTGCATTTTGACTGAATGAGACTAAAGACGCAATTATATTATCCAGAAGTAATCTGAACCGTTATTGTCACACAGTTGTGCAGACATTTAAGACACAAAACAATGAAGTTTCCACAAAATGCATTTTGACCCTGCCATGATAGATCAGCGAGTTGTTTTTTTTTTTTTTTTTTTTTTTTTTTTTTTTTTTTGAATGAAATTGTTCTCTTAATAATGTTCAAGGTTGTGACAACTTTCTGCATTTTAACTTATTTAGGGTTAAAAAAAAAAAACAGGAATTAGATCCAATTTAAAGCACTTCAGAAACACTTTGACCCCCAAAAGCAACGCGTTACCTTTATTTTCAACGAAGACTGAGTTATCAGCTCATTGCAGAAACAACGTCATGTGTTTTTTGTGGCATCCGATGTGCTCTTTTGATTATATTACTGTGAGCTGTGAAGTAGCACTGCCAGTTTATGCAAATGTAATCACAGATGAAATATGTCAGAGCCTGGTGAGACGTGTGCTGTTTCTCTTTTTTTTTTCTCCCCCTTTTTCTCCATCCAGCAAAAGAGATAATAAACTGATGAGATATAATGGGGGAATCTTAAATCTGTTTCCCCCGCCTGTTGCCGATGGCTGATCCCATCTTCCTCAATCATGTGAGTCTGTCGAGCAGCCAAGTTAAGATATAATGTGACCTGAGATTGGCAGAATGGTTTTCTGCAGGACGGATTAGAGAAGGGAAGCAAAAAAAAAAAAAAAAAAAATAGGGGTGATTTAGCTTCAAATTAGCTTTGAGTTTTAAATTAGCATGCTGTTAATGGATGTTACATCTGAAACTGTAATTTGGTGCAGTGTCGAAGTTCAGACTTGGTCGTATTCCATCATCCTGCAAAACATTTATCTTTTTTTTTTTGTTGTTGTTAATGGAAACGGCACAAAAAATATGTCAGTGGGAAAAGTTTTCTGTAACTCAGGCCAACTTTGTAAAGATGCATTTGTGGGTTGAGCAGCAGAGCTGAGTACTAAATGTGCTGAAACCTCTCCTCAAACATCTAATAAAAATGGTACTTTAGTTATTGACTGTACTGTATTTGTAGCCTGAGAAACAACCATAGATAGCATCAGCCTTTCACCGCTTCCTCTTGTACTTCTGCATTTGTTCATCCCACAAATGCACATGAAAATTAACCAACTTTCTTGCAGTCTAAAATTTTTCTCAAACAGGCATTCTGAAAACCCCACTGTGTACATTTTTCTGACTTTTTCCAGCAGTATATTTAATCGGTCTTCATTAGGTTGCGCACCACTGCTGTGATCTCATAAAACGAATACATAAAGGGTCCAAGCGAACACTTTTAGTATCCTCTATCGGTGATTAAATAAAGGAAAATAAATCACTCTCCCACGTTCGGCGTCCCCTCTCAGGGGCAACGTTGCCCCACGTCACCGGCCTCACCACGGAAGAGCCCGAGTCTCCAAAGAGCTGTTCGTTATTATAATGGCCACACATGTCTATCACACAGTCACTCCCAAAAGAGCAAGAGCGCACGTCGTACGACTGCATGAACACGCTCTCTGGAAGAGCACGGAAAGTCATCCAACCCAGATTTATTACTCAGCTTTTGTGTCTAACAGAGAAGAAAATGTTTTGCCCTCAGCTAACACACTTGCTTATTCATCACTGAGTGAAAATAATAGTATTCATAATACTGTATTGTATTTGAAAGCACATTTAAGGACACCCTGATGATAAAACAGTTGAGAACAAGTTAATATATATATTTTTCTTTTTTTTTTGGACAGTGCTTTAGAGGCATGTGTCATCTGCAGAGCATTTGAATTATATGTTGTATTTGCAGAAAATATGGTAAAAGTGGAGGAGATAAACAATGAAGAGGATGGGACCGAGCTAAAACACCAAGCTAAATTGTGAACAACTTCATCTGAATAAATGTAGCTTGATCTGTTCACGTGTATCGGGACAAAAATCTGGTTTTTATCTTCAAATTTCTAATCCAGAGAGTTGGAAATGACACAACAGCTTCTTGCTACTTTGCAATGTTGCTTCGTTAGTCAGGTGCATCTGTGACAGACAAATATGCCATAACATTTCAGTTAGAGCTGAACAGTTTTTTTATGCAACAGACTCGACTTTGATAGAACAGATGATCAAAATATAAGATTTGGGTTTTTGAGTGTATTAGCAACTATAAGGAAATAAACAGGACATCTCCATAATGGAACAAAAATGCTAACTTCTTTGCTTTTGCACAAGCCAGAGCTGTTGTCCTAATTATGACTCTTTGTACCGTGTAAGCGTCATGACTCATTTTCTTGTCTGCATCCATACGTGTATTTAAACTGGAGCGTTATTGCATGCGCTCTCCTCCCCTGTTTAAATGCAGACACAAACATTTCTGGAGGCAGGGAATTCAATATAGCATGGTATGTATTTAGGAGTAACCCCTTTCACCTTGATGGCACGGCCCAATTAATGGCAAGGATAATTAGGCGGGTCCCGTTTCATTGGCCGCAGAGTGCGAGGCGGCGGCCCCCCATTATCCTGTTGATAACTGAAGTGTCCTTCCTTTCATCTCCTCTCTTAATGCCATCAAATACCATCACTGATTGTCCAATTTAGCGAGCGCTCTGGGAGCCGGCTGTTAGTCCGAGCATCACAAACAGGAGCTGCAATCAGCACACACACGCACACACACACACACACCAGCGTTTCTCTTCCTCTGAAGTTGGCCTCGCCGGACTCTGAGGTTTCATGCAGCAGGAAGCCAGGAAAAGGATCCCACATCTGATACTCGGAGTATTTCACTCTTAACTGCGGTGAAAGCTGAGTTTATCAGCGGATTCTCCCACATTAAATTATTGCAGCGTGGATAACAACAAGGCTTCCTCACACACAAATACACACACACACACACACACACACACAAATGCGCCACAAAATGAGGTCGGCGTCACATAACCTTGGAGGTGAGCGAGTCAGGAGCAACTGTGAGCTACTCGATACAGATTGGATAAATATAGCATCAGCACCCAGATACTGAGACGTGTCCACTGTGAAGTGAAGTCTGGAGCTTAAAGGAGATATCTGGAAATGTGGGAAGACATTACAACTGCACGCCACAACCACAACACAACCCACATAGCAAAATTAGTCTGGCCCAGTAGTGGCCCACACTTCTCACTTACACTTGGCCCACATACCGCAATGAATTACGGCACTTGGGAGGGCCACCTCTGGTTGCCACATATTGCCCATGATTGTGCCATGTCTCAGCCACCTATTTAGCCATATGTGGCCCTGTCCTGGCCCAGTGTTGGGCGAGGTAAGTTTTAGTTTTTCTCCCAGACGTCAACCACCTGTATGACCACAGCTGGCCCGAAGGAGGACCAGAGAAGTTTCAGAACTGGTTCCAGATGTCAGCCTCAACTAAACCGTAACAGGGCCACTTCTTTAATACACTGACTTGCCGTATTTGGCCCAGAAAACAAAATGCTCCAACAATGACAGTTTCAAATATTTATTTATTGATACAATTACAATATCATCTTAAAACAGTATATAAAATTAACAAGTTTAATACTATACATTTTTAAAAGCAAAGCAAAAGTTTTATACAACATATATACCACACTGAATACAAATGCCCCCCAAAAGTGAGATATGTAGTTGAAAACAGTAATGAAGCAGCAGAAATAAAGTTTGGGGTAAGTGGAAAACTTGTGAAGGACTGAACAAAGCGGAAGTTACTCTTACTGAAATGAATACAACAGAACAATTCGATGTAGTATAGTGTATAGTGGTAGTATAGAGTATAGTGGATGTTGAGCACATACAGGAGTCCAAACAGCATAGCAGTGTGAGTGTCCTTGATGCCATGCAGGATGATCTGATCCTCCTGCACCACAGCCAGCTCCGTCAGATCCTCCCCTTCTGGTATTCTGAGGATTCCCACGTTCAGTCCCCTCGTCATGTCGTCCTCCATATCTGTGGGCTCCTCAAAGATAAAAAGAAAAACAAAAAAAGCACTGTTAGAGTTACTTGTCTGCAAGTTCCAAAAAAGACATTTAACTCTAAAGTCCACTGGTTTGCTCCTGCTAAATCCATGTTGTCTCACATGGGTTTGTAGAGACTTTTGAGACTTGAAAAAACACACAATCACTGTAAATGCAAAGGAGAGCTAAACTTCTTCCATCATGACCATGGCTGGTTCTCTAGTGTTCAAGTGTTCTTCTGGGTTTCCCGTGACAGAAGTGCAAAACTTACCTGTCCATCTCATCCAAGACGCAGCCAGGTGGAGCAAATACGATGAGCTACAACAGAAAATCTCATATTAGTACAGTGACAATGGTTACAATACACTCAACAATCATAACTGTTTTGATTTTCTAGAGGCATGCACATACACTTGCCTACTAGTGCACTGATAATATAGTTTTTGTGTCAAATTCAACAATTTGCAGGACTTAAAAGCTGAAAAATATTTTAGGTGGGCTGAGGGCAGCAGCATTGTACTGTATATTCCTCAACTAAATTGAAGACTTGGACCTTTAATTTAATAAAAATAGTGAACACCATTTTCACTTAAAACTGAAAAATGCTTGTTTTTGAATTAGCCTTTTAATGTCAGAAACATGCATGGAATCTGTTCTGACAGATTTACAAGATTGACAGATTTAATCCTCCCGCTGCTGCACGCACTCTGCTCCTGCACCCCCACCCGCATGCCCCACGTGACCCCCCATTCGCGCACTCCTCTCCGTTGTCTGCTTTAATTCAACTGGCGTTTTCATGGTGCAGTCTGCACAGAGCAGACTGGATTCATGTCATTCACTGGGACAAGATGTGAACTGACATGTTTAAAAACGCAAAGAGTGTCCCGCTCGTTGTCTTGAGAAGCTCCAGTTAGCATAGCTAAAAGTTAGCTAAAAGTCTCACGTTTAGCCTTCTAATAACTTAACAATTTAAAGGCAAGAAAAAACCTCTGGGTAGTATTCATATCATACGGTGACTTACCTTTTCTGAATATGTGAGCGTGACTGAAGCCAGACTGAAGAAATACGTCGCGTGCAGCTGCAGAAACCGAAGGACAGCAGAACCGCCGGCTGTTTGAATGCACGTTCAACGTGCTGACGTCATCAGAAATGTCCAATGAGGAAAAGTATCATCGGTTCAAATTCCTAATTCCACAGGAATCGTTTTAATAAGTTTGGAAAGTTTTCTTTAGTGAACACAACATAAACATAACATCTTGAGTTATCACAACTGTTTCAATAATTTGAAGACCTGCTGACTAAAATTCTTAATTTATCATGACTAATTGGTAGAATTATTTTTAACGGTGTACAATTTTTCAAGAAGAAATTTATATAAGGACCAAGCAAGTAAAACTTGTTTATGGAAGTTTGAAAGATGAACAGGATTTTTTTCAATGTTATGGTTACACTCTAGAGGAAATTTTAGGCCTCCAACCAGATAGCATGGCTAGAAATAAAAATCCACATTTTTTCACAACACTTTGACACATTTAATCTTAAATTTTTTGTTTAGAATATCGAAGTCTATGAAGTTGAGTCCTTCATTCTCATATGTATTCACGACAACAGGTTTTTTCCAAAAATATTTAAAAAGCATCTTATCCATGCACTAGATGGTTTTATTATCAACATATAAAAAAGGGCTGCGTAGGTGAGTCTAGAGACTCCCTCTGCTTTTGATTTAAGTATTCTTGATTTTCAGTGATGCTGTGGATAATGCTTCACTTTATAAAATAGTCATGAATGTTGTACTTTTTTCAGATTTAAGTTTGAATAGCAAAAAATATATTATAAACAAATAGTAGGCTACAGCAGTAACAAATCTGTAATTTTGAAGTTATATATATTATGTATGCTATATGCTAGAATGAAAATGAGTGGTTTTAATGATAGTAAATGGGCCCAAAATCTTCTCCAGGAAAAAGGGTGATTTTTATTTGTCTATGATGTTATTGAAATGTCAACATACATTAAAAACAATTAAAATCTTTGTCAGATTTCACAGAATGAACGACATGAATGAGAGCACAAATAAATTGATCAGCCTCTAGAAGTAGGCCAAAAATATTGTGCATTAAAAGAGGCCAATTAAAGTTAATGGTATTTCACACCTGAAATTCAAGTTTTATTGCATTTGGTACAAACAATAATATCTGTCATTGTGAGCTTATCTTTATATGAAGAACAGACCCGGGCCGCATGTGGCCCACAGTTCAAATTTGATATGTGGGCCACATACTAAACTTAACATCTGGCCCACATCTTTTTTTCCACCTTAAAGTGATACCAACTGAATGCCACCTGTGGCCCACCGCTCTTTTTTGACACGTGGGCCACATATTAAACTCAACATCTGGCCCACATTCGGTTTGCCACCTTAAATACGGCACCACCTCCGCCACATGTGGGCCATGTTTGGTTCACATGCTGCATGCCAGTGCCGACCGAATGCCACCTGTGCCAGCTTCCAGCCAGATGTGGCCCAAGTGTCTCTGCTATGTGGGAACATCAGCATCATCTACATCGACATCAACTACTAAGAAAACTAACAATTACAGTGGCAACACAGTCTGCAAAAAGATCTACAACTAACATTGCAACTGCAAAATAACTACAATTACAATCTGCCACAATAAAGGCAACTATTACAAATTCTTCAATCCCCAAAAATCGCTATCATACTACAACAACTACAGTCACAAGAAATAAAGGGATTTTTGTTCATTGTTAGCAGAGTAAGTTATATAATTTATGTGCGTTGTGGTGCACCCTGACGAAAAAGTATCACTGCAATGGATCAACAACAGGTTATTTTAGGTGATGCAGTTTACTCACAGCAGGGGCCTTTGTGTGTACATTAAATTGGGTGAGCATATTCTTTATCGTCTCTGCAGGGCAGCTTTGTTTGACTTCATCCAGCCTGCTTCTACCTTCCAGTTATACAAGAAACCTTGGGAAATCCAACTCCGCCTGCATAATTACTGCAGCAGTGGTGGGTTCTGCTAATAGAAAGTTATCTAGGCCATCACACATGCAGATAGATCATCACAGTTCAGGGCTGATGAGCCGTTTTCATTAAATATTCCGATATCCTTTCAGAGGTGTCTGACAACGGCCATATTTTATTTGACGTGACCTGGAAAAGAACAACACAAATAGGTCCGTAACTGTCAGCGAGAGTATAAAGAGAGTCTGAAATGGAATCATTTATCAACAGGAGGGGAGGATGCACAATCTTTATTCTAGTAAATAAATGTAATGGGGACAAATACGTGATTAAAAGAGACGACGATGTAAAACTGTTACGGAGAAGACAGCTGAGCCAATAAATACCAAAACTAATTATACCGACTATTTTTAAGATTACATCAATCTCAAAATGCAAACACAAAATTACCAATTCCTTCACATTAAAATCCCTTCTATTACAACTTTTTTTTTTAAATAAATGCAATAAAAATATCTTTTTTTTAAAATAGTGTTCTCAAAATGAAAGTCTTCTTTGACAAGGCAATTTAAAGTTGCAAGAAAATATAATCAAATATTCAAAGGCAGCAGTTTTAAAACTCCTTGAACAAATATTTAGTAAATATTGAGACTTTTCAGCCCCATTTTCACGACAGTTTTGAAATAATACAAAACTTTCATTGCGTTTTTAGGGTTGGAGAAAAAAGTTTCGAAAGCAAAAATGCAAAACTGATTTTCTCAGTCAATGAGGATTTTGGTGACAAGCTCATTTAAACTTGCATTGAACACCTTGAGATTTTCCAAAAAAAAAAAAAAACTATTACTTTCAAAGTAAACAAAAAGTTTTTTCTTTCATTGCACACTTTAAACCACTTGTTTTTTCTAAAATAAAAGCCTTGTACAGAATTACATCAAATAAATTAAACTTTTTTTAGTGATAAATCCTGAGGTCTCAGCACCTTCAAAATAAAAGCATGTTTAGATCAGCAACTCCTGGAGGAGCTTATATCTGTTTAAATCCATGTTGTCATTGTATAACAGGAAGTGTCTTTAGCTCACTGCCGTTTCACAAATACCTGAACGATCCAGCATGTAACTGTGCATTTCCTGCAGATGTAAACATGGCGAATCTTTGCAAAATTGTACAGATTATTGAAAAGCAGGCGGGTGACCTGATGACCCTGCCCCGCTGCACACAGTGAGCGTTTCCTGATAAATAAACAGAGAAAGTGTTGTTTGTGTTGATGAAACAGTTGTGACAGAATTACCAGCGAGGGTTTTTAGTCTTCAGGGATTACACTGTAGTGAAGGTGTTGTTCACACAGGCAGATGTTATTTGTTTTTATTGTGTGCATGTGTGTGTGTGTGCGTGTGTGTGTGTGTGTGTGTGTAACAATAATAAAGCCGTGAACTTGACAGTTTTTCTCTATTCTGAAATGGTTTCACATTATTCTCAATGTGTTTCCAGTCATGTTGGCATCATGTTGTGTTACTTGTGTATTTTTTTATCGTGAGTTGTCACAGATGTCACAAGGTTCAAGGTCTGTATTGTCATATCCATCCTTCCACCCAGAAACGAGAAATTTGTTACTCAGGACCAGCAGTGTCTGGAGGAATGGATTTTTAGAGAAAATATATATATAAAAAACAACAACAACAACAAAGCATTCAGGTCGTGCAGCATTATACACGGCACATAATAAATTGTCCAGTTTGATGGCGTGTGCAACCTTGCTGTTTTGGCCCTGATACTGTGGAGTTGTCTTCTTTTGTGCTATGTATTGTGTATTCCTGTTGTTGTGTTTGTGTTGCATTTTGTCGGCCTTTGCTATGTGTAGTGTGGTGGGTTTTGTGAGTTGCGTACTTTGCTGCATGCTGCTGTGTGTTGTGTCATAATGCGGCTTTAAAGTATGGAATATTTTATTTGTGGATGTTTTCTGGAAGGTTCACACATAATTTATACGCCGCAAGTCTATTAACCTGTTAGGATTCAAGCTCCATCGAAATGAAGTAAAGAAACATCTTTGATGTATCTGTTAAGTGTGTGCTTGTGTTCACCCCTCCAAATATGAAATTCCCAACCAAGTGCAGCTTTATCTGTGGGGCTTATCTCAAGCAATATTGCAGTAGACACTGTATAAATCTCCAAACATTTTGTGTGCACATAAATATTGCCAGATTTTCATCTGCGGCATTTTGTGTTGCCCTAGAACAAGATATTAGGAGATTGATAGGAGCACAAGAAAACACAATACATTACGGAGACGTCGGCTAGAGCACCATTAGCATTCATAATCTGTATGCCTGCGTGTGTGTGTGTGTGTGTGTGTGTGTGTGTGTGTATATGTTTGTGTGTTTATGTGTGTCACCCGGTCTCGAGATGAAAACAACACTCGAGCTTAAGTACATCTCATTTTCATGAATATAAAGGCTGGCCAGATTGCCCGTGGTCTGATCACTTGAAGAGATAACATATGCATTAGAAGGATCTTAACCAAGGTCAAACTTTGAATATAAGGAGTTTCGGAGGAGGTCCTGAAGTTCGACCTGCGGTTTAATATGAAACGAGTGTCTTTGATGCGGTCCGAGATAAGCGAGACATGATGTATCGCATGTGCCAAGCCGCATCATTTGACTTATTTGTTCCGCCACCTTTTATATCCTGTTTCCAATAAATCTTTCATTGACGCGGCCTTATCGTGGCTCACCTGAAGCACGCCGGTTTGTTGTTTCACTCGAAGGAGACGCTTGAAGAACGGGGGTGGGGGGGGGGGGGCAAACACGATCCGGTGCTCCAAAAAGAGCGACTGAGGACGATTCTCCACCTGCCGAGATTTCAGGTGGGGAGGGGGCTGGAAGAGGGAGACACGGCGGGGGGAACGAAAGTGCTGATCCTGATGTAATATTGACAGGAGCTGAGCCAGGAGAGGTCTCCACGCCTGACACATTAAGGTCATATTACCTTCCTCTGACTACCAGCTAAAGATAGCACTTTCCACCAGTCCACGAGCCCTGTTGTTATCATGCCTGATTAAAAATTCATGCGCTTTTAATGTTAAACACGACAGAGGACAATGGAACGGCCACGATCGACATCGGGAACCACCTGCCAATCGCGCAGACTCAAAGCCCATTACGGTACGAACCATCAATACGCAAACTACAGACAAAACCACAAACGTTGGGAGGCTCCACATCCTCGTTTTGGAGTTGGACAGACAATGTCTTATTGAAGTGTCGGGGGCCAAAAATTCAATACGTCTTCTTTGCAGCATAAATAATGCATCGCTCGGCTCTCAGGGTATAAAGGAGAGGAGGTTATAAATATGAAACATATGAGTTGTATTGACAAGGAGCAGCCAAGCTGGCACCCGTCATCAGCGGGGAGACCAGACAAGTGTCCTCTGTCATCTCCGCCCTCTGAGGCTCCTCTGGAGGTCGCGTGAGCACGCAGAGTTTGCCAAGGTGAAATCCTCTCCCGCGGCGCTGTGGAACATGCTAGAACAAGCACGAGTTACTCAGAGAAGTGGTAAATAAAGTGTTTCTGAGAAAATATGTGAGGATTTATTTGTTGGACAGCTTGTATCTTCTGTTTGTCTCCTGGAAGTTCATGGATCAGATTGTAGTACCATAAGTTGCCACAGGGAAGAGGGGGGGCAGTGTTGAAATAAGAAGCAAACAGGGGCTGTATCATGCTTTTTGTAGCTAGTCTTCACCCTAGGAATGGCATTAACATGGCAATAGTTTATTTTTGGCGCTAAGGAAAAGTCATTTTGTGTGAAATAAAAGATTTTCTGGGGCTAATTCTGAAATCCGGAAGAGAAAACGCTCTGTTTCACTGAAAATCCCACCTCTCCCACTGTGGACTTTGACTGACAGTGAACTTCAACCAATCAGCGCTTCAAAACAAATACACTGGATAATTTTAGCTCTTTAGCTCTAGCTTCTCTACACGCAAAGACACGCGAAAACAGCGATTTCAGGGATACGGGAGGAGCTGTCTCTCTGAGCAGCAGAAACACGAGGAAAGCTCAAACACAGGCACGAAGGAAAAAAAAAACGCTGAGTACATGGTGAGTACATAACTATATAACAAGGTTAAAACATACAAAAAGTGAATTTTGCATGATACAGCCCCTTTAAGAGTTTGAAAAACCCATTGAGGTGTTTCACATCACTTTCAGTTTAGCCTCTTTTTTAATATTAACATCATTTTGATTGCTGACTTCCATCTTTTTGTCTTCTACTGCATTTTTTCAGTTTGTTGATTTTTAAACTTAAATTGATTACATTCAAATGCTCACTTGGCATTGAAAAGTGCAGGCAGTGATGTTTGCACATGTCACCAGGTCATCAATGGCTGAATACAGCCTGAACCGCTTTGACAACTAGCATTTAAGCATAATAATCAACACTGGAAAAAAGATTTTTGGAATACAGAAAGTACTGTGACTATAATAAATAGTTTGCAGCGATGAGCTGAATCAAGATTACAGACTGTGTCAGTAACCCCAACAAATTCATCTTAACTTGCACTCTCCAGTGCATTTCTGAACCATGACTTTTTTACTTTCCCTTCAATGCGGATGTTGTAGTTTCACAAAAGTCTATTAGAAAATATAAAATATTAATAAAATGTGTACCTTGGTAAAGAATGTCAGTGCTGCAGCAGCAAAATAATCTCTTAAGGGAAAACTACGGCAAATTATGGGGGAAAAAAGCCCACATGATGGAGGGAAACATTTTCTCACTGTTGATATTTTGAGTACTTGCCTTCTGATCATGATTGATGTGAAGTGAAATAAAAACTGACAGTTGACATGAAGCAGCACATGTTGACATTGAGGAAAAGCCTGTAATCCAATATGGCTGTGTGATGACATGATATGGAAATTACAGGAGCAACTTCACTTTCATTCCTTTTTTTTAATTTTTTTTTTTTTTTTAATCTTTTTATCATGAAGCGCGTTGGCCTATTGACATCTTAAAGCCAAATTTCAATATCTTTGGAATACTTACCCCAATGCCACATTCCATCATGCAACAATCGTGTTCATATATTTCCCAATTGTCTCTTCTTGGAAATCCATCATGATTTTTCTTCCTTTTTGCATCTTATATTTTGAAAAATTTGTAGAAAATCTGTAGCATTCATAATGATTATGATATTTTCAAGTATATTTCAAAAAGTGAGTAAAACTTTATATTTACTAGAAAGGTGGTTTTCTTCCTCTTGAGGGCTTCTGGATGTTGAGCTCTGTAACGCAGCTTTGCGCACCACTCATTTGACTTTACGTGAGGGATACAACTCTTTTTTTTTTTTTTTTCTGCCGTGACTGAACTGGTCTGATGGGAGAGAGTAAATATCATCGATCCGGGTAACAATTAGGGGTGGAAGCCGGCTCGCAGCCCGCGGCAGCTCCTTGAAGTCAAGTGGAGCTCTATTCCCTTTCCAATTAAGAGGAATATTGAACACATATCCTGCTTTTTTTTTTTTCTTTTCTTTTAAGATGTATTTGAAAGTCGGGTGAAGACAGAAATAGAGTGTGTGAGGACAGTGTTGCTTTAACTATATTTAAACACACAGACAATAATATTAAAAAAAAAAAAGAAGAAGAAAAACTCTCCAGAGATTCTTTGTTTTATTGAGGGTGTTTCGTGTCTGTTATAATGACAACATATTAAACACATCAGTTAAAATTGGTTTAAATAAGCTTGTTGCAGATCAGTCGTACTGGCCGATGGAACAATTAGTTTCAGCGTTGACCCCCCAATACTGCCAAAGGAAGCTAATTCAGTCAAATGCCGTTTACTGAACGGAGCAAATCTTTATCCCTAAAAGTGTTCCACTGTAAGTAACATTCCCATCAGACTGTGCCTCCATTTAAGTGTTTTCTGTTGCCATCGGTGTATAAATCTGATCTAATGTCATCTTACATCCAGATTACATCCAGATTACAGAGCATCTTCCTCTGTCCCACTAACAGTTTGTGAATCTTTAATGAGTTTTCTGCAGATTAGTTTTGTTGTTGGAAAAAAAGTTTTGGAGGGCCGATGTCTCTCTTGCTGTATTGTGATTTTATATTTTTGAATAGAAAAACTCCAATCTATCCAAGAAAAGAAACGGTAACATATACGATTATATATATATATATATATATATATATATATATATATATATATATATATATATATATATATATATATATATATATATATATATATATATATATATATATGTATATATATATATATATACATTTTTTTTTTTTTTTTTGTCATTTGTGCAAAGCCTGAATTTTTCATACAAAATGCTAATTTTGCTGTGATTAGAATTGTTTTGAAGAAATACGGCCTAATGTTTCTTTGTGGTAATAATATTTCTACTTTGTTCATGAAGCTAATTATTTTTAAGTTCAGGTTTTTTTCAATTTTTTTTTTTTTACTTTATCAGGGTAAATGAACTTTAACTTTATTATTCTAAGTAAGCAGTACTTAAAAAATGATTTAATCCCATTACTTAGTTTGAGCACACAATTTTAACTGTTTTGTGGTGTTATTTTCTAATACATGTTTTATTACTTTCTATCAAGTAAACAGTTTTCTTCAACTAAGTGATGAAAATTCAGCAGCAAGTAAGATGATCTAGTGCAAGAAGCAATAAATTCAGTCAAGTTAAATCAATGCTTTGTCGTATAGTGCGCTCACCACTTTCCTTTAAAGGTGCATTAAGGAGTTTGCATGTTTTTATGCGAAACAGTGCCCCCCTGCAGGCTTTGGGCATAATACAGCTTAGTGAAAGACTCGTCCCTGTGGCTTGCGTGCACGGAAGAGAGGAACTCCTTCCTCGCTCTTTCAGTAGCGCTCAAGTAAAATTTAAGTTTCTTTTACCTGGTGGGGTCTGTGCTGGAGTTGTGGCAGTACTAGAAGCCAGTCTTTTCTTACTTTCTGGAAGATCCTGCTCAGTTGTTGCTCACTAAGCATCTGGTGGAGTAATGGCGGACAAAACGAAACCTAACCAGCCGGACCGCGCATTACGTCATTCGTTTCAAATTCTCCCGCAAAAAATGCTGGTGCCGGAGCGGCACTGCAACTTTCAAGTGACAATTTAGCGCTGTTAGAGGTACTTGTAATGAATATGTCAGGGCACATTGTTTTCGATATAGTGCATTACAGTGTGCGTTTCACAATTATTCATTGCTGTTCACGGCGCCGCTGTTTCAAGCCGAACAGAAAGCGCCGCGAGAGAGTGATCTGTGCTCCGCACGCACACCACAGCTGGCTGTTCTCAGCTCAGGCTACAAGCTAAGCTCCACCGCGGTAAGTTTGAGCTCCAAAATAAGAACTCGTGATGTAAACGTGAATGAATAAGCTTCCACAAGCTAATTTGTGGCCAAGAAATAATAAATTGTGCGCACAAAGTATTAATTAGTGGCTACGAATTAGATATATCATTCACTGAACAGTCTATTAAAGTTAGCAGCATATTGACAGATGCGGACTTTCGGTCTCAATAACTCTTTAACAAGACGTCAGTAACACACAAAGGGCGCCTCCATCCCATCGTTGTGAGGTGGACTACATGCTACAAGCTCATTTTTATTAAAAGTGTCTGTCTATCAAGCGTCAGAAACAATATTGATTTCTATGAGCAGCCGGTGGTGCTGCGGGGTTAAGGGACCGTCTACAACTTACAAGACGCTACAGTGAAGACAAATACCACAAAAAAAAAAAAAAAAAAAAAGTACAGGGATTCGCTGCAGTGTCACCATAATCACTCCAACCTTAAATAATTCTGTACTTAAAGGTATAATACAGGATTTTGATTTCCAGGTTGATCACCTAAATAATTGGTGGGTCCGTTTGTCAATCATTCTGACGAGTTGGTATCGTAGGCGGTTCCATGTGCTTGCGCCCAATAAGCTTCTCCCTTTTGCGCATGCGCATTCAGAGTGTTTATGTAGCCGGTGAGCTTCTGAGCTAGTACTTACCGATGGCGAGTCTGACATAATGAAACTAACTGTTTCGGAAAACATGCTTTATGTATGAGTGAGGCCGATTGCAGAAACTGTACACAGAGCCGTGCACGCCTGGAGTAGAGGATATCGCGCTCGCACACTTCCGCGTTTCCTGGGAGAAGCAGGAGAGCCGGGCGGATGGTCTGGCGCATGCGCATTGTTCAAAAAGTGAGTAACAGACGTTTGACTTCGTCTTTTCAAGAAAATCCTGTATTAGACCTTTAAGTGTAAAGTTAAAGCTATTTATATTGAAAAAGGTGAAACTTATGTTTATTTGATATTGATTTCATTTTTCTTAAATAAAAGGTAAACATTTAATTTATTGTAGTTTTTATTTCTAAAATGTTATACTGGAGGAGCTTCCTGGATAAATAATTTCTAGTTTTACAGGTAGTACATTATGTACATGATTCTTAACAGTTTTTCTGAGGCTTTTGTATTATTTATATTGATATCGGAATTATATCGTATCGACCGAAATTATGAACTCTATCGTGATAAAATTTTTAGCCATATCGTCCAGCCCTATCCTTAATGCACCTTTAAAGTAAACAATTGCTAAAACCGTGAAACCCACTCAGTTTTTTCCACTGGTAGCTTCACTCTTTGAGCGGAAAACGACAGTAAAATCAACTTCAACAACTTCCTGCTGGCAGATAGAGCATCTTTGCCACTTAAACCTCTAAATTTGCTGCAGAAATAAATCATGTAATATTCACACTCTCATGTAACTTGCGTGTCAACGGTTGAAATGGAAACTTCACAATGATGCCTCAGTTCTCTCGTACACGACACAGAAATAATTGCACATAAATGCAGTAGTTGGCTATTTGAAAGCTCGTATTAGAAGTCGTTTGGTAGAAAGACGGTGAAGTCGGTGATTGATCAAGCAGCAGGATGACTCACGCTTTGGGACTGTTGGCTGATCTATTGTTAGCTTTCCTCCAGCTCATTTATTAGCTGTTATGCATTATATTAAGTCACACTGCAGCCCAGGACTGCAGGCGCACCTTTTTCTTTTTTCAGCATTGGCTCCACAAATAGGACCAAATTGATTGTTTCTTTCCATAATCAAAATGCTTAATATGATTTTGAAAGATCCTGAAAATAATATAATTAAAGTTTTATTTTAATTGTGTGAAGTATTTCATTAAAAAAAAGGCTAAAACACAATTATTTCAAAAGTTACAAGGTATATGACCAAAGTCATAGTTTCTTTTGAAAACACGTTTCACACATATTTTCCTTCTGTTGGTTTGATACTTTATTCTTTATTTATGTCCCTCTTTGATGTGGTTTGTTGTGGTTCCCTTGCTTTTATAATCCCTTGATAAAGTTTTTGCACTCTTGATTTTGGGCTATTGGTGCATACCTGTGTCATTATTTGTATGATTTCACATTTTTTCAGGATAATGTCAATAATACCTTCATTCAAATCTGTTTCATCCAATTTTTAGCAGTTTTTAATGTTATCTTTTGTAAAAGATATCAAATAAAACTAACTGGATTCTGTGAAAAACTAAGGACTTGATGTGAGAACCTATTTTAGCTCATTTCCCAGAATGTATAAAGCACTCGAGGTTAAGTTATTCCATCAAGGAATGCATGAAGAGGAAAAACATTTGGAAATCACTTCTATTGATTGGCTGTAGTTGTCTTGCTTTTAGTCCATGATTCACCTTCTTTTTCTCTGCTTTTCTCCAATCCCTCACAAGTTTCTCACATACCGAACTCATTCTGCTGCTCTCTTTGTGTTTTCTGCTACACATTTGATCATTTTTTTAGTTTAAAATCAGCTGTGTGAAATTTTTCTTGCTCTGTCAGCCAATTCCAGTAGTATTGGAGGCTTTTCCTGTGGTACTTTGTGATCGTACAGCAACATGTAGTGACCCCCAGAATTTGTTTACTGGTGTAATTCTTACTGGCCAAACATAAAGTAATGATACTTATAGCTGAGTAAAATATGGTAATTGATCTGTGAGAGTTCAGAGAAACTGTCACCATGATGGAGAAAACAAAGAAGACTGATTGGGGGCTAAAAGGGTGACGACCAGAACTGAGGAACAAATACAGAGTTCTGGAAAAGCAGCTGCTGGATCAAGAGGATCAACATTACTTAAATAAACAATGTGTCTTATACACTTTGTGTACGTATATGTAATATTCTCTTCATGAAAAACTCAGGTGCAACTTCTATTCCAGAAAATACGGTAATTAAAAAAAAGTTTATTCTGTGAGTTGCGCTCAAACAGTTAAGTCGAGAAAATACTGTAATCAAGCTCTTCAAAGTCATTTGTTTTGTTTTTTTCCCTCAGTAGTTGTGGCACATATGTGCAGCCTGGATGGGAAGACGGTGCTTAGCACGGAGAGAAGAGGCCATTGTGTTGCGGGATGTCTGTGTTGAGCTACAAGCGACCCGCCGAGCATTTTATCTGGCCGCGCAACCTGGCCGGATGGCTTCCTCTTGGCATGCCGCGCTCGTGACTGTCCACTTGGCCCGTGGCCCGGGGATATTTGGCCGTTTGCAGGGAGCAGAATCACCCCATCCCCCTATAATTCCCCTCCTTCACTCCGCTCCCTCGTTCGCACTCGCTGGCCACATGCCTAAGGACAACTGCAGTGCTTTGTGTGGCCTGGCGGGCCTCTTTATACCGGTTTCATGGCCGCGGCTGGTCGGGAGACAGTGCCATGATAGCTACAGACAAGAGCACAATTATACAACGTTGTCAGTCAGTCACTGCAAGGTGGCTTTTTTTTTTTTTTTTCCAACGCACGAGACCCTATCAGCTGTGACTTACCAAGGCATCGGTGTAATTCAATTGTGGCGATGGCCTTGGTTGGTGCAGACTCAGGGGACATACAACGGCTTATTATCCACCTCTCTGACTGTCTATCAAATTGATAGCTCACTCTTAGTGGCATCTCATTGACATTGTGTTGAATGTCCTGTGTCTGCCCTGCTTAATTGAACACAGAATTACCCTATTTGGACACGCTTAGCAGAATGAAGCTTAACGAACGTAGAAAATAGGAGATGAGATCGGGCCTGACCTCTGGAACACACTCCATACACAAAAGCTCGAGGCGGCAGCCGCAGAGATTATCTAAAGTGGGGGTGGAGTGAACATTTTGTAATCTGTCAAATGCTGGCACTGCAAAATACACAAAGTTGATGGCCTTTTCTAATATGTAGCACTTTATTTTTTACCAGAGCAGATGGATGGACCCTAATGTGTACTCATCTAATTAGGCTTTCAGGGGGTTAAATGTGGGTCAGTAGGTATGCAATCAGCCTCTGGAGGTTAGATGAGTATTCACACACCTTAAAGGCACAATATGCCATTCTTCTGTTGTTGTTTAACATAATAAACAGCATTCTTCTTGATGGTTTTGTGTTTTTTGTCTGAAATATTACTCATATGTGGCACATTGGAGGATAAAATTGCATACGGCATTTTTGATGGACAAGGGTCACCAGAGGGCAACAACAGGGAGATAAGTGCAGAGCTGCAGAATGATGCCAAAAACCACAATACAAATGCACGAACAGAGAAGCTGCAACATGAATTGAAGAGCTGCAACACAAATACTAAATCTGTGAAACAAATGCAAAGACAGATGCAAAACCTGAATACATGAAATGCACAACACGAGTGTAAAAGTTGAAACATAAATACAAAGATCCTTGGAGCAGTGAGTGAGCACTGAGCTGTTTTAGGAGTTTGGGAGCAATTATTTTTGCATCATCTTGAGCATCATGTTGATCCTTCTGGGCCTCTGTAGTTTATGATGAGTGAATCACGAGTGTAAACTAAAAATAAAATATCCACTATCATCAACACTAAAAGGTTCATCCCTTTACACACCTCATCTGAAAACATGCGGAACCAGCGCGGATTGTAATGTACTTCAACTTTATTTAAGAGCATAATTCTCCTAATGAGGTGTGAATGTATGGATTAGTTGTCATTCCATAAATTCATTCATTAAAATGCACTACATCACGTTGTTTCGGCCACAGCTTGCCAAGACAAGGCATCACACCTGACAAAGAGCTGTCATCCATTAAACATATGGGATATGGGCTCACTGGCCTTCCTGCGAGGACTTGGAGAGGGCGATCGATCCCACTCTGGAGTTTGTTCTGTTGGCACTGTACACCACTGCAGCCAGAAGAAAGTTAGCTTAGCTCCACATAAAACGGAGGAAACAAACAGCCTCTCTGTCCAAAGGCTACAAAAACTGTCCATGTGTGCACCATTAAAGCCTCCCATTGTAAGAGCACCATTTGGTGCATTTCATGTGGACAGTAACTAAAGTGTGAATCATTTTAATGGAAGTTAAATGTTTCTTTGCCAGAAGCTTCTAGACACTAAAGCGAACATATTTAGCTTAGATGTGTATTTTCTAAATGTTGTGAAAAACCTGAAAGATTTCACTTGAAATCTTGTCATGAAAATGCGGCCTAAAAAGTTTTGAAATAAGCAAATGAAATCAGCTGCAGCCATAAGTTCTATATGTTTTGCCATAGTAACGGCAACTGAAGCTAGAATGCTAACATCTAGTAAATCCAGCATCAAGTCTGTCTTCAGTCCAAGAAAAAAAAAAAAAGTGTCAAATTGAATCAAACGTGGGATAAATTGGGACCTAAAAATGAAAAAAAGAAAAAAAAAATCTTTGCAAGAATAAATCAGATATTTCAAGAAATAAATAAAATATTAGTTTTTGCACATGCAAACCAATTTAAAGAGTCCATTTTTTTTAAATGGAGTGTTTTAAATTCTAAAGAAAATCATTCATGCAGTGCATGCAACAACAGCAACAAAAAAAAAAAGAAAAGAAATCAAAATTTAAAAATCCGCACATGAACTCAAACACTTAATGGCATGTTTAATATTTGAAAGATTTTTTTTTTTAGTTTATTCATTAATTTATTTTTAATGATATTGATTTAGGACTCAAATACCCCTGGGGTGCCTTCAAAGACCCCGAGGCCTGGAGGAGGTACACACCCCCCCATTTGAAAGCCCCTGTTTGTCCAGCACTGCCTCTCATAGTGTTTGGAGCTCCTGCTCTCTGGAAGAAATCCTCTGTATGCCTGAGGAGTCCTCTCTAGTGGCTCAAAGGCCTCTGCTGCCCTCTGCCGGCGCTGCGTCGCCATGGAAAACAAAGCTCGGAACATACTTATTCTCTTTAAGTCTGCTGCATCCAGGTTAAAGGTCGCATGGGAGCTGGAGTACAAGCACATGTGTACACACACCGATTTACCATAATTATTCTTCAAAATAAACCAGTCAGGTTGGAATAAGACTTTGTATGGCATATTCTGTTGAAACTCTTATTTGAGGCGAATCTGCTCCCTTCCGCTATGTTTGAGTTTGTTGGAATTCTTTGATTGCAGTTTGGTTGTCCTTTTACAACAGTGCTCTGAACCAATTAAAAAGGTGAAGGTGAAAGGTGAAACTTTAGGAAAACACTCTGGCTCCATGCCAATGGGAGAAAACAAACCATTTTTTTAAAATGCACAGTATGTCTCTGTGAAAATGGGGAAAACACAAGTTTTTCCAAACATTGAACATGCACACCATAGCTGTAGGAAATAGTTATTCTGTGCATGTTTGAGCAGATGGGCAATAACAACATTAGGCTCCAGAGTATCAGGACATCCAGTCCATACTGTCCCGGGACTTGGTCGTTTTAGAGTTGAGTCGCCTGTACTGGAAACCCAACTTGGTCCTCCCTCCATATGAATGTCTTTGTACACAGAAGTTTATGGTATGTTGCTCCCACATGCATGTGTGGTTTTATTACAGAGACAAACAGCAGCACCGGCCAGTGGTCTGGCATGGAAACAGAGCTGTGTGAAGGTGAAGCCCTTCTCAAACGTAAATGCGAATATTATGCCTATCCCATTTAAACAGTAAAACCAGAGTGATGGCCTAGTGGTAGAGCATCCGCCTCACAACCGGGAGGTCGTGAGTTTGCATCCCAGCTGGGTCATACCAAAGACCTTAAAAATGGTACCGACTGGTGAAACCTGGCTTTTCAGGTTGTCTCAGCAGCCTTTCACAATTGTCTCAAAACTGACTGGATGAATTGAGGATCCATTCGGTTATGAAGCCGAGGCTGAACAGTTTAGCTGCAGTGATCACTTTATACTGAGTAGTTTTAATCTTTTGGATCACAGAGGACAGATAAAATCAATTATTTGCTTTTTCCTCTCCATGAGACTTGTCAAATCTTTTAAACAGCACTAATTGTCAAGAATAGATACACAACACAAATTCTTTTCCGTCAATCAATGAACCATATTTTAACATGTTCAACCACACATGCCTGTTTTAATATACGACACAACTAAATAGTTTTAAAGTAGTTCAAATGACTATTTGAGCATTTTAGTCTCAGACTCGTCTTTGAAGTTCTTCCAGTCTTTCTCCCTTTCTCACGTTCTTTGGCAGCCTATTTTCAGGCTTTCTCTTTTGCTCTTTCCAACCTGACCTTCTCCTGGTAGCTCACGGAGGAGAGGTCATGCAAGGTTGATCATTTGCTCAGTGAGAACCTGGACTTCCTGTTTTGTTCTCTCCTTGCCCTCCATCCAGTCCTTCTCTCTGGTGATCCAGATCACTTCTGTGTCTTCACCTTGTTTGAACAGTTGTTCTCTCTGCTGAATGGCCTCCTCCTTATTCTTTATTTCACTCTGTAGCTGTTCGTCAGCTCCTCCTTTTCCTCCTACAATTTAGCTTTTTCCTCCGCCAAACTGCTGAAGCAACGGTGGAGGTAGTTGTACGCCGCAGCCCGCTGAATGCTGGAGTTGTCGTCGTGTTACGGATGGTCATGGTGATGTGGGTGGGGCGTGAGAGATGACAACCCCGTTGAATATTCTCCAGAATTAATTTTCCTGCACAAGAGATTGAAAAATAGTAGTAGTAGTAGTAGTAATAATAATGATAATAATAATAATAATAATAATAATCGCATTAACAATTGCCTTGTGAACACTTCTACCATGCACTGTGTCCAAACATTTAAACAAGACATGCTCATCCAAGCTGCATTGCAAGGATATAAACGTGGCTTTACTGACAAATGGTGCCAAAAAAAGGAACCAAAAATGTCCATAAAACTTAGAATAAAAGTCAAAACAACACAATACAGCTTCCCAACATGATAATATTGAGTTGATTTGAAAGTCCTTTATTTGTCCCACGGGGGGAAATTGCAGTGTTTCAACAGTACAGAGAAAAGAAACACAAATAGAAGAGAAACGTGAAATGTGAAAATTTACAAAGCCCAACCGTACACATATATAATTAAATATTTAAATAACAGATATTCACTAACAGATATAAATTAAATAGACATTTAAAATAGACATATCTGTACAATGTAATGGTAACATAAATTAAATATAATTTAAAGATACATTTAAGACAGACATGTACAATATAGTAGGAAAAAGTGGGAAGCACACAGGAGTTTCACAGAGCTGAATGGATGATGGATGAATACAAGACAGTAAACAATATACATCAAAGATTTAAATGTAGACTACTCATTCTACAGAGAAAAATAACACATTTTCACAGTAGCACCTCATCCCGCGATTACCCTCAGAAGTACAGCTCAACACTGAGGAGTAAACAGGAGAAACTACGGAAGTCTGGGTGGAGCTACGGCAGACTGGGAAGTTCAAAAAGACTGAGTGCTGAAGGAGATTCCGTCAGGTAAAATAAAGGTAAATGAAAAGAATCCATTGAGATTAAATTCAGAAATACTCATTAAAGCAATAAATAGAAATTGAAAATAATGGCTGTTAAAGTACATTTGTAACTGTAATGGTAGCAGGGTGATGCCCGACGCATCTCCTGTTTCTTTAATTCTGAACATGAAAAATAGAAATTAAGCAATGGATACAATGAAAATCGAAACTTTACATGCCTGAAATGAAGTAAAACTCTGTTTGAATTTGGCTCCATTTTATTTGGCTTTGTGATTCACACAATCACTGGAGAGCCGTTCAAGGCCTCCCTCTAGCCAGTAACTCGCCCCTGTTCATCAACAGCCGCCTGAACCGGAGACATCTTAACAGGACTGCTCCCTCACTAGTCAACCCCTTTCTGTGCCGGAGTGGCTCCTTTTCAGCCCCAGCTGCTACTGGAAGAGAGAGAGAGATAATCAGCGATTATTAGTCACAGGTGTTCCCCTACCTCTCTTCAGCCACCCTCCCAGGCCAGTTGCACCAACTCTCTCCTGCGTTTGAACTTCACCACATACCCCCACCGCCCAGTCCACGCTGGGGACCTATCCAGCCTATCGAATTCCCCCACCCCAATGCAAGCGAAAGAGGAAGTCCACCATAGCCATCTGTAGACCCAGCCTGTGGACCACCTTGAACTTAATGCCAAGCTCACACCAGATGCGGTGCAGGTCCGGTCCGACTCTGGTCCGGACACTGCAACTAATCAGTCGCCATTAAAATCAATGTGGTGGCTCACACCGCCATGTTGTCGTTGCGGTCCAGTTCCGGCGCCTTTGCGGAGTGCATCCGACACTCAGTAACGTTCTGCAAGGATCTTATTTTTCTGCACGCCCTACCGGATCAAGCTCAACAGAAGCAAGTCGGGTGCCGGAAAGATAGTAGATATGTGTTCCAAAATAAAATCTGTATCGTGTTTTTGCCGCACCATTCTCTTTTTAAATTCTTCTCGCAGAATACATAAGAAACAATGTGATGTAATCATTATATGCATTAGAAGACTGAACAATTTTGCACTTAGTCGTAAAAGACGCACTGGATTCAGTGTGAGTGACAGTGCTGTGGTGATTCCGTACTGTAGCCGGACCAAACACGCACCGCATCCAGTGTGAGCCCAGTGTATTGTGAGAGCTTCCTGCTGATGTACAGCATGAGGCAGTTACCCCCCCCCCCCCCCCCCCCCACCCCCCCCCCCCACCCCTCGAGACCACTCCGCCCACATGTCACTATAAATAATCAGGTTTTCAAGGTAGCATGAGGTCGCAACACCTGGTCCATGAGCTGCAGGAAGGAGGCGAAGAGATGGTCATCATAAGTGACACCCTAATTTGCAGTTCAGCCAGGTAGGACATCCCCTGCTTTTCAAAGTAAAAGCCCACAGTTTATTCAAAATGACATGTATACCCTAGAAAATGGACATGTAGAAATAAACCAGGATTAGGGTGCCATGGCTTTCAAAATAAAGTCCAGAACTCCTCCAAATTAAGTCATTCTTAATTAGGGGTGTGAATCCTAAAACTCACGATTCAGTTCACTTACGATTTTTGGGGGTGACGATTCCATTCAGGATTGATTCTTGATTCAAACCAATAATCAATTGACAATTGATGCTCTTTTACTAAGCAAGGGTACAAATTCCAGGAATAGCGACATTCCTCTTAAAGCTAGAAAGAGCGCTAAAAAATGTTGATATTACTTCCAATAAAACTAGAAATTGCAGCTTTACAAGGTTTATCGTGATTCACAAATTGTATCAATACTTGAAAAATAAATGATAACTGCTCAGCTTCTGTTCACTAGAGTAAACAAATACCCACTATCAGTAGGTTCAAAATAAAATATTTGACAATTTCTCAAATTTTTGTATGGAAAAATGTAACTCACTCACTGCCATTGACTTCTGTAGACGTCAGTTATGTCTTTCAGTGGACAGTTTGGAGGGCCTTGTGCATCAACTTCTGAATTGCAGACAATTTTAGTGTAGTGATGACCTGAAACTGCAGGTGGCAGTGTAAACTCTTTGGATCAGAGCTGAGCTGATGATGGCATGAGGAGAAAGCAAGAAAGAAAAAACATGATCAGAGACATTTAGGCTGCACAGAGTCGATCGGCGTGTGAGTTGTGGTAGTTTTACTGGCTAGATGTTTGGATCAGATGACGGAAAGAGTGATCAGGATGAACAGGAAAAGATCAAAATCATCTCAAGCTTTGCAGTGAGAGTTGGTGTGGCTTAAAGGTGCATTAAGGAGCTTTACAACCTTAAAAATACTTATTTTCCACCATAAATATGTTCCACATTTTTAATGACGTGTACAATGTGCCCTGACATATTCATTACAAGTACCTCTAACAGCGCTAAATTGTCACTTGAAAGTTGCAGTGCCGGTCCGGCACCACAATTTTTTTGGGGAGAATTTGAAAGGAATGACGTAATGCGCGCTCCTGCTGGTTAGGTTTCATTTTGTCCGCCATTACTCCACCAGATGCTTAGTGAGCGACAACTGAGCAGGATCTTCCAGAAAGTAAGAAAAGACTGGCTTCTAGCACTGCCACAGCTCCAGCACAGACTCCACCAGGTAAAAGAAACTTAAATCTTACTTGAGCGCTACTAAAAGAGCGAGGAAGGAGCTCCCCTCTTCCGTGCACGCGAGCCACAGGGACGACTTTTTCACTAAGCTGCAGGGGGCCCAAGGCCTGCAGGGGGCGCTGTTTCGCATAAAACATGCAAACACCTTAATGCACCTTTAAATATCAATTCTTGTAAATTTGGGACGGATTTAGACAATCAGTAAATCATAACCCTGTTTCAGATGTGAATTGACTTTTTTTTTCCTTACATCCATATTCTTTATTCAAAATTACTGATAAAACCTGCAAAATAATTTCAGTAATTTTTAAATAAGGTGTCAATTCTCACACAACACAATTTGGGGGTGTGTTTAAGGCCAAGCTCGCCATGTACAATGACTCAACTGCAGTCCCAAGATCATTCCCAGTCAAGGCAGTCGAGGCTGGTATTTGACCTCTTCTTTTTTATTGGTAAATGTGTTCTCCCCTTTATTTTTGTTTAGTGTTCAACTTCTTTCTACAAGGCATCATTTGCTTTGTTTTGTTTTTAATTACATTACTTTCAAGATTTGCTGTTTTTATGTGATATTCTTTTGATTTGGATTATTTGTTTTCCATAACTTCTCATTTTTGAAGCCCTATAAGCTGCATTTAATTTCAGACAGTTGTCAGAGCAATAGAAACATATTATTGTATCAACATGACAAATAATATTAATTCTAACTACACTCTAAAATGAATTTGAATGAATGAATTCTCTTTTTTTTTGCATAGTAATGTTCTGCATTATCTTCCTCACATTGAGAAGTGTCTTTTTCTCGGTCACATCTTCTTTTATTTACGTGTACTTTAAGCATGTTAAAAGCATCAAACAAAAACTAAAATTCAGTGTTATTCCAGGGTAAATGTTGTGTGAAGGAGCAGCATTTACATGTTGTATCCTCATTCTTCCAGGAGATGGAGCCAGATACTAAATTAAAAAACTCTTCTTTGCACGTGATGAAGATTCCTAGGAGCTCAAACTGTTGGAAAATGACTGGAATGGAAAAGCTGCAAAATCCCTCCAGTGTTGAACTGAACTCTCTTCTTGTGACAGATTTCCCTCTTACAGCGATTCATCTTCAAAAAACCGCTGCATCGTGTCATCCACACACGTGTGAAGTGACTCTAACCAAAGCTGTAGTGGAGGATCTCGGGCCTAATTGGCATCCTCACATGTGCGCGCATACACACACACACACTCGCACACATCTGCAGTTTATAAAACGCCACACTCGCTGCAGAGGCGTCTTCACGCTCGGTGTCAGGTGCCGTACGTACATCGTGTTTGCATGCAGGCATGCACTCGCCACAACAAAGACAGCATTCACCGTTTTCAGCACAGCAATTACGTTTCCTCCCCTAAGAAAATTATCCAGATGGGTTTGAAATATGCAACAATTTGTTTGGTCATTAAGATGCCTATTCAGAGCTGCTTTTGCCTGTAATTATAACAAACTAGGCAGTATGCCATGTCACTGATGCATTCCCTTGTGCTCACAAGTAATTTTCCTTTCCTGAGGGTAGGGGGGGGGGGGGGGGGAAAGGCGCCTTGTTCTGTGTTTTTTATATTTTTTATTTCAATGTTCAGCCCACGTCCGTAACTACTCGCCATTCAAGCTCTGTGATTTTTAAAAACCCGCCTAAGTGCCTCCAGACTTTGTTTAAAAAAGAAAAACGTCGAGAAACGTGTGTGTGCTTTGTGAGGAGTCCGTTTGTTTAGGAAGCGGATGTAAATCCGAGAGGCGGAGCAGGTGTGACGTGGTGTTGGGACCCCAGGACGTGGCTAAGCTTCACAGTGGTCCGCTCTGGCTCGCACGCATGTGACACTCCTTCCTGAGGTGTGCAACCTGGCCAAGAACTGTGTTTAGTCCAGACACACCCGGCGTGTCGCGCTTGGATCTTTCCTTTCTCGGCGCCGAGCCCGAATCCCCAAAATAAGACAACAAAAAAACAAAAAAGAAGAAGAAAGAAAGTTGGGATACGGAATGTATTAGTTTGTGTGATCTGAGCCTCCTGCACTCATCGCGTCGGCAGCCAGTGGATTAGCTGGCTGTCAGTTTGTTTGTTTACTGCTTTCCGTCTTTACTTCATTCGGCTCGCTCTCTCTATCCTCTGACCTCCAACCGAAACAGCAACGTCTGCACCTCTGAGTCAGGCCTCTTCCCAGTAAAAGGGAGTTCATGCTTGCTCAAATTGAGTTCAATTGGAATAAATGAAATAAAAACAGAATGCACTGCAAGAGTTACGGCGTTGTTTGAAGTGGACCCTCTAGGAAGGCTACATCCCCCTTCCATTAACCGATTGTACAGTTTTATATTAACTTCTGGACGTTTTTATATCTTACATTTACTGTCAATGTGGTGCACTGATGAGATAACAGGTTTAATGCTGTTTGTACTGTGACACTGACAGTAAATATTCCAAGTAAATACTCCAAGATCCTGATTTGTGTGGACAAAGCAGGAAAGACGTCAGACCGCTATGATTTTTAAGCATGATAGTGGAACAACATGTAACAGATGCTCTTCTTGGAATTTTGTTTATGCTCAGTGTGAACATATGCCTGAACTGATTGAAGTTTATTCTTTAGTCTTTGCAATGTTCCATTGATGTACAAATATAGACATTGTCAGACATCTATCGACAACACCATGTTCACCATTGTGAGACATCATGTCTTCTTTTCACAATGTTCTATAGATTATGAGACTTATTTCTATTTCTAGATTTTAAAGAGAGAAATATAATTCTTTAGGAGAAAACATTCGACTGCAGGCATCGTTTCTTTGTTGTTATCATGCGTTTATTTGTGCCACATTTGCAAGGAGCATGCATGTGTGGGATGAGCAGAAGAGCTCAGCTTCTGGCTTTCACCCATGTTATTCCCAATCCTCTTTCTTTGCAGTTGAGTTTCTGTTGAGTCTTTTCAAACAGGATATGTTGGCAAATGTATCCTTTAGTGTTGAAAGAATTCCAGAGAAGAGCTGGATGGAATTCATTGGATTAAAGGATGATGGAGAGTTTATTGCGGATGAAGTTAAGATATATTTTAGAGAATTCATAAAGAGCATGGTCCTCATGGGGGTCTTCAGCCTGCTCACACTCTTTTGGACACTTGAATGGCTCGCTCTCCGTAGTTTTGAGATAAACACAATACAGAGTTCAACCAAAAAATAAAAGCTATTTCACTTTGGCAGAGACCATTTGCCCACTTTGTGTGACATGCTCATCCCACAAATGCCAGTTTGCGGGAAACATGAAATCAATGTATGTGTGTGAATCTGTGAAGAAACATTCTCACAGCAAAGAAACCCCTAAAAAGCACAAATGCCAGTTCTTTTCGTGCTTAGTGTTTGCTTTACAGGCTCAGATGTTTTTACTCAACAGCTAAAACGTAACATCGCTTTCAACTTTTCAGTTTATGAGTGTAGCAATGACCGTTTTTAATGCATTTGCACAAGAACTAAAACCTAAAAGGTCCACCTGTTGGGTTTCTATTGAACGACAGTATATTTGCATTTTCCACTGACACTGACACGTGTCCAATTGCTAAGAGTTGTTTCACGGACCGTGAGTCGCAAAAGGCTTTGCAAGGAAAAACTTGCCTTCGGTAACATTTTCACCTTAAAGCGATACTTCAACATTTTGGCAAATTGGCCCGTTTAGCGCAATTCATCAGTCATTTCGAACAGTATACTTACTTTTTTTGTGAGGGCGAGCTGTTGTTTATTCAAAGTTGAGTCGGGGAAGGTTTTCAGGACGGACACAATGGAAGTGGATGGTATTTTGGTTCCCCCTCGTCAAACTCATCAAATACACAATATAACAACCCCAAAACACTTTGGTGGGCAAATTATAATCCGCACATTCACTACGCTGTGAAATATTAATGCAAAATTACGAGATTGAGTTGTTTATGCGAAGATTGCTAAGACGGAACTACTTGTCTGGGCGTAGTGATTTCAAAAGAAAAAGTAGTTCCCAGTATTTGCTTCAGTGTCGTAACGCTACAATATTATTTGTTGGTGTTCCACAGCGTAGTGAATGTGCGGATTATAATTTGCCCACCAAAGTGTTTTGGGGTTGTTGGATTGTGTATTTGATGAGTTTGACGAGGGGGAACCAAAATACCACCCACTTCCATTGTGTCCGTCCCGAAAACCTTCCCCGACTCAACTTTGAATAAACAACAGCTCGCCCTCACAAAAAAAGTAAGTATACTGTTCGAAATGACTAAATAATTGCGCTAAATGGGCCAATTTGCCAAAATGTTGAAGTATCGCTTTAAGCTGAGATGCAGGCAATGTTAAGAAATTGGATGCATTAAGTATCTGTTGGTAACTTGTTTGGGGAAATGTTGTGCGAAAGAGGACAATTTAAAATAGTCGAGGTACTGGACAAGAAAGACGGAGAAAGAAGAGCCTCGGGCGGTCTGCCGGTGCTGTCACATCTTGTCTGCATACCAATATTTCACCTGCATTATTGATTGCAGTACTTTGCATCTTTTAGTCCTTTTGCAGCCACAATAGACCCATAAAAAACATCATGCATTATGAATTGTGACACGAGGCCTGTTCTTAAGAACAGTGCAGGGGGCACGAAAACATCCTAAAAATTGATGTCTTGAAGTTGCGGCATCAACCTCGTGTCTGCAGGCTGTCTCTGATGATCTCAGAGCAGCTGTGCACAAACAATCTGGGGAAAAGGACTCGCTGAGTCGGCGCTGGAGGTCAGGCGCGTGGTCTCTGAGCGGCAGGGAAACCGTCTGAGGGATGTTGTTGATTTGACTATTTAAAGATGCCGTGTGACTAAAATACTTCAGTGAGAAATCAACGGAAACCGACAACAAACAATCCAGAAACCTGGCTGCAGCTTGGATGGTGCGCCGTTCATCCATCCATCAGGATGTTGATCATTTCACTTATTTGAAGGCTGGCATTTCTCAAATGCACCAATTCTATATCAGTCAGAACTCCAAACAAGCAATATAAAAGTGAAAATCCTAGCTCCAGCTTGTCTAACACAGTTTTATTAAAACTGCAGATGCCCACATGTATTATTCCATGTGACATGTTAATGTCCTCCTCACATCAAACAGGATATGTTCCACTTAAGCGCAAATCAAGCAGCGATATGCCAGCAGTTGGCAGGATGGGAAGCATTCATTTTCTTCCAGCCTGGAAAGCAAACAGAAACACAGAGGAGAGCAGATGACCTCTCGTCTGTGTCGGGGGATCCACGCAGGTGACTGTGGTCAAATTAGTGGCAAGACATGAAAGACAGCGGCGATATGCTATTAATGAAACGATGGGAAGTATAATCACTTCGTACTGGGCGCTTGAATCTCTGCACTGCAGGTCAAGTCAAGAACATTTCTTTTGATATCTCCCGCTGGACAGAAAACCAGAAAGGGAAAGTCTTTTTTTTTTTTTTTTTTTCCCTGACATGTAACATCATTTCACAGCAGTGTTTCACAGTTACTGAATAATCTCCAGGATTCTGACATACATTTACATTACATGATGAAATCTCTGATGTATGTTCTAGAAGTTAATATTCAAAAGGAATTTGTGGTTTTCTCACACTGCAGCTGCGGTTGAGCTTACAGTCCGTCGTTTCATGTTTCATTCAACAATATTGATTTTTTTCAGGATGTACTGAAATATCATCTCATTTATCCATCCATCATCTATTCATCCGTCCATCCGCCCCAGTGTTGAGGGGAAACAGCAGGATGAATGTGTTTTTCCAGCATATTTATTTTCTTCTGTTTTTTTTTTTTTTTAGAATGGTTGGAAAAAAAAGTGCATGGTAAGTTTTTGTCATTTTATTCATCACTACATTTCCCCTTTTGAAATTAAATTTAAAATATATAAAGAAGATTAAAAATACAGATTAAACATGATTGCAAAAGCTCAAGCGTGATATCAGTTGAGAAATATGCATGTGAAAACCCATCAAATGTTAAATTATAATAACGAACAGAGTTGTGCTTTCATAATTCAACCATACAATGAGAATTATTGAAGACAAAATTCCAATCGTACATCCACAGTTTCATTTCAATGTAGAGTCACAACACGTAGCAGTACATAATTGTATTCTGTGTAAATAAACACAGACAGAATAAAACATGCAAACTCCTCATGGACTACCCCCCTGTCACTTATTGATTATTCAGTCTCTTCCTATTTAACAAAGAAGGACAACAGTTTAAGATCAGTCCTGACCCTGGCCGGTGCTCGGCTCTTTATTCTAACAGCTTGTGATCACCACAGCATCCTTTATGGGACTTATCGATCTGCTGGGTTTCATTTATGAGACAGTAACGTGCAGAAACGCAGATGTGATGAATCACTTTTGTCATTATTAGTGAACTGAACGATGATCAATAAGGGAAAACAGCAATCTTTCCTGTTTTCAGCAAGCCTTGCGCTGTGGGATCAGCGTGAGTCTGCAGGCTGATGGAGGCCCGGCGGTCGATATCAGTATGTGTGACAAAAGAGACGCTGTTGGTTTGCTCCAAATCAAGAGAATGAAAGTCTTTATTTCTTCCATTATTTGTTTCAATCTCCAGCCTCCATTTTCACCCATGTTCAAGCTCATTTTAAATAAGAAACACATAGGAAACATTGATGCTGTTGCAAACCCTTAAACCATTCACATTGGTGTTGATATCACTGAATAAGACCATCTGTTTACACTGTGGGTCTGATCTGCTCAAAACCAGCCCAAATGTGATATTTGACACACACAAACACACTGTGGAAGCTGATTTGGAACCACTTCTGATATATGAAATAACACTTACTATGCATCTAACACATCCAACTTCATGAATATGGAATATTGGGCTTGTCGCCGAGATTGTGTAAGATACTGAGAATGATTTATGCTTATTGATTTTTATTTAACACACAGTATGATTTACTACTTTTGAAAGCACTTGTATTCTATATTATTATGTCTGTTGATCATGACCTGTAACCGAATCCAAAATGCATCCCAGATCACCGTCACTCAATACCAATATATAGTAGAGAGATATCTGAACTGAATACATAAGAATTACCGTTTCAAACATTCTTGAGTGTAATACACTCCAAACCTTCATTTAAATGTTCTCATTTGAGCTTGATGGCACTCGTGGTGTTATTGAATTACATCCAAAGCATCCGCAAACTGCAAACTGAGCATGATTAGGCATCGTTGTTTTGAGGATGAGGTGAAAGTAAAACTGCAGTGAAAGGCTCTGTGATGTCCTGACATTGCAAACTTTGCGCGGACGGGATTTATCGCTTTTCTTTTATATTGGCCGCATTAGCTCGTACAGATGTACCTAATCACCACTTAACTACCTAAATTGCAGTTCGCAGAGTTCAGACCTGACTTTGCAAATCAAGTGCCACTTTCTTTTTAACCGTGATGGATTACTTGTAACAAAGTTGAAACAAAGAGTCAGGCCGATTACTTTCACAGCAGTACTTAAACGTGTCATTTGGAGAGAGTTTTAAATATTGTCATTTCCACTGCCTCCTTTCGCGCCGCGACAATCACACTCCTCTTCGAATGATCCTTCTGATGGAGTCAAAGCTGTGGTACCATTATCTGCTTCAGTGGCTTTTCTCTGCTTATGAAAGAAACTTTAGTGTGGAATCGTGTATTTCACAGTCTCTTGTGCACTGTACAACTGAGAGGAGAGTGTTTGAAGCTATTTTGCTCTCTAGAAAGCGAAATAAGGACACAATAAACCTGACTTGAGCAAGAATGGAGGTTTATGCAGAGTTTCTCATGACTGTACGAATCGTATTGAACAGCACTACAGCTGGTTGGTGTTGAGATTGAAATTTAAGCGATGTGAGTCTGTCGTTGACATGGGGCGTCTCCACACCCGCCCGCTCCTCAGTAAACAAACTGTGGATTTCAGAGAAAATTTGCAGATGAATGGAAAATTAACCTACTGGAGTTTGGACGTTTTAAAGTTGCGAAATGACATTTTCTGCTGAGAAGTCATTCTGTTGTGAAGCATAAAATTTCATTATTGGTTCAGCGTTCACGCTTGGTTATTGTGTTTTCCCAGCATGCCTTAATTTGTAATTAAAAAAATGGACAAATTGAGTTAAAAAGCCACTTTTTCCTTCAACAAGATGCATGTTTGACTGGATATGTTCAACAAAAAATAATTGCAAACACATGCAAATAGATGTGACTTTTAGTTTGCATTCATTTCATAGGTGATCAATCAAGGCCTAACACCATGAATCAGATTAGGCACAAACTGGAATTAATCAAAATAGTTTTGTGTGAATTAGAAGCTGCTTAAAAACTATACCCTCTTCCAGCATATTGTTTCTGTGTGAAGTGTTTCTTATGGTGGAGATATTGAGTTTGAAAAGTTGATGGAGGCAGTTGTCTGAATTACCGGTGAATAAATCCCAAGTTCACCAAAAAAAAAGGAAATCACAATATAGGAGACGATTGCTCACAGTCTGAACTGTCTGAACAAAAATCCAACAGAAAATTAAGAAAGATTGTAAGACTTGAGAAAAGTACAACACAGAAAATATTTTAAAGTGAAATCCACAAATAGAAGTCGTGGGGAGCCAGCTGAAGAAATACTTCTCTGAGTTATAACAGCAGCATTTCTTTTGAAGGCGGAGCTGATTGACAGCCATTTTCCAAAAAAAGAAACAATCATAAAAAAAATATGCAAATGGTTGTTTCCAACCATTCATTTATTTATTTATTAGCAACACCTTCAATTTTGCGTGGTCTGGAATGTGATCCGCTCATTATTCCACATTCATGTCTTTGCCAAGTGAATACATAACTTTCGTTGCTTTTTGGGAATCTGTTTTCTTGAAAACGATGCTAACAGCCACTGAAAAGGCAACTTGATTCCCAAGGTGAAAAGTTTTTAAAACGCTTCAATTCCGTTTCCTTATGTAAACGGGGAAAACACAACTTTTTCAATGCATGCCACTGCCATGACACGTAGTTCTTCTGCACATGCTAAGTCGATGCAGAATAACAACAGACTGCCATGACTCCCACTCCATATTTTCCTGAACTTGGTGGTTTTATAGTTGAAAATTACCCAGTACAGCAATCCAACTTGGTTGTCTGTCCATATGAATGTGCATTTACTCGCCATTGTTAATGTTTGTTGTTCTCTATGTGCATGTGTGTGTGTGGTTTTAGCGCCAACTCATAGCCTGGCATAGTAACAACATTGTTTTCAGCATTGCTGCTGTGTTTGGTGTATCTGTCAGCTGTGATGCTCGGACCGTTGTGTAAATAAATGCGCTTCTGCGTATGTTTGCAAAAAAATCACGTTTGCACCTGTTGTTCTAAGCGCAAACCTATAGTAGATTTGGCATTTGTGCTTTCTCATTCCTGTCACTTACATGTGACACATTTTTAAAGCAGATTCATACAGAAGACTTAAAAGAAAATTCCAAATGTTCCACTAATTTTCTTGCATGTGATCATGCCACTTTTTCTTCATTTAAACTCTCAGTAGTCATAAAAACATCAGACAGACTTAACATGCAACCTTTCTTTTTGCATAATTTTATTAAGAAAATAAGTATAAAAATATAAATATAAAACAATATGACTCAGCATTCAAACAGCATGAATTCAGTGTATGACAGTTTCCTACAACATACACTTTCCATTACATGTTACATCTATATGGTGAAATGAATTCACAGTTTGACAAATAAACTGCACCAACCAACCATCCACATGAACATTGCTTGTCGAACGAAGATAGCAAATAGTATATAGGATGTCCATCGTTAAAAACACTTTGTACATGTACAGTATTTAATGGAGCTGGCTGGAAAAGCCGCTTGACTCCGTCCCTACCCCGAACCCCGAACCCAGTCCAGTACCGTTAAACATTGATAGTATACAATACTACTATCTCTCAGGTCAATTACAAAAACACATTGTCCACACCATTGTTCACAAAAGTCCTAAAATTCAAAGGCATCTTTACTTGATTATGACCAAAAAACGGTAAAACTTTGAGATTTTTTTTCTTTCTTTCTTTTTTTTTTTCTTTTTTTTTTTTTCCAACTGTGTCTCCATTAATGGAAAACTCAGTGCGAGTCTTGATTTTCTGCTTCCACGTTTGGATCGCGGACATCTTCGAGTGCACGTGAGTGTGTTGTGCGTGTGCATGTGTATGACGGACAACTAGTTAACTAGCAAAGCTAGCTAGCAAACTAGACAGATAAACAGATAGATAGCTCAATAGATAGGCGAACAGACAGCCAACTAACCAGCTAGCTAACGAGACCAAACGAGATGCCTGGCTAGCTAGTGAAGATAAACAGACGGAGGGAAAGAAAAAGAAAAGAAAAACAAAAAGAGCTTGAAGAAGAGAGAGACGGCCATGGCGTCGGTTTAGGTCTCTCTATCGGGACTCTTGCCTATGTACATTTCTGCCAGCTTTTTGAACTGTGGCCCCCAGTTGCTGAGGTAATCGTAGTCCTGGTCCCCCTCGGTGGCGGCGGACTCCAGCGAGCTGAGGGACTCCGCCAGCGACCCGCTGCCCTCATAGGCGTACGTGGCCAGGGAGTCGTACGGGGGCGCCGTGGGGTCCGAGTCGTTCTCCTGGAGCCTCCCGGTAATGAAGTCCCTGACGTCAGTGTTATCCTTTATCGGTGATGTCCTCCGAAAGGGAAACAGCATTTCAGGTATGATGTCCCTGCGTAGCTTGTTAGCATCCATCACCTCCGGGTTGCGCAGCGTCCCGATATCAAAGGCCTGAGTGTCCTCCTCTCCGCCCCCTTCATCGTTGTAGCTGACGACGTTGTCTCTGACATCCTCTTTGGAGATGATCAGAGGCTCCTTCTTCCTCTGCCTCCTCAGGGCGGCGAACAGCACCACGATCACTACACCAAAAAAAAAAAAAAAAAAACAGACGGAGAGAAAGAGAGTGGTGTAAGACGTGTGCCTCCTAACGTGTGTCATGCATTAAAGAGCACAGGAGAGCAGAGGCGCAGAGGGGAGACACATTTGCTACCAGTGACAAATCCCTAACACTGCCTCAGGCATTCACTTCCTATTATTAAAGATTCAGTGAAAAAGCTTTTGCTGCCTCTTTCTCCCTGAATGGCACATTCACTGTGTAAAATGCACCCAGTCTTTTTCAAAACATCCATCACGCATCCTCACTCCCCCCCCAGCCCACCCCGCCCAGAGGTAAAAGACAATCAGATACTGCAGACTGAGCAGGCTTCTCTGCGAGTAGAAGTTTTTAAAAAGCCACAGAATGAAAGCGATCTCTTATTTAGGACGAGCACCGATCCTGCGCTCACCTCTTTCTCCTTCCTCTTCCCTGTTCTGTCCTCGCAGCAGGGATTGTCGTTGTCTACCTGCCTCCTACCTGGGTGTTAATTACAATGCCTGCGACATGGTTCGGGCTGAGGTGGAGGTGACGGTTTAAACGGCTCTTCGCGGACGTTTTTAACCGGCCGGCGCCAGGTTTTTTTTTTGTTTTTTTTCACAGCTCAGAAGAGGGCCGGCGATGGTGAGCCGTTTCAGTCCGTCAGAACTCCAGCAGAGGTAAATGAGACAGTCTGTCATGGGGCTGAGAGGGCGAAAAAGCGTCGGATAATGAGCAGATGTCGTGATATTTTGCTCAAGAGGAGAGCGTGGAGATTAACCTTCAGTGCACTTGGTGTGTCAGAGATCTGCCCACTGACAGAATTCGAAATTCGGACTCGTAACAAGCAGATGGGAGGAAAAGATGGTCACCAAGAAATCGCGTCTGTCAGCGTTCGAGCCGGTCGAGAAGCACCGCAAACTTCAAATTAACATCACGACACGGGAATGCAGTCAAATTCCACACATGGAGAAGGTTAGCACCTCTTATGCAAGGAGAAAAAAAAAAAAACAAATGTGCGTGCACATTTCTGGTGATGTTGGTCTTTTTTTTTTTTTTTTAACATATTTATTATCTATTGATTTAATTTCACTTTCCTTCCTAAGAAATTCCATATGTACAATGTTTTGCAAGCCAAAAATGTAGTCCAACTCAACACATGGAGAAGGTCAGGGTCACTTATGTAGGGAATATAAAGCGTTATGTAAGCATAGCTTTGCAAATATCTTTTTTTTTTTTCTTTTTTCATCAAGCTCATTCATTCAGTTGCATTTCCATCGATGGTAGGAAAGAAATTCTACATAAACAACATTTGGCGAGCTTAAAATGCATTACATTTGACACATGGGGAGGGATAGGGCATCTTCTGCAAGGGATTTGAGTTTGCATATGTTTGAGTTTTTTTTTTTTTTTCACTATATGCATTAATTTAATGGCTTTCTCAGCATTCTCAACAGAAGAGAATAGACAATTTACAGAGAGCCGGAAATGTGACCAATTCAAAGTACGAAATGGGTTCAAACATGAGATAGAAACATATGTACATGCATTTATTTGGAATCAAGTTTAACCTTTGTCTCTCTAGATATTTATTGTATTGCGTTTCCCACAACAGCCGGCAAGAAATTCCACATAAACAACATTTGGTGGGCTTAAACCATTGTGCACTGACACATGGAGAGGGTTGGACGCTGTTACACTTGGATAGAAACATGTGCATAAGTCTGCTTTGGCTGCTTTTTTTTTTTTCTTTCATTTTTATGGGTCATATATTGATTTGATTGTATTTTCCTCAGCAGTTTGTCGGCACCTCTACACAACATATAACATTGATTCATTTGGCATTGTACGTTGGACTACCTTAAGAAAAAAAAAAGAAAGATATAAATTGGACATGCACCATCGGCAACCCTTAAACGCTCCCTTCATGTGTCGCCCATGCAGGGTAAGGCTTAGTGACAATGGAAGGCCATCACTTATTGATGTATAGCTGTGTATAAGCACCGCAGGTTTCAGTAGTTTTCTGGGTAAACCGAAAGGTAATGTCATTGCTCTCAACTGTGCGCCGCTACACAATGCATCACATCACCAGGAGGGCTGAAGAGCTGCCTTTAGATGCCAGCATATATCACACGCGACCTACTTTCCCCAGCAAAATGTGGGCTGTTTCGCCAAGTGGACAGGCTTGCTAATAAATGAGGAGGTGGAAAAAAATGTAATCTGACCTGTATTACTCAGTTTTCTGTATAAGTAACCTCTGGTAATCACATGGTTGAAAGTATTTCTGTCGTGACACTATTTTAGAATGTCCTGAAACCTTTCCCTGTGTTGTTTTCATGTTTTTTTTTTTTGTTTTTTTTTTAGCTGCCGAAACGAAGTAAAAACATTACTATGCATTGTGAGTCACAAATATGGATTATTTGTCAATGTACAAAGCATTTCCTGTCATGCACATATCTACCACTAGATGGAGTGCCGGTGCCATCAGACAACAGGCCGTCCTCACAGCTGTTGAGATATCGCTAAAGCAACTAACAGTAGAAAATACACAGCAGATTAGCATGTAGGCTTCATAAGAAACAAAACAAAACAACTGTGGTATAATTTTCTGGGGTGCTAGGTAGCCATGCCAAGGCTAGTTCAAAATTTACACATAAATAATGCAAAGATTTTAACACTTATGAGCAGTGTTGTTTTTGGCAGCCTATTTACATACATCCATCAATACATCCAGAAATCACTGCGTCTTTTCCTCCCGCCAAGCCCCGGCGAAAGTTGCCGCCACGCCCTCTCGTGCGCCGGTGCATGCAGTGCAGGCGTGGTCAAACAGGAAGCAGCTCGTGAATTGCTGATATTTTCAGAGTAAAGCAGCCCATCTGCGTGAACAAGCTGAGGGAATCGCATTTGTTTTAATTTATTTTGAAAGTCAAAATACTGACATTTTCGTCTCGTTAACGAAAACAACAGATACGTCACATTTCCGTCTTCAAAGAGATATTTTTAGCTCGTCACGTCTCGTTTTAGTCACGGGAAAAAGGGACGTTGACGAAATATTTTTGCTGTCGTCATCGTTAACGAAAACAACAGTGCGCATGAGTATTTTTCTCTTTTTAACCTTGGCTACTTCTCTCAATAAAGTTGCGAAAAAATTAGTTGACAGGAGCATCACAAACCCTGAGAAAAAACACAGTTTTGGTGATATTACCTGGCAGTGACAATTATCAGTGTGTAGATGTTGTTTGATTGTCTTTAATCCTTTCCATTCTGTTCATATTGCATGCCATGCCTTCATAATATAGTGCAGGTCAGTTTGTCAAAACTCCTTGGTAATTATTTAAATAAAAAAGTAGCCTAACATGGATAAATGGATGAAACTTTAACAGCCAAGATAGTTAAATGTAGATTTTTTTGGGTTTTTTTCCTGCTAATATCAAAACAAATGAGTTATAAATTGCTGAGACGTTATTTGTTTTTTACTCACTGCAATATTTTACTGCAAAGTCATTCCGCATGAAGGACAGAGCTGTTTCAGTGAAATTAAAATATTTCATTGTGAGCTACCATATTTTCTGGCCTATTAGTCTGTCAAAAAAAAGCATCATTAGAAGGAAAAAAAAAACCCCAGCAAAAAACAGCAGCTTTCTGTTGTCATAAGGAGACATCTAGTGATATTAGATGGTATGAACATGTAGTATATTTTTTTAGAAACACGGTACTTGACCAAAGGACCAACAAACACTTGTGACTTGTGTTTCAGATGGACAGTTATCAGTTAGGGCAGAGTTGTCGCTGTGTGAAGAAAGGCTTCATTTCAGTCACATTTTATTGACTTTATTAATGGTCTTGAAGCTTTTGATTATAGTCTTTGAATGGGTCGACCTTGTAGTAGCCAAGATTCTCACTTCCTCTTCACTTGGGTGCGAGTTGCTTTCTGAAGCGTTTTTCTTTGTGTCTTTGTGTGTGGTTCCAGTGCGGATATTGGACCTGTGTTCTCTCTGGCTGAAAGCGCAGGAGCTGTGTGGGATTTGAGCAAAACATTGAAGTGGAAGCCAGTGAACAGATGACTTTAACATGTGCGTCGTTCCTGCTTATGTAACATCTCAGCTGATTGGAGGGAAACGACGACTCTGTAAAGTCTGTAACTGAGTCACCACCACACAGTCATGCTCTCACCAGTGGAATTATGGAGAGGAACCCTGTTGGAACAGGAAGTATTTTCTCAAGGGCGATCAAGATTCTTTGTTGATTAAGAAATAGAAAAAAAAAAAAAAAAAAAACTATGGAGTTCTTTATTTGACTGCTAAATGTTAACAATAATTTTAGCAGCTACTTGTTTTGGTATCTCACAGGAACTTTTTTTTTTTTTTCAGCTAATGTGACATTTTTCTTGAATAAAGTAGCTGAAACGATTTTCAAATAGATTAGCTTGAACAAAAAAATGGCTAACTGAATGAATGAAATTGCATGAATGTGTAAACGACAAATCTAAAGGCTCAAAAAAAAAAAAAAAAAAGCTGATTAAGCCGCTCCAATAGTTCAAACTGAAATTAAATGACTTGGTTTAAAAAGAATTAATGCAACCCAAGATGCAGTTTTGGTGTAATTAAAGTTCTTCCTACTGGCACAGATATGAGTTTGGAAGATATATGACGGGAACGAAACAGATTCCTGCTGAGATGTCCCTGTAAACAGGAAGTGAAGGACCTGCAGACACATCCGCACTTACTGAGCAGGATGATCACACACAGCAGGATGGCCACCAGCGCTCCGGTGGTGAGGCCGTCGGAGAAGGGCAGGACCTCGGGGTTGCAGGACTGCATGTTTCCCCGGCTGTCGCAGGCGCACACGCGCACGATGAGCGTGCTGGTGCTGCTCTGGATCGGGTAGTCGTTGTCCGAGATCACCACGGGCAGGAAGTACAGGCTCATCTCGCGCCGGCTGAAGCCGTCCCGCCGCGTCAGGATATTGGCGGTGTTATCTGTGAGGGGGGCGTCAATGATGAGGGATTTCATCTGCATAACAATCTGATGTAGAAGAGCTGCACATTTTATTTATTTATTTATTTAGGTTGTTTTTTTTTTAATCTTTAAACTTTAGCAGGACAACACAGTGGATTCGAGAAAATCTGTGTCATTAACTCATAATCACAAAACCTACTGAATACCGCATCTGTAATGGCTTCCTGACATTTTTGCACATTTATATCGTCTCATAAACATGTTCTAAATTAAAATTTGATAGATACAACTTTGGCTGTGGTTACAGTAGCTAAAACTGTAACAAGCAAAAATAAATAAGTAAATAAATAAATAAGGAAAAAAGGAAAAACAGAAAAAAATGCTTACACTAGAATTTGCTAAACAGGGATAAACAACTCCAAGAAGTGAAAGTAGTTAAAATGTAAAGAAGAGTGGGTGAAAATATACAATGCCACTAAAAACAGGCAAAAAATGAACACTAGCTAGAATTAAGAAACTATTAAAAGTGGGGGGGATACATAGCTTAAAACTCCCCCAAAGGATAAAATGGGAAAAAGCAAAATGACTGAAACAGACATTAAAAAAACAAACAAAAAAAAAAAAACCATAAAAGATTAAACAGTAAAAATGACACATTGTTGAGATGATTAAGAATGGGTTGAAACCATGGTTAAAAACCTCCCCAAAAAACCCACACCAACATTTAAAAGGAAAAATTACTAACGTAGCGATTAATACATTAGAATTAGTGTTAAAATTGTATGTAATGGCTGAATGCAAACATATTCTGTCAGTTCTTTCAGGAATTTAGAGTCTTTCAGTTATATGAGCCAATGTTTATCATTAACTATATTTATTTTTTATTTATGTATTTTTTTTTTTAATAAAGAAAGGCGCCAGTGAAGACAGGCCATATTTGTAATTTTCAGATTTCCTGCTGTGCTCCTTCAGTATTTCTTGTGGGAGGAAAAAAAAGAGAAAGCATGAAGAATGTTAAGACCTTCTGTGGTTCCAAACATCTTATTTTGTATGACGGGGACAAAAATCGGTCTATCCGGGATGAATACCTGAAGGTCACATTCACAACAAAGACCACACTGTACCCAAAAAAAAAAAAAAACAGTCAGCTTCTCACCGTCCCGATCCTCGATGGTGAAGTTTGGATTGGTGGGGTTGATGCTGAAGGCGAACTTGTGTCCAACCAGCGGTTCGTCTGTGTCAACGGCACTGATAGTCTGAATGAGCTGCAAACAGACAGACAAATAATTCAGAAAACGCAGATGAGCGCTACAGTACCTATTTCTGCCCATTCATGTGAAGGATTCATTCATTATAGTGAGTGCGGTGTGTGTAAATTTAACAGTGTTTCTCCAGGAAAGTGGACATTTACTTCTCCATCATCTAGATTTATTACAAATAGCCGATAGATTGAACCAGACAGTTTAAAGGAGCTTCAGTGTTTTAAACGCACTGTTCTCTGCGTCATAAAAACAACACTTACTAATGGTCCAATGAGAAATATAAATCATAGAAATAGAAACTGGTTCCATGTGAAACTTTGCCAAAATGCAAAAATGTGACTCGTGAAATGCTGTTGTGGAAATACATAGATAACAAAAAAAATAAAAAAAATAAAAAGACTTTTAAGAGGAACCAGAACAAACCCTCCTTTAAATAATCCAGACCATAATGAACCACTTATTCTCAGCACCTGTCCTGCCTTGACGTTCTCACAGACGAACGTGTCGTAGGACATGGCGAACTCCGGGGCGTTGTCGTTGACGTCCAACACCTTGATGGCCACGGGCACTCGAGTGGTCTGACGGGGGTTATCTGGAAACGACGAGAACACAAAATGATCAGGGATAGTCGTGGCTCTGTCTCGATTCAAGTCTCAATTCCAGATTTGTGAAAACATTTGTGAGGGTTCTGTACTCATTTCGGTGGCCACCACGGAGATGTTGTGCCATCTGGACATTTCTCTGTCCAGAGCCTTCAGCGTTGTGATCGTCCCGTTCACCGAGTCAATGTTGAACAGCCTCTCCAGATCTGTGTGCCGATCGATGGAGTATCTGCAATCGAGTCCAGAAAGGGGTGTCAAAGATAAGGCCTGTGTGCCAAACCCGGTCCCACAAACTGCAAATGGTCAGAAATTTTGAGAAAACATCTTTCTGACAAAATTGACCAAAAAAAAAAAAAAAGCAATGCTGACGAATAAATGAATATTAACCACCAGTATCATCATTTTTCATATGTTTTTGACTGAATGTGGATGTTTTTGTGGTAAAACCACACTCGCTTATATAACATTGAATCCCGAAAAATTCTGTAATATAAATGACCTTGCTGCTTTATAGCATGGCGCTTTGCAGAATGAAAAGAAATGTGGCTGTGATCCTTCCCACTGACATAAATCCGTCTTCACAAGTCCGATTCTCTAAAGTGCTTTACATAGTGAGTAAGAAATGTAATCCGTGTAGTCCGAGGATGATGCGTCTCCTCTCTGCGCCTCCTCGTTCGTCAAAGTCACAGCTTATGCTCGAGCGAAATTTGAATATGGAACGTGAGACTCCACGTGGCGTGGGTTCGAGACCGGGAGGCGCCACGTGCACGCGGAGGAGGCGCCAGAGCAGCGCGAACCCATACGGCAAATTAGGCTCTTTGACTTTGCCACAGAGGGCTTCTTATATAATTCTGGGAAATAAACAGTGTCTGTATTCACTTCAGACGGCCGCCGCCATCTTCCACTGGGAAATCACCAGGAGGGACCCGTGAATAGTACCCCCCCCCCCCGCCTTCACCATCCTCTTCTCTCTCTCAAACACAGACACATGGCTCGGCTGATAGATTAGATTTAGCCAAGTGGGCATATTTTCATCCTCAGTTTATAAAAACGGAAAAGAGAAAACTGCATTTCCAGCATGTGTCGCTTGTTTCTATATTGATTTCATACAAGTGTAATTAAAGCTGGAAAAAAACCACTGCTGAAGACACTAAGTTACAGCAATATTGCAAGATATTGGTTTGGATGTAAGCTTTTGCTTAGGACAGAAGCAATTTTGCTTCCATTGCACAGCTTGATGTGGCTGCTGTGACTATATCGAGCGATTAGTTCAGTGGTAATGCGATCGTGCTAAATGGTTAAAATTGCTAAGTAGAGGAAGCTACAATTTCTAAATGTACTTGTGCAATGTGTGGATTAGGAAAGACACGATAGAAGATGTAGAAACTCAGTGACAAAATTAGCAACAGCTTTGTGCAAACAGTCGAGACAGATACGCCATTGCAAGAAGGGTCTCTGGTTGTTTACAGGAGTTTTTGTCGAACAAAGTTTGTCAAATGCAAACATTTTAAAATGTAGACCTTCGCACTGCAATGCAAGGGAGACTGCAGTTCTCTATATTTACGCTGTCAGTTTCCAGCTCTGCCAAGATCAAACCGTGCCGTATGTGGGCTTTGATCTAAACCGAGTTAAACACTCGCTGTGTAAACACGGTCCAGGGTCGACGGCAGCGCACTCACTTGACCGGGTTGTTGTCGGCGTCGGGGTCTCGGGCCGACACCACGCCGACGAAGCTGCCCGCGGCCGTGTCTTCGTGCACCTCGAAGATGTATGGGTTTCGGGTGAAAACTGGAGGCTCGTCCACGTCCTCCACCGTCACCCTGACCGTGGCAAAGTCGTGGAACTGCCGACCGTTGATGAACCGCGCGTCGAGGTACGTGTTTTTCACCTCCACCCTGAACTCGAAGTCCTTCTTGCTCTCGTAATCCAGCGCCTGGAGATGAAAGAGTATCAGAAGTCAAACCGAAGACTTTCCCTCACAGAGAAACAGTCCGCCTCCGGGACCTTGATAGGCGATTCATTGCATTTCATTTGTCTGCCTTTATCTTATTCATACTCCAAATTCTAACTTACAAATCCAAGTGAGGAATACTGATCTTGGAGATCTTTGAGGGGGGATGCTAAAAATAGGTTCCTGCAAAATGCTTGCTGGTATTTTTTTTTTTTTTTTTTCATTTTCTACAAGCTTAGACTATCTGATTCCACACTGCACTTCAGAAATACATTGTCATATCTTTCCTACATGAATAAATGATATCAAGAGGCTGCTTCTAATCTGAAACTGTGCTGTTTTATAATTAGGAGAGAGGAGATTCTACACATAAAGACAAGATGAGAAGACAGCTTGCGTTTGATTGAAATTAAAATGCATTTCAAGTCTGGATTTTCATCCTGACCTGAGCCATTTAAAACAATCCGGAGAAGGATTAAAAGATCAAACCAGCCTGCATAGCTAGGAAAACAAAAGCCCTTGTCTGAAGTTGTGAAATCACATTATCTATGTGAGATGTATGGACAGTAAAGACATGACTGTGAATGTTTTTGTGAAAAGATGTTTGGTCCGATTATGCCATCGGGATCAATCCAGTCAAAGCAGCCGCAGTCACAGTACCGTCGAAAACCCTTTCGCCCTCACAAATCCAAATTCTCAATTTCCAAATTGATATCGCTAAACTATGAGCACCAACAACTCGCTACAGAGACATACCAGAAGTATTATTTAGATTTGAGACGTTCATTTGTGACGGGTAAAACTGAACAGAATGACAGAGCAAGCTGTTAGAATGAGGAGTTACCTTTTCGATGATGATGACTCCTTCCTGTGTGGCCTGGTCCGTGACGATGTTGAATATGTCATGCCCGCTCACGATGCTGTACTCCATCTCCGCGTGGCGCCCCAGGTCGGAATCGTCGGCTTTGATCCGTCCGATGGCGCCTCCGATTTCTGTGGACTCCACGGCGGTCATGCGAAAGGAATCTACCCATGATAGAAGACGAGGGATGTTTACTACATATTCAATAAACGCCATTAAATAAATCCACTTGAGAGAAAGAAAGAAAGACCCTCTCACGGTTAGCAAAGCGTGGCGGAGTGTCGTTCACGTCTAAGAGCGTGATGCTGACCGTGGTGGTTCCTGAAAGCCCCCCCATCTGACCGGCCATGTCCTTGGCCTGGATCACCACCTGGTAGTTCTCTTTGACCTCTCTGTCCATGCCGGGCAGTGCCGTCTTTATGGTTCCTGTGGGAAGGGAACATGCAAATCTCTCAACCACTTGCTACAATTTTGAGATCAAGTTAAATTTCAGTCAATTAATTTGCTACCTTAAATAATATTAGACATGGTTTTGATCATTGATTTAGATTATGTGCCCAAAAATGTCTCAGATTGAGCTTGATGTTTGCATTTCTAAGATGCTGAGTGCACTGGGCTTCATGGAAAATAACTGATACTTCAATGAACCTGATGCAGTGGTGTGCTTTAGTAAAACACTCATTGTCACTTTTTATTTATTTATTTATTTTTTAATCTGTTTTGTGGTATTTTTTTGGACCACAAGACACATTTGTGTGATTCACATTTAATTAATTTTACTGTGCAGAATTTTGTTTTGAACATACATATTTTCTTGCTCTGTCAGTCAAGGAGGTTTTTCTGTAAAAACGCATTCTGTTGTCACACAGTCATATCTTGTGAACCCAGATAGCATGTACTACTGTATCTTCATATAGAAATTGCTCATTATTGTCAATGACATGACCAACTAATGAAACAAAAACAAACCCCAAAGAAAAAAGAAGCGGGACCTGTCGTTCAGAAAATATGGTAATAGCCCTGCAACAAATTGAACAGTGTTATAAAAGTGTTCCCCCAGGTATTTCAGATTAGAGTCACTGCGAAGTGGATAAAGTTCTTATTTTCCTCTTGTTTAATTCTTGGAAACTCCCTCCCGGCGGTGTAGACGAGGCGTTCGCATCAGAAAGCCGTTTTTCCAAAGTGCCCCCCGCTGGCTTCGTCTCACCGTTTTCTGAATCCACCGCGAAATAAGGCTGTCCCTGCAGGATGCTGTACACCAGCTTGGCGCTGTTCCCGTACGTTTGATCATCGGCATCAGTGGCGGTTATGGTGACAACAGATGTACCTGGGAAAGGAAAATAAATTAAGGAATTAAGCATCCAAATGTAATCTGAGTGGAAGACACCATCGGAAAAAGAACATATTACGTGTGGGGAACTTCTTCTGCAACTGCAGTTTTCAGCATTTTACTCTGATTCTGCTCTTGCCTGAATATGAATGTGCATTGTCTCTTCACCAGAACTGAACTTTTTGAACTGGGCCTCCTTATATTAGTCAGATCCCTTAACGCTGCACCATTATAATGGTTTTTTTTTTAACCAGATCCGAACTCGATCTGAGTTTCAAACACCTGGATCTATGAAATGGCTCCTCTTTGAACTCCACTGACTCTTTGATCCAGACCTTGAACTTAAACCCCAAATCTTTCAAATGGTCTCCACAGCAACTCACACATAAGCACATCTCGTTAAATTTAAGATGAAAAAAACAGAAACAAAAATGAAACAGTAGAAAATGATCCCAAAGCTTGTTACAGGGTTAAAATGTCAGGTATGATCACTAATGGAACACAATGTGTATTAGTGGAAAGTGAAATCCATCACAGTAAAAAAAAAAAAAAAAAAAACTACTGAAATTGTATATATCATTTGAGAAGATTTGAACAACCACTAACGCAAGAAAAAATAGCTACAATGGGTTAAAAAATGGAAATTACTAAAAAAAACAAAAAAAACTGTACGTCACTTCAAGAAAGTTGCATAGATTTAAAGAAAAAAAGAAGTGGAAAAGCTTTAAGTGGACAAAACTGGTAAAAAAAAACAACCTAAGAGTGTCAAACAGCTCAAACTGATGAATCCAGTGAAAGAAAGATCATCCAAGTTGGCAACAGCTGAATAAATTAAAGTAATAAAAACCAGCTAACACACATAAACACACCTAAAATAAGTTGCGATGGAAAAAACATGGGAAAGGAGGAAAACAACAAAAATAATTAATAAAAACACCACGAAAGGCAAAAAGGAACAATCAAAATGGCTGAAAGAGCAACTTAATCACATTTAAATAGCTCAACTGAAACATTATTAAAATGACTGCCATTGTAACTTATAGCTTTGACACTTTATGAATGTGAAGTGTTTTTCTTTCCCGTTTGAACTTGATTTGTGACTCCACACAAATTTGATTAAACTGAAATGAGTAATGAAGTTACTGAGTTTTAAATGCATTAAACAGACGCAGGGTCATCATTTGCGACAGAATTTACTGAAAATGTCTGTTGTACAAATTTTAATGATGAGAACAAAAACAGAGAAGCGAACGCACAACAAACAAGTCCAAAAAAAAAACGCAGCTATTCATATGTCCAAACAACTTCACAGAAAAGTAATTGGAACTGACAGTACTGACTTCTTAAAAGGCCTCATGAGAAGTCAATGTGCTTGAATAATTTGCCACTTATATTTCAAATCTTCAAATTTATTAAAACATCCAAGCACGAAGAAGCTCTGTGACTCCTGGTGTGCCCGTCATTGGAGTCACTTCCACACGAGGTCTTGTTTAATCCACCCGAGCGTTTCAATAACACCACGCTGCAGATCCTGTCCTTGGCATTCAGACCTCTGCCGTGTCCTGTTCGGGTCCGACTGTCTCCGTGCATACTAATGAACCCTCGAACATCTGTCCCGGCACTGATGGCAGAAAAGGGGCCTGCAGGTTCTTTGCATGCCTGGCTGACTTGATTAGTGTTCAGTTTGAACATATGAGGCAGTTTATTAGTCCAGAGACGAGCTCGGTGACCCTGAGTCACCTTTTCCTTCTACCTGCATCCATGCAGCTGGGAAATCTACAGAACAGTCGCATTACGGATTCCGAATGTATTGTTATTTGTCATATAACCAATTGGGGGTTTTGATTTCCCCGTGATTGCTCCTGTGTATTAATTAGTTGTTGCATAATTGCGGATTGATTTCAGGTTGCGTGTGTTACTTTCATGAGCTTTCTTTATATTCATACCAAGTGCTCCATTGGTGGAGCTTGAATGGAATGAAGTGGAGTGCAATGAAGCAGATCCTTAATTGGAAAGACTGTGACAATCTAAACTTTCAATATTTCTATTGCCTATTAAAAATGGCAAATGGCATTACTTGTTGTGAATGTCCAATGAGGCCCAAGCAAACAAATAACAATCCCATGAAGAATGAAGTAACTCAGCAGAGCTGAATGCGGCTTTGTGTTCGACCGGTCCGACCGACTGATGAACAACGCAGTGTTTGGACATATTCTATTAACTGTATAATTGCATCACTTCTTAAAAAGAATGGATGGGAAGTAATTAGTTTTCTATTAAATTTGCAGGCTGATTATTTTCTTGATTTGATTTTTTAATTCTTTGTTGCAGCCAAATGTGATGTCGCTTCATGTGCCGCCTTCAAATAATCCCACTGAAGGTCTGAAGAATGTGGAAAACAACAAGAAGTGACATTCAAACCGGAACGTTTGGGGAGAAGGTGAAGACAGTAGTACTGATTGCCCCCTCATCGTGTTACTTGTGGGATACAACACATCGCAGTAAACATTTTGTATTGAAAGCTTGAAGTTTGAAGAAACATGGGCCTGGAGAAATCTATCTAAAATGGTCCACGGAAGAAAAACAGGTGCACCGATAACATGACCATGGACACTCAGTGCTCATGGGGGGGTTGAAGTCTTGTAATTGTGATCAATCCATTCTAACAGACAGGCCACTTGCTGTTTTTTTTCCCCGTGTAAGGATCTCATAGCAGACAGTACAGCAATTTGTTATGTCTGACCTACACAGTGTGCAGTCTGAACTCTCTGAAATACCCGAGTCACCAACAATGGTCATTGAACGTCAGAAGACGGTCTGCTCCGATGGGCCAGCTTCTGTTGGACAACAAGTTGATGGTCTGATCCGTGGCATTGGCTTACCTTTGAAACGCACAGCACCACGAACATAATGAAAAGGAAAGAAAAAAGCCGGGGGTGGGGCATCCATCTGCAGTAAGTGGATCTCTGTCTGCTGGATTGAATAGATAATTGCTGCCCTTGATCTGAACCCTCCTCATAATCTGTCTGTCCCATCCTATTCTCTCTTTCTCATATATGTCTGTAACTCTGGTGATTCCTAAATGTGTTGATATATTTTTTTGAAATATCAGACACACTGCTGTTCTCATCTTTGCAATCAGGCATTGTCGGCCCTGGCAAACACATTCACGCACAGCTCTAGAACGACAGTTCTAAATCGCAAAATCCCTTTCATCTATACTAAATTCAATCAATAACTTTGTGTGTTTTGCTACCTACTCTGTTGGAATCAGCCTTTTAAAATGAAATTGATTCTCACAGAGGCTCCTTTGGTATCAGAAGTATCTATGCTTTTGCATTGGCTTGTACATCATTGAGGGAAATGGTATTTCCTGATACCTGATGACGCACCCTGCCCTGAGTAAACACTATTCAGCAATAGAAAACAGTGAGGTCTTGACTTCACATACTCCAGATCTCTGTCTAATCGAACATTTGATGTGCTCGACAAGCAATACCAATCCAAGGAGGCCCAAACTCACAGCTTGCTTTACTTTAAAGGGTCTGCTACGAACATCTTGGTTCCAGATACTAAAAAAAAAACACATGCAGAAGTCTGGAGGAGTCAAAGCCTCGGTGTGTCGGGGCTGTTTTGGCAGCAGATGATGAACCGACTGGTTTTCAGACACAAACTCACCCACTTCGGACATCTCAGGGACGCTGGCAAAGTAGATTTCCTTTGCAAATTTGGGCGCGTTGTCATTGATGTCGTGGATTTTGATGTTGAATTCGGTGTCAGGCTCCAGCTCGGCGTTGGTTCTCCGGTCCAGAACCTTGGCGTGTAGCGTGTACATTGCCTTCTCCTCTCTGTCCAGCCTCTTGGTGGCATGAATATCCCCGGACTTCTCGTCGATCAGGAAGAGGGTGCCCGCCCCGTCTCCCGTCAGGACGTACTTCACGTTGCCGTCATCTTTATCCATGTTGGAGTGAAGCTGGAAATGAGAAGGATATTGTTTCAAGCACACAAATATAAAGGTAGAGCAGTTAAAACTGATGCTGCAAACCCGAGGCCTCGTAAAACGTCACGTTGAGTACTGCAGGGAGGATTCTGAAGGACACCACATGGTTTTTTTTAAGCTACCTCAAATTATTGCGCACAAATAAATGAATAAATGTTACCATAATCGCCCTTGAGTTGAGCACCTCTCACGCAATAATAAACCTTGCCCTGTTGATGACACACAATCTATTTGCAGGATCAACACTGGAGCATTTCAAGCTCCTCTCTTCAGCAATTATGAAAAACTCAATTTATCATGTGCAATCCAGACTTTTTGAATGCCAATTTTCCTATTTCGTAAATTGTAGGACCTCCTTGGGGTTGTTTATTCCATTAAATAAACAGAAAATAAATAATAAAAATAACACATTTTTGACTAATTCACTAATTCAGACTGGATTGAAATGTTGTGAAATAACTTGTGTGACACATCTTTGTGGAAGATGAACCCTTCCACCGACATGCATATGAACAGTTCTGATACGGCAAGAATGTACCTTGTGAGGACATGTGAAACAGGTACGACCGTACATATATTAAGGCTATATGTTGTCTTCATTGGTAAAAAAAAATACACTTTACATTTGCAATTATTGTAAAAATCAATTGATTTAGTCATTTCTTTGTGGGTTTTTGTTTTTTTGGGGGGACCTGACCTACATCTGATTTTCATTTTCTATATTGACGTTGAAACAAACTGCACCGGTTTTGGCAAAACGACGTCTCTTCGTCCTTCATTAAAGCTGATACTCATGTAGAAGCACAAACAGCTTCTTATATTAAATAGGTAAAACACGCACTGGCTAATGTTCCTTTTACTAGAGACGAGGTTATGGACATTTAATCTCTAGTATTTGGACCTTCACAAGCACCACTGCCAGGTAGCAAAAGTAACATTTCCCCTCTATTTTCTTTTGCACACCCTGAGTTCAGCACTTTAGCATTCTTTTTCCCTCCCGATGGAAGTATATGCTATGTTGATGTCCGTATTTACACCCTTGTCTGAAACCCCCGACACACTCTTGGATGCAAAAATAATGGTGAAAAGCCGGCGAGAAATCTCCGGATCACAGCTCTGATCGGCGCCTCGGCGCTCGGCACTGTCAGAGTGTGACATCCTCCATTACTCCGCTTCAAATTAGTCCCAGATCCCTCTTCCAGATTGCGCCTTTGAAGAACGACTAAAAAGCCTCACCTGCAGCAACAATTGCTAAAATTAGTCACCTCTGACCCATCCATCACCTTGAAGGCTCTTCTAAGTGCCACACAGGAGTAATGGCGCCCTGCTGTGACAGACACTTGATTCAAACTCATTACTGTACTGGATCTGTCAGCGGATATATTTAGAGCGCTATCTCATGGGTTCACATTCTAAATGACAAGTAGTTAGGGACACAGAATGTACGTCAGTAACTTATTAATATTAATGTCGGCACACTGTGAGGAAACTAATTATTTTTTTTCCCCGCAGTTGGAAGAGTGATGTCAACAGTACAACTTTTGGATGGAAATCAGAAATGTATTGCCAAAGAGAGAGAGAGAGAAAAGAGGGAGAGCGCGAGCTATTCTCTGGCGGAGTTTAAAAAACGGGGACGCGTGTGGAAAAACAAGATGCTGTCAAGTTCAAATGAACAATATACGTGGAGTTTGGCACCGCGTTTGAAAATATTTTCATGCAGATGAACTCCATTATCCAAAGTCTATTAAGGAGGAATATCAGTCAGCTTGAGTTTGCACATATATTTGTGCTCTGAGACAGTCTGTTCATTGTTGGTGAATATGAATTCTCTCCTGAGCTGTAGGCCACTGAACCAGGGATTAAAAGACGGCTGGTGGATGTGAAGGCTGCTCCTGTTATTGACTGTGAATGACAGCCAAAGCAGGAGAGTGTTTGTGTGGATTCAAATAGGCTTCATATCTGCGGTATGTGTGCGATTATTCCCCTTTATTATGATTAAAAAGAAGGAAGGAGAAAGGAAAAAAAAAAAAAAAAAAACAGGAGGAATGCATAATCCCTCAGTCACCTTCTCGGCTGTAGGAGACGCTTGCTATGCAACGCTGCACCCCGAGACATGAGAGGAACATATTTCATTACTGACGTGCGGGACGGAGCCCGATCGCCGTCATAATGAGACCGGGAGCAATGTTTCCGACCACGTCACCCAGCTGCCGCCGCGTTTCTCCAGATCTTTTCCTCATACACCTCAAGACTTGTTATGTGATTATTACCATATTGCCCAGTCCTGCTTGTTAAGCCGGTGAAAAAAGAAAAACAGGAGAAGTGAAAACAACAAAAAAACAAGCCATCAAAGAAGCCTCTAACTATGCTGCCTACAAGAAAATAATGCTTTGTTTACTTTTTTTTTTTTTCAAACAGTCTTTGCGGAAGCCTTTTTATTATTTACATATTTTACCTTCAGTCCAGATCAGACATGTGCAACTGGTGGCTCTGGGACCACATTCAGCCCTCACACTCATTATTTGTGCTGAGTTCCAAACATCAATGCAGAATTGCTTTATGGGTGAACTTAAGAAAATATCCAGACACAGACAGGGATTACTCTGTAAGTACTCAATTACTACATGCATTTCTAGGTAAAGAATTTAAAACACATGCTTGTGGTTTTCACAAAACTATTTAGTGTATATATTCAATTATTTTCATCAACTGATTTGCCATAATTGTCATATTTTCTGGCATTAAAGTGGTGGTGAAAGTGTGAGACTGGCCTCCCCTCCTTTATGAGGTGCCTTTTTGTAGCTGAAGTTAACTGAAACTTTGAACACTGAATATGAGTTTCAAACACATTTGAAACATTCTCTACATTTGACATCAGATAACCTTTGCAGTTGAACAGTTCACTTGTAATTAGTGTGATTGTGTGATTTGTCAGTGAAAGAAAACACACACAGCGCCACAGCATAAAAACACTGAAAGATAAGGGGCCACCGACATTAAGTGTCCCGTCATAAAGCTCTATGTTCACACAATTTAATAGAAAATGATACAGCAACCACTGACAAAACCATCCATTTCCACCTTACATACAGCAGACAATGATCCAAAACCTGTCAACGTTACCAAATACTAAAATACATAATGTAAATTAATATCAAGAATCCTGATGCAGGGTTTGGGTGATCAGTTATTATTTTCGAGTTGCAGTAGCGGAAACAGTGATTTTAATTTTTCAATTTTCTGCTGCATCGACGGAACTTGTTCACATCTGTTGCCATAGAGGCTGTAAATCCGGAGTTGCCACTGCGGAGGTATAGTGTAATATCCCTGCCAATGTAAAGGACGTAGAGAAGTTGAACTGCAGTAACATTTGTTTGCATTTTCCACATTAATTTTGATTAACTGACACAAAAAAAATATTGCATTTGCAAGGTTTTATCATCTAAATCTAAAACTTCCCAAGACATGTCAGAGGGAATATTGCAGGCCACAGATCCAATGTCATGCCAATTTAATTACTGTGAAAAATGACTGTCTGTGAATCAAATAGAAGAACTTTCATTTAACAATCAGAAAACCAAAGAAAGAATAACCACTTCCCGCATACAATAATTCACAGCTTATAACCCTTTTTTTTTTTTTTCTAGTTGTTTGGCTGATCATGTGACATATGTATAAAATACAAAGAAATAAAAATATACCTCCGAATGTACGTACCATCTATAACCACAAGATGTCACTAAATGACAACAGTCCTACTATAGTTCTGCAAAAAAAAAAGAAAAAATACATTACTGCTGAGTTTGACTGAAAGAGCAAGAACAATTTGTCAACAAACAAGACTTTAAAACTGAAGAAGACAGGAGGCTAATCATGAGTTAAAAGCACAGTGACAGAGTCGATACTTCTGGACATGTTAAATGTGAGTTTTATACACCAGTGAGTTATATTTGTCTTTTTTCCTCCTCATGACACAGACGCGTCTTATACTTGTTATGAAACAGACGAGTGGCGCTTGGCTCTGTGGATGGATAGTTTAAATTTGACACCTCAACGTTGTTATGGACATTGTTTTCATTTGTGCACTTTTTTTGTCTTCGTCTTTCAATCAGTTTGATCATGTCAGCACAAGTGGCACAAATATTGACGAGAACAAGTCCCAGTTGACAGTTTCGAAACCATCATTTTCCAGGAGGCTGCCATTGCAGTTACTGTCCAGTTCCTCGTGCATGTGCAGGAAGACTATTTACTTTGGTTGTGGTGTGCATGTGCACAAGCATAATTTCAGAAAAACTGCATTTTTTCCGATTTCAACGGAGACAGTGTCGGTGCATTTTCAAAAAGTTCCATTTGCAGTGGCTTCTGGTATCATTGTCATGGAAACGGGACCTTCAAGGGTTAAAATTTTCCCAATGATTTCATATTTTTGGTAGTTTTCTACGGGACTGACACAGGCCTTCATTGATTCATTCAGAGAAAAAAATATAATAGCTTGCAGGGTTTTAATGGCAGTAATTTTGTCGAGATGGTGGTTAGAAAGAAATTAATAATGAAAAAAAATTCAGCCATTCATCCTTGTTGAAATGGAAAATAACTTTCATTTTTCATCACAGTGGTGGCAGGAAGTAGTGAAACTGGCATATAAAGTTAGCATTTCACTTAAGAAACAATAACCTATGAACTATGTACTTTTTCTTTTTTTTAATTGGCTTTTCAGTAACTTAAGGGATGGCCTCTTCATTGGAGAGCACACAGAGAGGCTCCACCACAACAACTTCTCACACTCCTCAAACCATGCACAAGAATCCACATCCCTTTCAGGATTTTAAGAGTTTGATGAATTACAGTGATGGTGTTTCTGCTTCTTTGTGTGAATTTGTAAGCTGTTCCCTCAAATCAGCGATGTTTACCCACACGTACTAGAAATAACTATTTGTATGTCGGAGTTCACTGTGAAAAGTAGCGTTGATACTCTTGAGAAATTGTGGCACAAATTGGGTTTTTTCAGTTTTTTTGTCTTTTTTTTTTTTTCTCTTCCCTCTTCACAAAATCAAATGTTAGCGCTGGCGCACTATGTTTGCAGAGATTTAGTGGCTCTCCTTTCAAGGCCTCGAAGCAACAAACACAGCCTTTTTCAAGGCCGTACAACAGAAGCACAGAAGAGAGCCTTGATGAGTTAAATCGACTTGCACAAACACTGAGGAATTGTCAGCAAAGCGGCGAAATCATTGGCAATTCTTGTCAGGTCTCTGGTAAGCATTGCTCGCTGCTGCAGAGAGGAGATAGCAAAATAGAGCAGCGAATGGATACAGAATAATTACTCTTCCTACTCTGTGCCTCTGTCTTTTAAAGAATGCTCACGACTGGAGCGCCGCACTGTGATGGATAATGCGCAGGTTGAAGTTGCGGCTTTGGGTATCTCTCGCGTGCTTTGTGTCCGCCCGGCACAATCGGTGGAGGAAACCACTGAACAAGTCAAAATACCAGCACAACAAAGTAAGCCAGCAGCTACCTTGAGTGTTTGAATTTGGGCGTTTTTTGTTTGAGACATAGCCGGCGGGGGGTGGGGTGGGGTGGGGAGACATCTAACGGGGCTCGACTCAAATGCTCCCCCGGTCCGAAGTTTCACGGTCGCGTTGCTCGGCGTTGTTGCAGCCGCTCGCACTTCACAGCCCCGTTTAAGAAGTAGGACGGCACAGCTGCAGACGAGACGGAGGCTCATTAACGTCCCCGCGACGACTCGGCTCGGACCAGACTCCAAGGGTTTGCTTTCTCCCCCATTTTTATTCACACACACACAAACGCACTCCGCTGCGAACTCAGCCTGAAGAAACATTTTTTTTTTAAAAAAAAGAAAATCATAAAGTTGTTTGTCTCCCTCGGCAGTATTCATTTCGTCACATTCATGTCTTTTCTGATACCCTTCGGGTAAGAAGCAGGCGACGCCAGAGCGTGACCGTTCTTTACATCGTATTTGATTGCTACAATCAAGAAATCAAACCTCAAGTGACAGCCAGTGAGTGTGTACGGGCTGATTGGAGAGGTTTGATTGAACGCGAAATAAACAAGGTCTCCCACAGAGTGCCGCGAAATGCCATTAAGTGATCTTTATGTGGAAGACCATCAAGGCTTTGATGGCTTTGTGCCGGGCATGACAGAGTTTCTTTCAACACGGAGCTTTTCTCTCTCTCTCTCTCTCTCTCTCTCTCTCTCTCTCTCTCTCTCTCTCTCTCTCTCTCTCTCTCTCTCTCTCTCTCTCTCTCTCTCCAAATCATTTTTTATGCTCCATCTATGAATCATGTTGCTTAAAATATGGAATGTTTCAGAATTTTTCAATGATCAAATAATTTGTTTATTGGTTACCAAAGAAACAGAAACTGGTTCCTTGGAATCCTTCAACGTCAATCGATATGTGCTGTTCTGACATGGCTTGCTCCTGATATTTATACAAATACATATACTGTGTGTTCAGTATTTGTAAGTATTGGTATGTTCACCGGTAGCAGAAAACGTAACAATGGAAGTGTAGCCAGACTGTTTCTGTGCTTCTTTGTAACTTATTTTCCAACAAAGGAAAGTCAGTTTGTTGATGTTTAAGTGGTGTTACATTTGTCAACAAATACAATTGTGGGAGGAGCAGTGGAGTGATTGGACAAGGTTCTGTCTTACACTCTTACTGCAATAAACATATACTTATTATTATTAAGCTTATCAGTTACAAAATCAAAATTATATATGTTTAATTATAAATTATTTTTTGAATATTTAATCCAGTATTCAATAATTGCTTTTTTTATTTATTGGTAATATATCAATTATTAGAATTTATTTGAATAACAATATATTTTATTACAGTATAACGTTAAACGCTAATACATACATGAATACATATTTTTTTTGATTATATTTAATTATTTTAACTATAAATAACTTTGTATTTTTGGATGGTATTATTGTCAGTGATGATAGCAGTTCTCTCGTGACATTTTAATCTTCATAAGCCCGGTGAACCAGCTCTCATCCTGCACACATGATCATCTCATATGATCCGACTCTGTTTCAGTCTATATCGCTTTCACCTTCACAGTCTGTCTCTCTGTAAACTCTGAATTAGCTGCTTCTTCTCTGAAACGGCAGCATGTTGATGCCCTATTTCCCCCTGCCCTCCTCCTCTTCCTCCTCCTCCTCCTGCTCCTGCACTCATTTATTACAGCCTGGTGTTTTCCTGACACTTTAATCGTGACTGATATTGGACACAGGAAGAGTGGGGAGCTGCTGAATGTGATTGCTGTCACGCCGCAGAAGTTCGGTGCCAAAAAGCATCAAAGAGTGAGGAGAGGAAAAAAAAAAGAGAAAAGAATAGGGAAGAGGCAGTGCCACGTCACCGGATGGCCCCGTTTATGGTTTGCTTCACTGCTTCATCACATAACACAACAGGGTGAATTTCATTGGTCTTCCCGACTGATCTTGGTTTTTTTTTTTTTTTTCTTCTGGTTTTGCCACATCACAACGATGCTCTCTGCAGAAGAAGTTGTCATATCCGACCCCCCTCCCTCCCCCTGCCCCCTCCCCCCTCCACTTGTTTACTCCAGAGAATGAGGCGTGTGATGAAAGCCAGCTTCCTCTGAGGAAAATTGGCTGTCGACAGTCACCTCATTTCCCTCCATGGAGTTGATCGCTGTGGCGTTCCCCCATCACACCTGTCTTTATGCTGCGAGTCGGGGTGAGATGACAGGAACCTCCTACAGCATTGTCCCAGAAGTCCCTTTCTTGTCACACTCGTTGAAGACATATCTTCCTCTGATGTTTGATTTTGATCCCCGATTATTAAAAAGAAAATTTACCTCCGCTGTGTTTGTTTGTTTTTTGTTTGTTTTTTTAAACCATGCGTGAAATTACAGCCTGTGTTAACTTCAGAATGGAGAGAGATCAGTTTAAAAAACAGTTTTGCTGCCCTGAAGTGAGGTGCAAAGGATGTTCCACACCGGTGCAGGTGTCTCTGTCTGCTCATCCCACAAATGTGTGACTCTTTCAGACGGGAAACCATTAAACAGGGGAATAATAATAATTTATATGCATGCAACAAAATTATTTTATTTATTCATTTGTTTGTTTATTCAGCTTGACCTTTAATTAATACGTTCATGATTCAGCTAAATAAGTTATTGCGTGATTATTTGATTTAAATCTAGAATTTTTGAAAATTAAAAAAAAAAAAGTTTGATCGCCTCTAAAACTGTAAAAAACAATGTTGCTCTCAGAAAGTGTCACTGTCTGCTCATCCCACAAATACATGTTCGTTACAAATATGGCAGAGTGTACGCTATATTACATGCTTTGTAGTTGTTGTTTTTTGTTTTTGCCAAGTGTAATGTTGGTATATGTCTCACCATCTGTTCATCCAAAGACCGTCTTCAAATGCATTTTACTTCCAAATATGTTTAAAATCCAATTGATAGAGGAAATAAACAGGTTTTTTTTTTTAGTATCATAGTATTCTTATGTATGGATCCTTAACTTCTCAATGTGTATTTAGATTTCTTTATGTGTGTGGGTGGTATTTCTGAGTTTATGTTTTATCATCAATTATTGAAACATCAGCAGTAGCTGTTGTCTCTATCACTTTTTTTTATTGTTGTGTGGGTTTTTTTTTTTTTTTTTTTTTTAGACGTGACATATGTGAGACGTGAGGATATGTGTTCACATACGGACCAGTAGGTGTCACTGTCTGTTCATTTTACCTCTTTTGTCCTCCTGCCCACCCAGCGTGCACACAGTAGATTTTGCCCTGTCGCCTCCTCGGGGGGTCGTGTTGCGATTCAATCTGAGGAGTGCTCGTTGCTTCATTAGCAGCAAATTTTTAAACAAGCATTTTTTTTTTTTTTGAAATGTTGATGGCAACTGTCCAATAATCAATCACTTTGGCCTTTGTATGTGTGTTTCGTGTGGTTTTATTATACTGTGGAGTAGAGAAAACTGTTCCTATCTGATGGATCCTGTTATTCCCAGCATCACATCAATCTTTGGCCAATTACGCCGAGCTACATCCTTCTCTAATCAGCCTGCAGACAGAGTGTCGTGGACACGCTACCTTGCCCACGTATTGATGGTCGTTTCCCGTGTATTCCTCCAGCAGAAAGAATTGATTCCACATCCAGCCGCGCTTGGACCGATGCAGGATCCGCCCGTCACCCTCCTCCGCCGTCCCGAACAGGTTCCCCATATTCCCGGGCGTGAAGGGAAGGGCGGTGCTGGGCCACGGGACGACGCAGAGCGCGAGGGTGAGGAGTACGACTGTCATGGTTTATAGATCCGGTCAGCGGGGGTGAGGGGTGAAGGGGTGGCGGAGGGGGTTGTCCGTGTGAATTATGGCGATGAGCTTGTGAAAGGGTGAACGCTGGAAGGTGGAGTCATCAGTGGAGACATTGTATTCCCGTATGTGACATTCCAATTGGTCTCTGTGAAGAAAGGAAAAAAACTGTCAGGAAAGAAGTTGAGGAAGTTTTGTGTCTATTTGAAACAACCAGAAATGTTGAAAATGGTGTAGTTTTCCTGTCGGGCCACTAGTGGGTGCTGTGTTTCTGTTGTACAGCCACACGAAAAGCCAAACGTCATCATTCAAGTGCCTTAAAACTTACTTTCTTCTTTGTATCAGTCCACTCAGTATCTGCTGTGTATAATCAATATTTCTCCATATATGCTGATGATGGTGTGCTGAATGGCACTTCATTGAGGAAGTGCTGGTAAATTCCTTCATCTTGTTGTCAATCTACGCTTTCATGTGCAGAACAATTTAGCATGACGTGTGTTTGAAGTACCAGCCTGTCAGTCCCGTTGTCAGTGTCAAGGAAACGAAAATACAACAAAAATTAAACAGTTTTCATTTGAAAACACTGTGTAAACACAGTAGTTTGGATGAAATCAGGCATCCAAGGTGTCCATTTGTCATGTAAAAATTACAAAGAGGACACAATGCTGAGACCGAGAAATGAACAACAGGTGGCCTCCATCTGGCTCATTGCAAGAAAAGTAGCATCAGCATCATTCCTAAAGAAGCCAATGATTGACTCATGGCAATTCACTGGGTTAAACAGCTTTTTTTTTCATTTATTGTCACTCATTGTTGAACGGTTACTCCAAACTGGTGCAACAATGTTTGAACCAAGAAATAAAATGAAAATGAAATGAGTCTGGAAAGGTATTTTGGTATTATGTCTTTTCTTAGTTTCTGCAACCTTCTGACAAACGTTTTACTCTTGCTGAATAAATTAAGACAGTGTGTTTGTACTCAGTTAAATTGTTGATGCTATAAGCTGGGAAAAATTCTAAATTGTGTTTTTAAACAATTAAAATATCTTCAGACCTCCTTTAGAGATCTACTTAAATATATATTTTACAGAAAATCAACATTTTGTGAAAATATAAGAAAGTGAAACTGGTCTTGTAGAACTCTTGCAGAAAAAAAAACTTAAAAAAAAGTGATAAATGGTATGAGAAAACTAAAGAAAAGGTCTGAACTAATCCAAGAGCATTGCCAACAGAGGGAATGTCAGATTCAAATGAAGTTTCATCACTCACGCTGTCTCATTTTGTATTAAAACGGTCCCACTTTGAAGGACTCATAATGTTTAAAGGCTCATGTGGCAAACCTTGTCATTCCTGACTCTGATTTCCTGCAGAAATCATCCCATCTCATGCCACTACATTCATCTCAACCTTCATATCCAACAATGAAGAGTTGTTATGAGGGTGCTGTGGGTTTCCGTGGGTCCTCTAACATATCTCAAATTATGAACTTGCTTTGTGTAATAAGATTACAAGATGTAGATCAGGGGGTCTGTGAACTTTGTGTCGATTTGAGACATTTTTGTCAGTAAAATCAGCCGTCATACTGCAATTGATAAAGATCATGTTTTGTGTGTAGTTTTGATAAAGCAAAAAAATAAAATAATAATTTTATAGTACAAAACCTAACTACATGTGAAGTGTAATAACTATAATTCAGAATTGTTTTAATATATTATTGAACCAAAAGCCTTGTTTGCTGCCTTGAGTGTTGCAGGGAGTTTTAGTGCACTTTTCGTCTCACTGTTTTGGTTGTTTTAGCCATTTCAGCAGTTCAAACTGTTTTTTTTTGTCCATCACAGGACTAATAGAAGCACAATCACAAACATCACCAATCAGTAAACGGATGATGTTCCGGGGATATCTGGACTAACATCACAAATGCAACAATGAAACATGACAAGATTATCAGACGAGAAGATATATTCTGTTTATGCATCCGCAGCTGTTGGAGAACACGTGTTGGGCAGAAATAAGCTAACACAATGGCCATGGTTACATGGTGTTTCTAATTCAGAATTAGATTTATTCTCCTTCTTGTTTACATGGGAAAAATGAAGGATTGAATCTGCTTTAATGCTGGGGGGGTGTCAAGCATTCTGATTGGACAGGGGGTGGGCTTACATCTACCACGCGTAAACAAAGCCTGGTGCCGGCATTTCTCTCTTTTAAAGCATCTCTGGACGAATGGAATGCTTGCTGCCGGCCGTCATCTTGGAATATTGTGTCATTGCGAGGGAACGAACATGCACAGGGTGACCGGAATAAAGTTGAGGTGAAAAACAAGGTTTACATGTTGAATTTACATATAATTACATGTTTGAATGACAATAAACCGTCCATTTGGCTTGATTCCAAATAAAGATTTAATTAGGCTTTAGGTGTTTACATAGTCATTATTAAGCAGAATTTTTTTTTTTTTTTTTTTTTTGGGGCGGCGGGGGGGTTAAGAGGAAATAAAGCGTATTCAAGATAAATTGAAAGTCCCATGTCCCACCCAATGCCACATGCTCGTATCAGTACCACAATAAATCAGTCATAAATCATTCAAAACATTAACATAATTCTGTGATTCAAATGTTCGCAGTTGTTCAAGAGATATATCATGAGAAAAAGGATCTCTAGAATCATAAAGACACAGTACTACTTTCAGGCACAGCAAGACAAAATGGACATTTATGCATGCACAGCTGCTCCAGAGATAATTTGGGCTAAAGAGAACATGCAACGACACACGGACACACAAGTTTCACAGTGGTAAAACAGCGCCAATCCATTCAACACATGGAGTTAAGTTGGTGATTGAAATATTTTGCAGCTTTTCCAGGAATATATATAGATGAGAAAAAAAGTTTGTTACTAACCCACAGTGGGTCACAAGTACCATGGAAGCACACTCTCAGTAAATAGTGTTTTTGGTTTTCTCTTTACATTTTCCAAGTCTCGATGGCTTACGCATGCACACTGTGGTTGCAGCTAATACTGTTTCTGCACATGCACACCAATAGATCGACAGTAGAAAAAAAAACAGAGTCCCAAGTTACGGCTGGCAGATAAATACTTTATTCGCGTGGGGAAACTCGCAGTTCCAGCAGCATCAACACACGATGGAACGGAATCAAATCAAAAATGAAAATGAGATGAGACAAATTAAATGAAATTCAGATAGAAAATGCTTTGCCTAGAGGTGAGGCTGTGCAGTGGATGCAGTGAGTCTGTCCAACGCCCTTTCGCTCAGACGCAGATGTCAGGCTGCCCCGTTCTGAGATCGTTCAATTACAAGTCGAAGAATCAAACCAGTCTACTCTCTGTGAGGCTAGAGTGCTAACCACTACTTCACCGCTGGTGCCTTTTCTTTATTTTAAGAGGGAGATCATTTTTATTTAGCGAATCCAGCGCTGCTCACAATCAACCCTACTTCAGCCTCCTCGTCTCCCCGCACTCTAAAAAGAGTGAGCTGCACTTCACTAATTATAAGTTACATTACTGATGATGTGCAAACACTGATGATACGCCTGAGAGCCGGTGAGCCTTTCAGTGGCTCGATAGAGGCGTCTCTGTGGAGGCAGAGTGCCTCCCCACGCTGGCAGAAAATGGATTGTCGTTTCTTTTTAACCCCTTTTCACCTAATCTCTACCTCCACTTACATATTTCTGCTGAATCCATTCCAATGATCTGATTCCGTCATGTTTTATTCTCCATAATACAAGCCAGGTATTCTGTGTTATTGGCAGTTTTCCTCCCAGTTCTCCACTCCACTAAAGCCCGCGTCCCCACTAGGATTGGTCCTGATAGGTAATTTGGGCACGCATGCATAATTCATGGCCTTTTGGAAGTTAATCCTAATAAATCTTCCCTCTCCTCCTCAAAGAACCCCGTTCAGAAAGTGCTGGAGTGCCGGAGCAGTCCGGACGAGCGCTCGCCAAAGAAAGAAAGGCACTCGTGAGTTCCCTTTTTTTTTTCTTTTCCTCTTTTTGGAAAATTCCTCTCCTGCTTTTGTTCGGAGCTCTTAAATAAAGACTCGCAATGTCAGCGGAGTTGCTCGCACCAACAAAAAGGCTCGCCGTGCAAATTAGCATTATGGCTCCATTGATTGAAACTGAAGTGCCAAATAAATGAACGTAATCCTTCTGAAAAAGGGAAGTCAAAACATTCGTCTAATGAGATCCGGATGTAAAACATGGCCCCCGTCTGTTTATTCTTATTAATTCTGATGCTTTAACTCCACCATCTGCAGTTATTTCAAGTGATTCAGAATAAAATGTGTGATTGCTTCTTACGTCGGTATGTATTTAAGTAAAACGCAGATTAGCATTACATTTGATATTAGAAAAGTCTGTTCTAGTAATTGGATAAAAAAAATAGTTTCCACCATATTTTTTCTCAAATTTAAAACTAAATCTTCCTGAAATAAACAACTGAGCAGTAAGAAAGGCACACTGGGGAGCATATTGTTTCTCTTCAAAGAGTGGGAGAAAGACTTTATTAAAAATCAGTGTAATTATGAATTAATTTGTCATTATATATAAAATCTGAAGCAAGTAGCTCTCACGTGTGGGGATAAACCATCAGCACAACACGCAGCATTGCTATGAGGTTAGTCTACGATCACGCTGCCATGCTGCCCCGCTGTGATGCCTTGCTAAAATAACCTGCCGTCATGTTGTGACCCTGCCACGCTCTGACCCTGCTCTGTTGGGTCATATTGACTTGCCACCATACTGGGATCGTACTAACTGTGCCACTATTCCACTATATTTACATGTCACTATGCTATGCTGCCCTGTTGACGTCGTCTCACACTGACATGCTGTGATCTGATCATGCGATCCTCTTGTGATTATTGACATGTTACCGTAACTGCAGCTCCTTTACGTCTTTATGAAACCACTTCCACCTTACTGAAATGCTTTGCCTCAACACAACAAAAGCATCTCTCTCCATCATATGTTATTAGCGAGCATGTTTACTCAGACAGCACACGGCGCCAGCGGAGCACTGATGAGGACTCAAACTTTTCCCACTCAGGTCTGTTTTCCCACAGTAGCGACTGAAAACTGAGCAAAAGTTTGCTCATCTTGTTATTGTCTTCTTTTCTGTTTATTTTGCCAGCTGCGACCTCGTCTGGCTCCGCAGACGTCCCACGGCGGAAGCCGCGCCCCCCCGCTTCGAAACTCAAAGACCTTCACGTAGCAGCAAGAATCGCAGACCAGTGCTACATTTTGAAATGTTGTTTTCTTCCACGGTGCGACACGTCCATCGCTGGAATCAGGAAACGCCGCCTCGCAATTAATCTAGTCTGATGCTTGTGATTGCATTTTCTAATTATCATTCCAGCCTGTCCTTGAGTTTTAATAGCATTCTGGATATTAATCTTTGATGTGGCGTGCCTATTAAGCATTAGGGCCAGTGTTTCCTCCAAACACTCCATTAAAGGACGAGCATTCTCGCTGAATCCACGCCAGAACCTATAGACTCCTGAATTATCTCGGCTAATTCAGCCAATTAAATCTCACAGTTTTATGGGGAAAGAAGGATGAAAAAAAGTGATTAGATTACGTGGCGGGCGGCTTGTATCCCCTAAAACACATGCATACGAAGGGACGACTCTGTTCAATATGCTTTTTAAGTGTTGCGGAGGACTGTTATTCCTAATCTTGGCTGGAGCTCCTCTCGTCTGCTCTGCTCCATTTCTGTAATCTGCAAATTATACATTCTTGTTTTGCTGAATAAGAATATCTTTAATCAGATATAAACTAGCTGTTCATCAGGATATGCTTCCAAGAAAAAAAAAAAAAAAAAAAAAAAGGCACAGCCTTGCATATTAGTCTGGGGAGGGAAGGAATTATGCACATGCTTTCCAAAAAAATTAAACATGCAGACTTTCCTCCCCCCACCAAAGAAAAAAAAAAAAAAAAAGAAAACTCCTAAACTGAGCACTGCAACTAAGCACTTTTATGGATTCTCTGACTTTACTGGGACGACAATTATGCGCAATGTGCTGCAGAAATCCTGGCTGGAAAAGCTCTCTAAGAGGTCTTACATGCATAATAAATTGATAATCCTTTATACTTTGGAGAATATTAACCTGTAAATTGGCGGTCTGGCCGCAGCAAACTTAGTGGGCTGTGTTTGCCAGTTTGCTGCAGAAGGTCGCTTTTCCGAGTCGTATTTCTATAATTCAATACCAAAAACCAAGCCACATTCCAGCGATGGGCTCATTTATAGGAGGGAAATAAGCTTTATTGGACGACTCCCTACTCCTTAAATGACGCTGCATATTATTATTCTTAACACAGACAACTGCATTCATGCAGAAAAAAGTGAAGAAATCTCATGGACTTAATCCAAAAGAGTTGCGTCAGACTTGATGTGTACTGGTTTATACGTACATAACTAACATAAGTGCATTTAAGGTTTTTTTTTTTTTTCTTTTTCTATTTTTAATTGGATAAGGATGTGGGATATGGAATCTACCAGCTTTTCCCAGAATTTAATCCTGACATGACTGATTCATCGGAAGAAAATAAGATCTTTATTTGAAGCCTTTCTGCTTCTTGAATGACACCGCGTGATACATAGACAACAACAAACAAGTGCAGAAACTCCACAGTGAAGAAAGCATATAGAATAAAAACCTTTTCACCTTGTAGACTGAAAAAAAGCAAAGTTATAAGATTGATGGCTACAAAAGGATGCAGTGGACTTGATCCATACAGTATTAAGAGTTCACAGAAGCATACATATGTTTGTGATTTCGATAAGGGCTTTTATCTAGTTCACTAATGTTAAGACATCAATCTTCTGTCTTCAGTGGTTTGTTTATTTGAGATGAAATTGCAAAAATGAGATGTATTATGAGCCTTGTTGCTTATTTATTAGACTCCTCAATATACACTGCATGTTGTCATGCATCATAAATCGACACGTGCGTTCATCCAGCCCACGATGCACAGAAACATCACCAGTTGATCAATAGAAAGCCTGCGGGAGACTTGATCTACATTAGTTTGTTTCTTCAGAAATGCATCATGATACATCATTTTTCCAGGGAAAGGTTGTGCAAAGAAACCCGAGTCCTGCACAGCAACAACCTACGCGCGTGCACTGACGATGTAAAAAACAAAAGCTGTTCTTAGGACGTCCACCAGCAGATCTCCATGAAGGATTCATGCTGATTATTACTGTCGTTTTAAGGTTTCTTCAATTTCCAAACATACATGCATCCATGTAATAGTCTGAGTCAGTTCTGCAAAGCTCATTTCCGCAAGTTTCCAATAAGAGATTACATAGAAAGATGCTCGATCCACATTATTTTGTCAAACAGTGCATTAATTATATCAATATATAGGTTAATTTACATTACTTCCTCATACCATTCCCCTCTACGTCCTCATATAATTCAGTGGCCACTCGTTCAAAGAGAAAAAGTGTGTTAAAAGAAAGCTTTATTTATAGCCGTGCTGCTTTTTAAATGATGCTGTGCATCACCACCCAAGCACAAATAAACAGATCCGTACATTTTTGCACAGAAACAAACTCTCAAAGCAATTCTTAAGAGGTTGATGTAGTTAATTTGCTCCAGTTTATAGTTTAAATTAGATTTTATTAAATTATACACAGTGGATGGTTTAATCACCTGTTTTTCTCAGGAAAAGCTGTCCGGACAACTCGTTTATAGGAGAGAATTCAAACATAAACTGAATACTATCTGCAGATTTACACATTATCAGACAAGTACGGACTAACTGATCTTCAAATGTGTGCCTGAAGAAAATCAGAAAGACAGAAAATGATCGAGAAGGGTGCTTTTTTTGGGAGGGGGCATGAAAAGACAGCTTGGAAGGCTGCCGAAGACTTGATCTGTGTAGGTTTGAATCATTCTGTGCTTAAAATACCACTATATTATTGTTGTTTCCTCAAATGACGGGTGTCAAGGCAGAGCGGAAGGTACCCAGACTATTTGCTCTTATGATTTGCACCTACATGCACAGATGCGGTGTTATGCACCGCTCGCAGGACTCGCACAGTAATAGTCTGCAACTCTCTGGATATACGTCGAAGCAACTCAACAAGTGGATTCGCAAGGAGGAAAAAGAGGTGCAGAGAAATTGGGGTTGGAGGGTTTGGGTGGATGGAGCGGTGTTAGATGTAAGGGGGGGGGGGGGGGGGGGGGGGGGGGGGGGGGGGGGGGGGGTAATCTTCCTGGAGCTGCTCAGATCCGCTCCTGGTGGGGTGATTTGTGGCGAATAGATGCAGTTTATTCCCAACAAGCGTGTACGTGAGGCGCCGGGAGGCGGCGTCGTGTGATTGGCAGTTTGAGTGTTTCAGTGATTGCTCGCCGGTATTGACGGAGCGGCGCAGGCGTGTGGAGGAGGGAGGAGGAGGAGGACGAGGGGGACGGATGGTGGTGGTGGGGGGTGTAAATCTGGCATGAGGGCGTCGATGCAGCAGAAGATGCAGCACCTGTGCGAGTCTCCACTTGGTGGAGCCCTAGACCTTCACAAAATGCGCGGGGGCCGCCGTTCAGTCGGCCGCAGCAGTCGCTCTCTGCCAGACCTCAGAGCTTTACTCATGTTTTGAAATCCTCAAAGCAATTTTGTGATACAGTGCACACTTCCTTGTTGAAAAGCTAGTCTGGGAGGAGGTGCGTGCGTGTGTTTTTTGGGGGGAGGGCATCCTTTTTTTCTTGAAAATCCACCCTACGTACGACTCAACAAAATCTTCTTTCGGGTTGCAGGCTGCATATCGAAGTTAAACTGGACCCCAAAACATAAATCACCATGTTTGCATTCCCATTTTCTTCCTACATGTGTAGGTTTTTTTTTATTTTAATCTTTTGTTTTAATTGTTTTAATAAATATTCATGTGTGTTCCTTTTAAAACCCAGCTGTGGCGATGCTCATGAGAGCTTGCCTGTGTGGGAGCATGCATTCCCACCTCGTTTCATTCGAATGCCGAAAGGTCACTCCATATCTGACGAGCATGTTAGCAGCTAATTCACTCTAAACAATAACCCCCAACCCGGTGATGCATCGCTTCTGGAGGAGAGGAGAGAGTGTGTGCGTGTGTGTGGAAA